>NC_138549.1:148755544-149235544 GCF_964273705.1 Natrix helvetica | reverse complement strand
AGGGGGGGGTCTCCAGCTTTGCCCCAGGAGCCGGGGAGCATGGGGGGTGCTCAGCAGCGTGTCTTCACCGAGCGGAGCCTGGAAGGAAACAACTAATCGGATGTTACAGCTGAAATGTGGTGAGATGGGAAGTTTCCCTCAATCTATTTTTTAGCTAATCAATTGATGAACAGCAGCTTTTCTAAACTGTGGTCTCAATCTTTGGAAGTGTTAAGACTGGAGGAGGGTTTCCACCCCCCTTGGAAAAGCGGCATTCGGAATATCCCTTTCTCTCGGAGGAGAGAGAGAGAGTTAAAAGTTACTTTCTCTTCCTCTAAGCAATGGGAGAATGACTTTTTGCTACAATTGCAAAAGATGACTGCTGATTCTGATTCTTTTAAACTATTTTATGGAAACTTTGGACATGTTGCTTTCTGATCTCCTGTGAAGGTGGAGCCAAGATGGCCAACTTCCTCCTTCTTCTTTGCACTTATGAATGAAGTTTCCCTTTTGAAAGAATTTCTGGCTTCATATTATATCACACCCTAGAGATCTCCAGGAGCCTCTCCTTTCACGTATCTCCCTTGGATTTGGAACATTTGATTCATATCACTTGGCTTGGAGCTGTATAGGAAGACTAACGTTCTCTTCTGGGCTTGCTTGCCTCACGATCTCTCCCAGTTGTGTTTTTCCACAGATACCATTTCTGTGTACAGACTTATAGCTATCTCTGAATTTAATATGGGTCCTAAAAAAGTACCGCCTGGTAAGGCATCTTCGGCCCCGACATCCTCTACGTCCAGCCCGATTACTCAACAGACACAATTGGCTTCATTACTACAACCTAAAGCAACTGAAGAGAGTTCAAAGGATTTATCTGTTGCTCAAATGTTTCAAACTATTATAAAGGGACAGGATGAACTGAAAAAAACAACTGGCAGATTTAAATGATCAGCTCATAGAAACGCAACTACAAGCAACACAAAATAAACAGAGAATAGGTATGCTGGAGGAGGGTGCGACTGGGCTGAGGGAAGAGGTTAAGACAATTCAGAAGGGGAATATAGAATTTGAAAATCACATGATAAAGGTGGAATTTGAAAGAATGTCTTTTTTTCTTAGATTTCAAAACTTGCCAGAAACAGAGAATGAAGATCTCAAGGAGATCATGACCACAATTTTAGCAGAATACATTAAAAGAGATAAAAAAACAGCTATGGTGGGATATTGATTTGATTTATAGGATCAACTCAGCATACACTAGAACACACAACATTCCAAGGGAAATACATATTAAATTTCTTAGAAAGACTACAAGAGATGAGGTCTTAGCAGCTCAAACGGTGGGACCATTAAAATATAAAGACAAAGAAATAACCATTCTTAAACAAATTCCGAAGAAAGTAAGAGATAAGAGGAAGAAATATTCCTCTTTATCAAAGAAATTATATAATAAAGGAATTTGGTTCAGATGGTTATTGCCAGAAGGAATGCTGATTTTCTGGGAGGGCAGCAGAATTAGAATCAATACAGTTGTGGAGGCGGAGGCCTTCATTAAAAAACACAGTGCCCTCCTAGATGAAACAGGGGACAGTACACAAGATATGAAGGAGGGAGGGGCCGTGGCTCTGCCAGCAGACAGGGGGGAGGATGCAACACTGAAAAGACTCAGGTCACAAAAATGAGTTTGAAACATTATTGCAATTGTTGTTATAATGTAATTGTTGGAAGTGACACAAAAGATGATTGAATATATTGATGATATAATGTAAAACCAAAAGCTGCCAATGTTTATTTAAATCTTGATTTTTTTTTTCTTTTCTGTAAAAGTGAGATTTGGGGGGATTTCTACCTTTCGCATGATGTAGCTGTCAAAATTTTCTATACCTATTTACCCTTTTCCTAAAAATATTTATAAAAACCAATAAAATTTTTCAAAACAAAAAAGCAACTGAGCAGGGGAACAACAAGGCAACTTGGGATTTGGTCTGAAGAGCGAAGGTAAGCAAGCTGGTGGGGTGGGGTGGGGAAAGTTGGTAGTTAGCCAGGCCAGGCAGGGGAGCCCAGGGACCCAAGGGGAGGGGGAAACCACACTAGGCTCCAACCAGCAATGTTTACCTTTTGGAGTGAGAGGCTGTTGGCTAGGCTTCTTAGAAGTTCTAGGAGAGGCTTGTGATCGAGGTTTCTGATCCAGCAGGGGTCCGTGAACTGAGTAGGTAGGCCACGTGGCAAAGGGAAAGTGAACCAGTGAGCGAGTGGGCGATGGGGCGGATCGGGCAAGCAGGCAACAAGCCAGAGTGGGGCCACCAGGGATTTTTACCCCCAGTTCGGAGAACCATGGCTTATCGTCGCTACTGGTTCTGGAGAACTGGGGCGAACAGGGAGGATTTCACCCCTGTTCTACCAGTTCGGATCAGTATGCCCGAACCGGTAGGGAAATTGCAGGTGGCTCCACCCACTTGCCCCGGCTCTATGGCATCCCATTTAGGCCCTTTTTTTCACCAAAAGTACATGCACGGAAGGCTGAGCATGTGTGCTCACATTTGCAAAGTGGTAGAGAAGGTAAGTGAATACCACCTCTGTGTGGGACCTCTCCTTAATAACGTTTTAATCCTGCTTTCAATCCCTGTGGGAAAAAATATTTGTAGTATAAGTGGGCTGACTCTAACACACCAGACCACTTGTTCCTGCTCAAAGGGTTCTGAACATTTGATTTTATGGCGTGACAGTGGTAATGGCAACTCCACTAGATTATGGCATTGCCAACCAGAAACAACTGCTGCCGCCACTTCCATCTCCCACAGGATGAAAATGTACAATTTTTTCCCCGTGAGTGAAGGAAAACGTGATAACTGACTTTGAAATTGTATATCTATCGTGTTCCTCAAAAAGCAGTGGATGAAACCAAATAGAGGTTAATCTCATTTACATTTAATTTATCAAATTAAAAAAAATGACGCCAACTTTGAAAGATTCTGGGACTATATTCAAGAATTACAAGGGCTGCAAGAGTCCCAGGGACTGAAAATTTGCACTTCTACCTTGAGAGGGCCACATGGTTTATCTCCAGCTCCAGTAGGTAGGTACAGATTATAAATAATGGGTTTTTTGGGGAAAATAAATACATTCCTTGTACCTGTGACAACCTATGTAAGAATATGTAACGTAAAATATACGCACAACATATTAGAAACTAAGTAAAGAGCCCAGGTGGCGCAGTGGTTAGAGTGCAGTACTGCAGGCTAATTAATTCTGCTGCCTGCTGCTGCCTGCAGTTTGACAGTTCAAATCTCACCAGGCTCAAGGTTGACTCAGCCTTCCATCCTTCCAAGGTTGGTAAAAGGAGGACCCAGATTGCTGGGGAAATATGCTGACTCTGTAAACCACTTAGATAGGGTTGTAAAGCACTATGAAGTAGTATATCAGTCTAAGTGCTAGTGCTAAATGATTCACAGAATGCAGGCAAGAGGAAAGTGTGTAATTGAAACAAATTACACAGAGAAATATGCATAATAAAAGAAGAGGCAGCATGGAATTTAAAGATTTCAAAAAGGAGTGAGGTAGAGAAGAGAGACTTCATGGCTATATACCCTGTTCTAACCAGTCACAAGACAAGCAAGCAATGGTAGGAACAGTAAATGAAATGGAACTTCTATGGAAGTAAAACCTCTGGGGATCTTTGGGGTTCATCAGAACATCACTATTTTAGGGGCGTGAGTATAAAATGTATATATAAAAGCTACTGCAGAGAAGAGCATCCTTCTGTAACAGGGAAAAGATCTGAAATATTCCACAATATCTGAGAATCTTTTCAAAAAGTCAAGAAAGATGAATGATGATGCTTTTTAAAACTTGTCAAGATTTTAAGGAAGAGAAAAAAAGTTTTCCAAATTCTTAATTTCCCTCTTCTTCCCCCATTATTCTGCAGTGAAGTCTTGGAGACCAAGAAGGTAATTGATATCTCTTGCTCTAATTATTACCTGACCTCTGGAGAGTTTTAATGCATGAAGTGCTTGATTTCAAGCAGCATTCCCAATTCAAATTAAATACGGAGATCCCCTCCCCCCTCCCTCATCCCCTTTTCTGCAACATACTCTGGCAGCTGCCAGGGTTAATGCATACAGTGGCTCAAAGAAGAAAGATTGCTACTGTTCTAGGTTCAGCAAAGCCTTTGATTAAGTTTTGCTTTATTGGATCCTGAAGGAGTAAATTTGTAAAGTAGTTGCCTTAAACTAAATATATAAATCTACCCCTTTATCATCTACATTGTTACTATCACCATTGCCACTGACATCACATTAGAAAACACACTTTGCTCTTATCTAATGGTTGCTCAGTGTTTTGTGATCAAATTGGAATTGGTAGTCATGGTTCAAATACATAAGTAATGTATCTCTCCCTACCCCCCTCCCTTCCTCCCTTTCTGCTATGGGAAGTAGCAGTTTTTCAAAAACTTAATTGCAGTTGTGTGACAAATATAAACTAGTATAGATTTTACATAACCCATTTTGTGCATCCACAAGTATTAATATTCCTGATGTGCAACCAGAATCCATTCTTCCTTCCTTCCTTCCTTCCTTCCTTCCTTCCTTCCTTCCTTCCTTCCTTCCTTCCTCCCTCCCTCCCTCCCTCCCTCCCTCCCTCCGTCCCTCTCTCCCTCCCTCTCTCCTATACTGAAGGTAGTCCATAAGATCCAGCACCAATTGTAAAACAGTTGTTGAGGACTTCAGTGGCTTTGCAATGGCTATTTCATTTCATAGATTTTTGGGGTCACTTTTTTGCAGTCTCTGTTAAACTCCATTGTAAAACCAATTTAAAATCATTTAAGCAAATCATGAAAGATGCAATATGGGGAGAAGGTGGTGAATAATGGCTAGCCTAAAGCGTCACAACAAACAAATTGTGTTTCCCTTCTAGCTTCTTCTTTTGAGCGGAAGCTTTCACTGCAACTTCTTTTCTATCTGACCCTCTCTTGATCTCTGTTGATTGTGCCACTCTACCTATTTTTGCACAGGCTTAAACAAAATGCTGCAGCATATTCATACTAAATACTAACTAGCCTGTTTTGCATGGAAGTTCCATTATGTAAACATTTGTATGAAATATGCTAAGGGTTGCAATCTAACAATGTAAAGTATAATAAATCTAAATTTGACAATCTCTCTAATAAGACCAACCAAAATGGTGGTAAGTTTTCAAGTTCCTCAGAATCAATTATACTATTTGATACAAGCAGCCATGATGCAATAGAGTTCAAATATCTTGCCATGTTAACTTTGGAGTTGTATTCTTTGACACAAACCAACCCAAACATACATACTTAGTATTCAGCTGTGTATAGTCCTCATCATGGTATCTACTGGCATCAATGTGCCTACAGATGCTACATAGCACCCTCTAGGTTACCTGCTTAAAGGACTGCCAGAGCTGAGCTGCAAAACTCCAGAGAACCACAAGATGGCAATAAAATATTATTGCTTTCTGCATGTCTCTGCTGTCATCTTGTGGTCTTCCAGATTGATGCAGCCCAGGTTTTGCCAGCTCATTCTGGTATTTCAGAGAATCTCAATGTTATTGCTACTGAACTATTGCTTTTCCATGGTTTGGTTTACACAGGACATCATTTGTTCATCATTATTTACTTGTTTGTGTCTTAAGAGAATGCATGAAAAGCACTTGAAACAAATATTGCTTCAATATTGAAGTCAGTTGACTTCCTATCTTCATGACATGTTATTTGAGGCAATTCAACAACAACAAAAATCAGTGCAGTGACTCTTTGCAAAAGGATTAGCAAAGTTCCATTGAATCTTCAGAAGGGTAAATACTCCATGTAACAATTTGGGGATCCTCAGTTTTCTGCACTGCTTAGTAAACATGTTTTCCTTGCGGTATACAATCATTAACTTGCTCTGAAACTATTATTTTCTTTTATTGTGGATAGATACTGTATTTTGATGTTAACACTGCTATAGACACCTATTCTGTCATGTGTTCCACTTAAAAATATGGAGAAAAGTACAGAACTGATTTTTGGAGCAAACTGTAATGGACTAATTTAATGCCAAATTGCTAAAGTCAGTAGCAAACAGGCAGAAAAGGCCCAAACAGCTTACCTGGGCTCACCTCCAAAGATTGTTTACCCCAGTTTTAAAAGGTAATGGTTATAAACTATGATTTGATGATGTTAGATATGATTATTGTGCAACATTTTGAATGCTTTCTCTACTAGCAACCAATTAAGATATTTTATAACTCACCAGCATCTTGTGGGTCTCCCAAAAATCTAATGTGTCTTGAAGTGATTATATCTTTGCAGGACAGATATAAATCAATCACCTCAAACATGATTTTTTCCCAAGTGTTCAGTGATGGATCATGCTAATTTGTTTCAGCAAATCAAGACTGTTTTTCTTGCATTTTCTAGAACAGCTTTTAATCCTTGCAGTTTCAGAAAAGAAATGTGGATAGTGATGTAGTAATTATTCTTTAATTTTGGGTCACCACAGTGCAAACTTTAAAATGAAAAAAAAAAGTCCTTTTTTCAGCCTCTCTATTCTTACGATGAGGTGTTAGAAGGGAAATTAGGGAGACTAAGGTTCTACATTCATGTCTAAAGGAATCTGATTTTAAATCTTTTGTTGCTCCTATGGCACAATTTATTTTGCTGCAGCTGTTAATGAATTCACATCTGTTAGCACCACATGTTGCTCTGGATTACCCAGATGCAAAGTCTCAATTTTTCTAATTAGCAACAACACCAAGTATATCTTAATTTTCTTTTCCTCTGCCTCAACTAAACATGATATTAACAAGGTTACACATCTACATCCTCAGTGTTTAATTGAATAAGATCCAGGATTCGATTAGCCTGCTCTATCCTCTTAATATGGTGTCTGTCCAGATCTAAAATCATGTGTTAGTAATATTATGTGGCAGGCAAAGGGCAGGGTATGGGGACATATCTCCTTCTTTAGTTTGTATTGCATATTCTAGTGATTAACTTATGAAATATATGATCGTTCTCCTCTTTGCAGACACCCCATAGTATGTCTGTTTATATACACTGTAAATATACACATACTGTATGAATCATGTGTGTTGCAAGGTGGGAAGGTAAAGCATTCTGCATGTACTTAGATATGTATTACATTACTCCTTAGTGTATAATCCTGACTAAAAGCTAACTTTTAATATAGATCATAGGATTGGTTCAGACTAAGATTTAATTTTTTTTACTTAATTTGGTACAACCCAATTCTAGAACAAATTTCAAAACAAACAAACAAACAAACAAACAAAAACAATCCAAGACAATAAAAACAAAATGATGCAGCGGAAGAATCGTACTAGAAAAGAAATAAAAGAACAATATTGAGAATCCTGCAAACCAGAATATCACTATCAACTTTGGGGGGAGCCACCTTAGCCCAAAGCTTGAGAGAATAGCTAACTCTTGAAGTTCCTCCTGAATGGCATCATCAAAGAGTGAGTTACCTGCTTCTCAGATGGAACCTTATTATAGAGGGCAGGTGCTGCAACAAAGAAACACATGGGAACTTTTAAAGAAGAGATTGGACAACAATTTGTCTGAAATGGTATAGGGTTTCCTGCCTGATTAGCCATGTGGGGGGGTTGGTTGGTGTTGGTGTTGATGTTGGACTAGAAGACCTCCAAGATTCTTTCATTCTATTCTATTCTATTCTATTCTATTCTATTCTATTCTATTCTATTCTATTCTACTCTACTCTACTCTACCCTACCCTACCCTACCCTACCTATCCTATCCTATTCTACTATATGCTATGCTACTCCACTCCACTATTCCTGGCTCCTGATAGATGACTGAAGGGACCCAGAGCCTTGTATTAGCCAACCAGAACCTACAGGAGATAGGTGGGTCCTCAAGTAACCGGACCCTTTGCCATCTAAGCTTTTATAGATGATAACTGCATGTGAATTGTACTTGTCAACAAATTGTCAACCAGTGCTGTTTATGGATCAGAGATGTCACACAGGTATATAAAGAGTGTCCATAACTGTTTGCACCATTGCATTCTTGACCAGTTCAATCCTGTGACTGGTCTTCAAGGGATGTCCTGTACACAGTGTATTGTAGTAGTTGAGCCATAAGCCACTATGTCATAAGGGTCTGTCCGAAGGATCTCCAAATCCAGGAAACAACAGACATACCAGATGAAGCTGTGCTTTTTACTATTTCCACCTGCTCATTGAGTTCAAGAAGAGCATTGCTTTTGGATATGCCCATTATTCTTATAGGCTCTGTGATGTCATAGTAACTCAACCAATATAGGTATCCTTCAGGCCCAGCTTCCAGGTTTCTCAGAAGCAGCTGGTTGACTAAGATTAGAAGTAGTATTTTAAACTGAGGGCCAATGACCTGACTCTTCTGATTTCTTCTTATGTTCCATATGTGTGTAAGACAATCACACTTCTAATGTGTAAATAACAATCCATATAAAGTTTAGATATATCTTCAAGTCACAAATTTCCATTAACATTTATTCAAGAATGCCTACATGTGACATGGACCAACATGTTGGTTTGTGACAGATTTTGGACTTGGAATAGAAACAACTGAGGTTTTTTTTGAAAAAGTTTTTTTTTAATTTCCATATAAATATCCACAAGTATACCATTGCATCTTAACAAACATGATTATTATTTTATCCAATACTATATCAGTTCCTCTCACCATCTACCAACAACAACTCTCATTTGCTCTTCTGCTTTCCATACACCATATTATACCTACTTCAACAACAGCCCTAGTTCTTTCCTCTCCTTCTCTCTCTCCTCTTTTCTCACCTCTGCTTCCCTCTCTTCTGTCCCCTCTCTTCTTTCTCTCTTCCCTTCCTTTCCTCCCTCCTCTTCCCTTCCTCTCTTCTCTACTCCTCTCTCCACTTCAGTGGTGGGTGGCAGGCGGTATGCCCCGGTACGGTGGTGCTCCAGAGCTCCTTACCTGTATTTAAGCTCTTTGGTGCCTCCGGACATGCGCATGGAGTGTACGGCACCTGTGCGATGCTCCACCGAGTAGCTGGAGCGTCGCGGAGGCTCATGGAGGTGTCGCAGAGGCTCACGGAGGTGTCGCAGAGGCTCACGGAGGCGTCGCAAGAGGTAAGGCCGCATGAGCGCACTGCACATGTTCATGTAGTGGACACCGGGCCCCACTGGAACCCACCACTGCTCTCCATAAAAACAACTGAGTTTTTATTCTTATTCATCCACAGAGTAACTTATTTGTGAGGAATGGGACAATCTATGAAAAGCTACAATGACTACTTTAGAGAAGGAATGGAACATAGATCCAATGAACTAAACATCATTGGATGTTAGTAACCTTTGTTGGTTCAGGTTGTCAGATTTAGTGATTGGAAAGTTGAAAAGATTAAGAATATATTGAATGGGAATTCCTGCTTCTATCTAGTTCCATAAAAGGTGCTTTATAGAAGCTCTTAAGGCAGCATCTTGTGCAAAAGAGAGCATCAAAAGGATAGTGGGTGTTGTGTCCAGTGACTGGCTCCTGCGTCATAAAAAAACATAAAAGTGGGGGTAGAGGAATGCCTTCCCCTTAATATCAGACACTCTCCTCTGATCATCCTTCACTCACATTCCACCTGAATATGCAAGGGGGAATTCTACTGGGAGACAACAGCAATTATTTGTGTGATTTAATTGGCATTATCATTTTACTCGCTTGACAGAGATAAATCACTTGCCTATATAGTCCTGCAACAGTGACTGTACTGCAAAGGGGGCTTTACTTGCTGTAGCTGGTAAAAGAGATGCCATGCCTACCAGTGCATCTTAATAATTAGCTCAGTTATAATTAATTGGACTATTTGAGAGCCAGTTTAACAAACAAATGGAGGGCTTGATCGTTCAGTAATTGACAATTTGTTTCCAATATTATGTCTCTTTGTAACTGACACAAGACATGGCTGGCCATAGGGTTGGCCTGAGGAATGAATATGAGACCAGGAGTCAGCCGCAGGGAGAGCAATCCCTTCATAGCCTCCCTAATAACAAGCATTCAAGGGATGCAGTTTGCCTTGAGGAGAAGCAGGGGGGGGGGAGAGGGGAGGGGAGAAGAGATTGCTCTCCTCCCCCCCCTTTTTTGCTTGCTTAAAACAGCTGCTGCCAAATGACACTGATGGTTGTATTGGACAAGTAAAGACAAGCTCCCAGACTTCAACAGTATTTTTATCTCTAGAATTCGTCTAACGTTTATTTTGGTGCAAGTTGACAGAAAGAATGGTCTGCAGTAGAAAATAAAACCACCTCTTCTACTGATTGTATGCACAACTGCAGCTCATTGTCAAGAACATCTCCGGATTGAATCTCATTTTTAAAGCTGCCTTCTCCTTCTTTGCAATCACCCTGATCTAGTTCCTTTGCAGCTGCTACTTTGAGGTGCACGCAATCCCTTCAAATATAAACTGGGCAGTGAAAGGATAAAGACTTGATGGTGATAACTGCAAAAACAGCAGATGCAGCCATAATTTTTATGAGGAGCATAAGTTCTGCCCAGTTTATGGGAACAATTATCATGTTATTTCCCATGCAGTGGGCAAAGAGAGACATAATAATACTGGGTTGGGAGTCTCTTCGCAGGATGTAGTGCAGGAATACCTTTTCCTCTCTAAGTAGTGCCAAATGACTGGTATATGCAATATCAGGCTGATATCATCTTCAAATCCATGGGGATTGAGGTATCAGAAAACTCAAGGTAATTGTAACAGTGTGATTGAAACCTCACACTTTTGGAAGTAAAGGTAAAGGTTCCTTTCTCACATATGTGCTAGTTGTTCCCGACTCTAGGGGGCGATAGGGGGCGATGCTCATCTCTGTTTCAAAGCTGAAGAGCCAGAGCTGTTCGAAGATGTCTCCATGGTCATGTGGCTGGCAAGACCAAACGTCAAAGGCGCACGGAACGTTGTTACTGTCCCAACAAAGTGGTCCCTATTTTTATACTTGCATTTTTACATGCTTTCAAACTGCTAGGTTGGCAGAAGCAATGGGACCTCACTCCATTACGCGGCACTAGGGATTTGAACCACCGAACTGCTGACTTTTCTGATCAACAAGCTTAGTGACTGAGCCTGTGACTGAGCTTAGTCACTGAGACACCGCATCTCTATGAGCATCCCTATTCCTTTGGAAGTACATGTGCATAAAACCAATAATGACTGAATGGACTAAGAATGTCTGAAAATAGATAATATTTTCACCGTTATACTAATCACAAGTGAATATAGATTTATGCATGTGTGCCTTTGATGGCAATGATACTTTCCAAATGATTGAAAAAGTCACTGATTTTTTTTTGCAAGATATTGGAAGTGGTTTATCGTTGCCTCTTTCCTAGGGCTGAGAGAGAGTGACTGGCCTGAGTGCAACCAGCTGGGTGGGAATAAAACTAACAATCTCCTATTTCGTTGCCTGGTGCCTTAACCACTACACCAAACAGGCTTTCTGAATGTAGATGATCTATGCAATATCTATTATGAGCGTTTTTGATTCCTTATCTTAAAATGGGAAGAATGGGGATCTGTTTCATATATTGTCAACAACTTCCCAGAATGTAAAATGAACTGGCAATTTTTAGTACTGTGTTCATGCAGTGTGTGTATTTTAACTGTCCATGCATTTTAGTAGAGAGGCTTGGAAAATCCAAAAAGAAAGAGCATTCAAAGCAGTAAAATGTAAACAAACTGGTAGCTGCATATTGTTGGATCAGTCTTTAGAAAATATCACATAGCGGAAAGTTTTCTGAATTCATGCTATGAGTTGAATTTTCCCTGTCAATAAAGAGCATCTGAAAGAACTAATAATAACTTTGGGAAGGACTCAAAAGGTGGATAAAAATGTCAATTCTAGTCTAAACATCTGGTTGACTGTGGAACCAACAACAACAACAACAATAATAAATAATCAACCAGTGGCTGTGGGGTTTTGTATGCTTGAAGGAGGATGAGAGCTATTCCAGAAGCTCAACCATTCACTACATGTCTCTTCAGAGAAGCCAGACAGAATAGAATAACAGATTTAGAAGGGACCTTGGAGGTCTTACAGCCCAACCCCCTGCTCAGGTAGGAAACCCTATACCATTTTAGACAAATGGCTATCCAACATCTTCTTAAAGACTTCCAGTGTTGGGGCATTCACAACTTCTGGAGGCAAACTGTTCCACTGATTAATTGTCCTAACTGTCAGGAAATTTCTCCTCAGTTCTAAGTTGCTTCTCTCCTCGATTAGTTTCCACCCATTGCTTCTTGTCCTGCCCTCTGGTGCTTAGGAGAATAGCTTGACTCTCTCTGAGATAAACAGTGCTTCTCTCCTAAACAATATGGTGAAATGTAATTTACAGAAACCCATACCAGTTTGGTTTTTGCCCTGGTCATTGTGTTAGGTGTTGGAGTTCTTAGACATCTGGTGACAAATGGGCTTCAGGACGTATTGGCTGAGCAATCAGCACCTGCAAGTTCAGGACTACTTGAAAAAAAGTTGTTTACTATATACAGACATTGAAAAAAAAAGAAACAAATCAAATTCAGTGAGAAGAGAATATCTGAAAAGAATGCACCAATTATAGAAAGAACAACATCCAGAATCAAAATTAACAGCAGAGACTAGCATAGTAACATCAATTTATAATATGAAATAAAGTATTTACAGAAGTAGATTTGGAAGACCTGCAAAGATCTGCCAAAGGCAAAGAAATTGAAGCCTTGACAGAAGTAGCTCTCTAACTAAAACAAAAAAATAACACAAACAAAAAACCAAAAACAAGAGGAACCGAAACAAAGAATAATTAAGCATTAGAACAGCACAGAAATAATAGAATAAGTTGCCTGCATTGAAGCTTGTTTGAAAGAAATAGCTAGCATTAGTGTTAAAAGATGCCAATACTGTAATATGAAATATAAGCACCTGCTGACAGCAAGAAACAAGCCAATTGCTGTACAACACAACTTTAGTTATCATTGAATACCTTGGATGCAAAAATCAACAAACAAGTTTTTTAAAAAAGCTAAACACTACACCAACAAAATGGAAGGTAAAATAAAAACAACATGATAAAATCAGATGCAAGCAAGCTACAACAGTTGAAGAATTGAAGAAAATAAAAATAACAAGGAAGAGCAAGGAAGCACTAGAAATAACAAAGTAGCAAATAATAGCAGTAACCAAGATGAGCAGATACCATATTCAAATTGCAAACTATAGGCAGAATCTCCAACTTTAATTGAATAAAATTTTTTTTTCTAGCAATCCATCAATGGGGAGACTGCAATGAACCATGACATGGAAAAAATAATAATGCATTACTAATAGTAATAGCATTTGGGTGTGATTCCAAAACATATTGAACACCATTTGAACACTATTGTCATTGACAAAATCACCCTCAATCGGTTGCAAAATGCAACTTTACACAGCTTACATCCTGTGACCATACCTTTAATATTATTAAATTGCATCTGCCTATCCCTACAAATAGACAACAATCCCAAATTCAGTCTAAACATCTGGCCGATTGCACAACCAAATATAATAATAATTCTTTTCCCTTCTTAGTTGCATTGTTTGCAGTGACAGAGTCCCCACAGTATATAAAGCCCCTGAAAACACTTATTGTCAAATGTCCATGTTATTTTCTTCCTTTCATTTAAATGAGATATGAATAATTGATTCCTCTCCTGAATAATTAATAGAATATTCAATAATGAAAGTAATTGTTTGGCACCTCCCTACACTGATAATCCACCCTAATCTTAGCCTTTCAATATACTCTAGGAGGAATATGCATATGTAAAGCACTAAGAGGCTTTATTGGCAATAATTCAACTAATATGCACTCTGGGAGGTCACCCTGTCCAAATATCTTCCTGAATCACTTGAATGTTTTGATACTTTATGGCTATATTTTTTTAAAATGTTCATATTTTAGTGTGCTGCAAGTTTTGATTCTTACACTATTTCCTCTGCCTATCAGGTCTCTTTCTGTGCATGAAAACAAAAATAAAATCTTCAGTTACCTTGCTTTAAAGTGATTTTCTTCCTTTTTCTCCAAGACATTAGTATACGAATTAATGATACCAAATTCATCTTTGTAAAATGAAAGGTAAGTTAACTCCAAGAGTATTTAAAATACAACAATGATACCCATTTTCTGGCCCTTTGTTTGAGGAAATATAGGTAGTTCCACCATTTGGGACTGGCAACCTGGTCATTAAGTAAAGCCATTGCTAAGCGAAACTGCAATGATGCTTATGATCTTCCATCAGTTTTCCTTTGCTTTACAGAGCTGCAAATGTAAATACAGGCATTGGTCATAAAATTACTTTTTCATCACTAGTGTAACACTGAACGGTCATTGTCCAAGGAAGTCATTAAATAAGGATTACCTATAAAGCCTACTAAAGGTTGGGGAACACTCAAATGCCACATTTTTATTTCTGCTATTTTCTTTGTTTGTGTTCTGACCTAGGCTTCCCAAAGCATGAAGCAAACTCCTTGTCCCAGAAAGAAACCCTTTTATTAATTTACTGTGAATTCTGCTCATTAACACCCAGCAAAGTCTTTCAAGGAGGATTTACAGTCATAGGCCTTATCTGGCTTGGAGAGCTGACAGGCCGATATCTGCAAAACTTGACAAGGAGTCTCGGAGAGTCATGAACCAATTAAGCAAACTAATTGTCTCCTGCAAACTCCACTTCCCTTTTGCTCCTCTTTTATTTCTTCTGGGAGGGGCCATTCATTATCCACCTGTGGCCTTACTCCCAAGTTGACCCCTGTTCTTTAGCTGTTCCCTTCATCTGGCAACTCTGCACATGTGCATATTGGGAACAGGCTCCAGCTGTTTGTCTGCCTCACTGATGTCTGACTCTGACGGCAACTGATAACTGACATATGGCTCTGGCTCCCTCTCTGCCTCTGACTCAGAGCCCTCATCAGAGCCTTCCCCAGACTCCAAGACTGGCCCATGTTCCTCCCCAACCTCCTCACTGTCCGAATTTGCTGCCAGCTCTGCTGGCTGCTGGCAAACCACAACAGTTTGTAACTTTTTGAACAGAAAACGTTGAAGCTTTGGGCACCTAGCATCACACATCACAAGAAGAAAGCATTTTTTCTATTACTATACTTTCAGGATAAGATTCATGATCAGAGCATGAAAAATATAGAGGGTCTCTATGGTCATGGCCTCCATCTTGACTTTTGTGGCATCCTCTCACCAGGAGAGGGGAGGGAATGGGAGGGGAGGGGAGAGGAGCCTAGATCAACTTTTGATTAAACATTATGTAGATTTGGAAGCAAAAGAAGAAATATAGATATGACATCATCATTTCCATGATTAATGCATTAAGATATGTTATTTTATTGCTCTTGATGTTTTAAGTATACATGCATATGAATCTATCTTGCTTTTGCTGAACCAAGATCAGAAGAAATAAATTATGTACTTATATGAAAAAATGGGACATATTTCGTAAATAATGTGTCCATGTTTTTTGTATGTGTATAATTTGTGCAGAGTTTGAGTTTAAATTCAGATCTTTGAGAAGTGCTCTTTTCGCACATTTTTTCTTGTAATAAAAATGCTCTAATTTAACTCCCAACACACATACACAAACTATCACAATGGCATCTCAGAAATTTATTCAATCATGTATTTTGTATAATCTCTCTCTAGTTTCCTAAAGTGCAAAGAGGCTTATCAGAAGTTTCACTTCAGATTCTGGTTATAAATTATAATCTGAGGACAGTTTTATATGTATAATAAGAAATACTATTTGTAATTTTTCTCTGTGGCTCATGTGGCTTGCTTGTAAAGTCATTTTTCAGGCCTAATTTTGCTTTCATGTAGGAAATATTTTTAACAATATCTGCTCAATATTATATTTCAATTTTGAATTTTGACAAGTCTAACGGTAAAATCAAAGATAAATTTTTGAACACAACAATTATATGAATGATTCTTTCAACTAGCAAAAAAGATGCTGAGTAAACAAAGGGAGAATTGATACCAAGGTTTTATTGTAACCAAGAGAGAAACAATATATTTTTCTGAATTATGATAATCAAATTTATTTAGTGTTGCTAATCAGTTACAAGATTTAACAGTTTCTAATTAATATACCTTCTAATCTGATTAAGTTGTTCACTAGGTATTTTAAAGGCCTCCTTTTTGTAGTTCTTGAAATTCCCTCTAATGCTGAAGCTGACAGAATGGTTTCATTCTGAGAATGAAGAATTTTGAAATTCTTCTGTGAATAAGCCCTTGAATGGACTTATGGCAGTTAGAACCCAAAGAGAAAAAGAAAAGAAAACTAAAAAACACCTTCTGAACCTTGCTGAATTATGTATGACACGATCCCTCCCATTTTGTGATCTTAACTTCCTTGAACAAATATAATTTGTCTGGTAGCCACCAAAATGTATTTCACCCCACCCCACCCCACCCCATCCCATTGTAGTGAATATGCCAACACAAAAAAAGAGAGATATAAAAAAATAAACAAAATCATCCATCCTTTGTTCATATTTTCCTAAACAATTGAGTATACAGAATAGAAATACACTATGAACAAAGAATTCTGATTATTGCAAAGTAAGGCTAAACCTAATTTATATTTTAGTAAATAAAGTTGTGGGAAATGTTAGATCGGGTGAATGGAAGAGACGGGACTCAGGCTTCAGCAACAACAGCTCTTTATTCACAATTATGTACAGATCCAGCAGTGGCCTGTCTGATGGCTTGCCCTTATATAGGGAGCTGTCAGACTGCTCAACCAATCAGCTTGAAATATTTTTCCCAACAAAACAGTGGACCTTGGTGAAGCGTATTGCTTCAGTCTAAGTGTCTAACAGGAAAGTCTTGTTGAATAAAGTTAACCCGGTCTTCTGACCACAGGGCAGGGTGATATTTGATATTGTGAAGAGAGGATCTTGTGAACAAGAAACATAGAAGAAAAGAAAAGAAGTGAAAGAAACTAGAGTGAAAGTTTTAGGATTGCAGAAAGAGTGTGACTTCTATGTAAAAGAATTAGAAGGCAATCTTCCAATGGAACTAATGGAAAAGGAGTGTAATGAGAGAGGATGTGAAAGTTATTTAGAATAAGGTGAAAAGAATTATGTTATAGAAGGCCATAAAATGTTGGAGTTATGCTAATGAGAAGTGAATGAGAATGTTTGATAGAATGATACAATTAAAAAGACTATGAATGACAAGAAATGTGCATTAGAGAATGATTGCTGAGAAATGAGGATGAGAGAAAGCTACTGTATAATGTGCATATAGACACAAAGATAGTTGCAAGAATGTAGTTAAAGAGAGCAAGGAATGGTTAATACTGAAAGAAAGAAAATGCATAACAATTTTGAAAGAAATAAAAAGCATGTTTTGTGAACAAGAGGACTCAAGAAAGAACTTGCAGCAAAGTGAACGAAATTATAAATAATAGTGATGAATGATTTGGGATGAAACTGAAGTAAGGGAAGGAAGATTTGTATGGAAATGACAGATCAAAGTACTTGTTTTTGACAGGGAAAATTAGGCAAACAATTGTAAGTGTTGCAGAAAAGCAGAAAAACTAGAGCAAGAAGATTAATTTATGCACTTTGGTAGAATATTTAATACAGATGAGAAATAAATGAAATTTTAAGATTTGAGAGTACCGGTAGAAAAATGTCTATGGAGATTCTCAGCCATCCAGGTCATGGTTGTCCCAAAGGTGCTTTTTTCAAGCTGGTCATTTGCATTGTTTTAGAAAGTCATTGAGGTTACCAGAATCTGTACATTGGGGAAACAAAACAACCACTTCATAAACACATGACACAACATAGGAGAACAAACCCATCAGGATAAGATTCAGCAGTCCCTCTGTGTTTAAAAGACAAATGCCACTCTTTTGAAGACAGTGAAGTCCACATTTTGGACAGAGAAGACTGCTGATTTGAAAGAGGAGTCAAACAGGCCATCTATGTCAAAATTGAACAGCCCTCTCCCAACAGACGGGGAGGGACACAATATCTATCTCCAGTTTACAACACAGCCCTTTCATTAGTTCCAAAAAGGATCCACACCCACTACTCAGGTAACCCTGATGACACACATAAATCTCCAGGTGGCCTCAATGACTCTCTAAAAGAATACAAATGACCAGCTGTCTACAAGTAGTATAAATCCTTCCATTCCCCACCATCCATTCAGAGCTGAAGAAGTTTCTTGGATGAGAAGTGAAATGTTTTCAAAGAAAAACCAGAAAGTCCAATTGCCTCTTGAAAAAGCACCTTCGGGACTACCAGTAAAAAAGTTGTGGATAGGACTGTATGCATGTTAAAGAAACAAACATGGCTATGTATTAAAGCATGCATCTGCCTGTAATGTTATATGGAAGTGAGAATTGGTTATGTCATAAGAAACATGCAAGTACGTTGGATGCAATTCAAATGGGTACATAAGAAGTGAGTTTCGTGCAATAAGAAGAGATAGGATCAAGAATGAATGGCTGCTAAATAAAATGAAAGAAGTACATCGTGGTAGTTTGGCCATAGGCCTAAAGCAAAACCAAATATAAGATATGTAATGAAATGTAAGAAAAAAGAGATAACAAGCAAACAGAAATCCATGACTGGGTGGTGTTCATACGATCCTGAAAAAGAAAGAGGTGAAAAGTTTAAAGAACAAAAGTAGTGTGTGAGTTGATGCATGGATGTAGTGGAACAAGAATGGTTTGCAAAGATAGAAAGATGTGGCAAGGTATAATGAAAGCCATTTGTTATGTATTGAATATATATAGTTGTGTTAACTGTGCTAAAGTGAAGCTAACCTTTAGATGACCCCAACTGTTTTGGAGGGAAATGTAGAACATTTATATTTGTGTGGGCTTTTTCTAGCTCTGTGATTGGTTAATGCCCTGTGGGCCTAGAGTATAAATCATAGGCAATTGCCTGCAGTTCTTTAGTTCCAATTTAAGTCAATAAAAGCTGTTGCAGCTATGCTGGTCTGGTTCTTGCCTACTGAAGCCCACTACAAAATACCATTGGTGTAAAGTAGACTTGGATGTGTTCCTCTTCTTTTTCTACGCAAGGCCTTTAATTTTGTTGACTTATCATTTCTTACTTTTTACTGGACTCTGCCTAACTTTGCTTTCCCAAAGGGAATAGCATGATGAGTATGTAAGTATGCATGTCTATCTGTCTGACTAATGGAGGCATTGCTCTGATATAACATTTAAAGTACTTTGAATATCTCAAATCAAAACTCACAAGTTCAGGTCTGTCAGTACAGAAGAAAATCAAACCATTGGTCATTATTTTACTGATTCAGTTTTCTACCGAGTATTTTCAGCTTTTGTAACCTTGGAGCATTCATAGCCCTCCCTGTTTGAGAGATATGTTATCCTTTGAATGCAAATCAGTGACATCTTTAAGTTTATCTGTATTTTATCATTTCTTCTTGCTCAAGAAGATTTTTTTTCTTTGCTCAGTAGGCTTATTCAGAATTAACCAGGCATACAAATGCACTGTATTTTTGAGTCACTGCTAAGTACTGATGAATTCATGAATTTCTCACTAAATGGAACGACAGAAAGCTACTAAGCCAGTACATTATATATCAGCACAATTCCAGTTTTGTTCCAGTTGAGTTATATGAACAGTCCATGTCATGTTGGTCTTATATGGTTAGTTGGGTTTTAAGGGCTGGAGGCAACCAAGCATATGGACATGCACTGTCAAAACCACCAGCTAGAAAATGGCAGTAGGGTCAGAGAAGAAAACGAGAGAGGGAGGATTTGATTTAAGTCCTCCGTGAAGAAACACCCATTCCAAGAGGAGATCATTTAATTTTATATGCATAGACATTAAAGGGTCTTATGTATGCTGCCAAAAGCTGTTATCTGTCAGATGAGCTTCCCCCCGCCTCCTTCCTTTGCTTGGGTTTAGCTAACATTTACAGTAAATCTCTTGCAGTCACCATTAAATCTGCAGCTGCCTTGAGCGATAGTTTCAATGGGTGTGTTGACAGCCTGAGTGTTAATAATGATGCAAACACTAACCTGTTTATTGATTTGCTTTTTGTACCCTTCAACCTAACTCACTTCTTCTCACTCTCAGAGGAGAAATCTTGGAATCAGTAATCAGGTGACAGCTCCAAGTCCTTTTTGTTCCCAGCATTGTCATCCAACTCAAACTCCCAAAGATAAATTACAGGTGCCTTATTCTGCCTGTGCCAGCCACTCACTACACTGTTACTCAGAGCGAGATGTAATATTTGTCATGGATGCCAGCAGACGGAAGGCCGGGTGAGAGGGGGATCAGCTACTACAGACATAAAAAGCTTTTAGTGTTTGACAAGAGATGCATAGGAGAGTTTTAAATTTAGCCATTGCAGTGAAGGCCATTGCCTATCCATTAAAGTAGCTTGTCACAGGACTGGAGAGGTGGGACCAGATCTGAGATTCAGACTGCTTTTAAGATGTTTGGAAATCCGCATGGAATGGTACACTGTCAGTGGAAAGTGATGGCCTTTTTCTTCTTCTTCTTATCCAATTGATCTTTTCTGAGACCTATCTGTTGAAGCTAAGTTTTAGATTTTATGGGACAATCTATCTAGGGCTCTGTAACAGACTCTATTTCAGATTTATAAGAAGAAACCTCTACTCTATAACGGAGTAAGTATTTTACTGAATTTATTAAAAAAAATAATTCCAAAGATTTGCACATTCCTTCACAAATGGCAAGAAAAAGAAATTGCTATTTAAAAAATAACAACGAATGAAGGCGAATATAGGTGTCCCAGAATAATGCTGCATAATCCAATCTAGGTCAGTCACCAGGACCAGAGGTTTGTCTTCCGAGCTTTTGAACTCATACTGGAGCCCATCCTCTGGGGATTTCTCTCTAGCTAGGGAGAAGTTAACTGAAGATGGGCTCCAGCACGAGTCCGAAAGCTCGGAAGTCAAAACCTCTGGTCCAGATGCTGGACCCAGATTGGATCCTGCAAAAATAAATAAATGCGAGCAGAGGTTACAGTTATTGTTCTGTCCATTAGGTTTGATGACATTGAATCAGTGGTGGATTCCTACTGGTTTGGACCAGTTCGGTTGAACCAGTAGTGGTTTGGTGGCTTGGGTGGCTGGAACTGACAGCAACCCAAGCCTGCCATGCTCCCGAACCGGTTCTCCAGGCGGCATCATAGGTGCCACTGTCTTGTTTTTCAGTTTTGCACATGCGCAAAACAATTTTAATTGCATTGCACATACATGCGCAGCGCCCATCAAACGTGCGGGTGTATGGTGCACACATGAGCAAATTGGTAGTAGTGCCTGCCACAACCCACCCCTGCATTGAATGCTTTCTAGGCTATTAAAAAATCTGACATTGAATTTTTCAATTTTTATCCATGGTTCTAGCGAATTAGGCCTGCTGATATTTTTGCTTAGTTCCTCATCTTCGACAGGCATATAGCAAATTATCTTCAGTGAGAATACTGTAAGTAGGAACTATTGTGCAGCCTCCTCTATGCTGGTAATAGCTAAATGGAGATGGAAGCTGTTTTTGATAACACCTGACAACTCTGTTCATAAATCTAGAAGCATAAAAAAGAAATTGAATGTGAGAGGAAGCAAAGCAGAAATATCCATCCATTCTTACTCTTACCGCCACCACAAATTTCAAAAAAAGCTTCAAGATATATTTAGCCAATCATTAGTATGATGAGCCCAATCTGTAGCGCAAACAACTGACTATAGGCACACTTGGTCTGGTCTAATATAGAAAAAGTTTCTGAAATTATCTTCTCTTAAACCATTGAAGAGTGTAAAGATTATTGGCAAAATTATGAATTTTCGCCAAAATACAGTTCAGTCTAATGCAGGCTTTGCAAGCTTGATCTAACAGGAGATCATGATCAAATATCCTGAGCCACTTAAAACTTTCAATGACTTTTCAAAAGGTATCACCAGATAGACGTAACTCAGTGATGAAATTCATTTTTTTATTACCATTTCTGTAGGTGTGGCTTGATAGGCGTGGCAGGGGAAGGATACTGCAAAAATCTCCATTCCCACCCCATTCCAGGGGCCAGCCAGAGGTGGTATTTGCCAGTTCTCCAAACTACTCAATAGTTCCACTGCTAGTTCTCCAGAACTTGTCAGCACTCGCTGAATTTCACCCCTGACTTAACTGCAGTAAACTGACCTAGTTGAAACTGTTTGCTATTATCTTTTTTTTTGAAAAAAAAATTTTTTTCCAAAACAAACATAACAAAGAATCCTCCTTTTTTACATACTGTAGAAAGTGTATCAGTTGGTTACAAAAAACTTTTGTGCATCTCTTCCACAGTCATCAATCATAATTCATATTAACTCAAGTATTTTAACTCTGATATTTATACATATTAGCATCATCAGACCTCAATTTTCATTTGACTACAATTGTTTAAACATACTTCATCATAAAATATATCAAGATTTAAAACATAACCACATACTGGCATTTCATTTGTTATTTCTAAAATCCTCCAGTAACACTGAATCCTTATGGCCTATTCTAGCTAAACATCCATAATATCTAGTAACAAAAATTTCTAATCCTCCTTACCAAATCACTTACAATTTCCATCCAGTTTCCTTATGTTGTACCCATACATATATATTTTCCTTTGTATCATTATCCCTCCTTTATTTAACTGTATCCTGTATCATAACATTTCCCCCCAATAATCAAAATTTAACTAAATTTAACTTAATTCTTTTTCATTAGCCTTTATATATAACCAAAAAGATTTCTAATCTTCCTTTCATTGGTACCATTCAAATATTCATATCCAATTATTACTTATCGTAACAATACATATGTATATATTATTAGCATTATCAATTATTTATTTGACTATATCTATTGTCACTAAATTTCACTGTTTAACTAGTTTTAAATTATGCACTTCCATCTATCAACTGTATCTTTCCAGTAGCAAAACAGTCTCATGTCTTCTGCCATTTGTGGTATCAGTCCTCTAATCATCTCCTTAATCAAATTTGTATGGACTCCTCTTAGCAACTCATTGCTTATTAAGTCTCTCATGTAATTTCGATGCCTTTCTTCTGTTTCCTTAATCAGCTTATCTTTAATTGTCAGTGGTGTTATCAGTGATGTTGCTAATAAAATTTCTCTCTTTAAATCCATAAATTCTTTTGTTTTTTCTTCTTCTGTATCTTGCCATCAGAGATAGAGTTCCCTTCCATTTAATTCCTCTTTCAGTGTTACACTCTTTCCATTTCCAGACATAAACCAATCACCATAAATATCAGCGGATTTAATTTCTTTATAGTCATTTTCCTCTTCAGTTTTTAGGACTCTAACCTCCACTTTTTCCACTTGATAAACATCTCCAACTTCTTCATCATATTTTACTGTTAGATGCTCTAGGTTTTCCAACTTCTTCTCCGTTCTCTCAAATGTATTTGATAATTTTTGAATTTCTAACAATATCTTTTGCAGGCTTAAAATTTCTTTCTGCTGTTGAAGTTGTGCCATTATCTCCAGCTGACAAACACTGTGTCAGGCCTGTAGTTATGTTTCTTTTAGGATCTTTCGCCTGCCACACTTTCTTATATTTTCCTATGCTGTTTCATTAGTGTAGTAGTTGGGAGGGGAGAATAAAAAGGAGTAGGATTGTGGAATGTTTTGTTGTCATTCTTTTCTAGAAGCTCAAGGTCATCTTTTGTCTCCGCACCTCGACACCTGACTGGAAGCAGAGGGATGTAGATGCCAGCATGGAAGATGATGATTGGAACATGTGATGAATTGTGGGTGTGGGAATAGATCATGAACTTTCAACTGGGTGGAATTCCAGGAAGAAGATCAGAATTGAAATTCCATAGACGTGCTAACTTGCCTGTATGATAAAATTGGAACTTTAAGGATGATTCTGCCTTGGTCTCTGATTGATTTCATACATGATATTTAGAATGCTGACACACTGCTGCTCTGGCTTAGAAGGTTTTTACAAGATTAAACATAAATTCACAATAAGGTCTTATTTTCACTTTTCTCTGGTCAAGGATATACTTCAAAAGAACATCTGTATGCTTTTCTTCTTATCACTCACTATAAACAAAAGCTGAGACCTTGAAGTGCCAAACCAGAATAATCAGTGAGGAAAGTAAGAGTGTTTTGTTTTCAATACACAAATGTCCAGCCTCTGAGCAGCAGTGTTTTTCTTTCTGTCTGTTGTAACAATTTTCTTGATTCCTTTTGTATCTTTTTTATATTGCAAGTTAAACAAAAGTCAAATTCTTGAATGAGTTAGAGAAGAAAAGGGGAAAAATATCCACAGTAGTGAAGAAGTAGAATTTTAGTCAATAGGTTACAAAGAATAATAATAAAAGAAAAAAATAGAAGAAGAAAACTTAATCCATTCGTTTTAAAAGGCTTGCATAAATTCCATCCATGAGCATAGCATTTAAAAAGTAAGATAACCCACTGTCCAAAACCATTCAAAGCTTAATTCCGCCGCTTATTTCTTCTGTTTTCAAATTTAAATTAACTGTAAGTTTTTTTACAGGCAGTCTCTTAAAACGGCAAAAATTCATCACCAGCTGGAAACACTTTCTCTTTCTGTATCCTTCTGTTTTGGAGCCGCCCTGACTTCATCAGCCTAATGGCTGGATTTTTTGTCACCTGCTTGAAGAACTTCTCTTGGATCCATCAGGGACTTTGCGATGTCCTTGAGATCAGCAAGACATATTCTTCCTGTTCACTGTATCTGCGGGATGGTTTAGGTTTGATTGGACCACCCAACGGCAAAAGTATCGGCTGCGGTCTCGGAGCATCGAGACCGCACGTCCGTATTGTCGTGACGTTGGCTCCTCCTCCACTGTTTGCTATTATCTGATGGTTGCATTCTTATAGCCCAGATCTAGTAGTAGTAACAAGTTCATATTGGGTATGGAACTTAAGATATACAAGGACAAATAAAATTCACTGGATGACTTGGCCCCATAGAAGACCTGCATTTTGGAGCTTCCTACTCTAATATGGGGAGTTGGGAGGAGGAGAAAAGGGGGGGTATTTTGTTCTTCTTATAGAATGTGTCAGAAAACAGAGAGAAAAATCAAAGACTATTAGTTTTCCACCCAGGGAAGTGATAAAGAACAGAACAACAGAGGAATTTGTCTGCTCATAATTTTTATTCCTAATGTCCCTTGTGGTCAATAGAATAAAAGGTGCAAAGAGACAAAATACTATTAATTATATTTTCTAAGTTAAGCAATACCTAATCTCTTCTTTTTTAAAACCCACTGTGGATTCCAAATTCCTTACTAGTTCTATAGTGGGTAGTATCTACCCTAGTTATTGAATGTCAAGTAAAAAGATTTAAGCAGTAGGCTAAAAAGCAGCATGCAGACAATGGGATAGGATCTTACTTGAAATCATTTTCACATCCATCTTCATGAGAAATCAATTTAGAGATTTTTTTTTGGTCAAAGTAAGATATGAAGAAATAGATCCATATAGTATCTACATAACACTAAAACTCTTTTGTCAAGACCCTTAGCTGGGTGAAATGGTGCAGCATAGGGCAACAATTTTTCAACCAATGTACTTTAAATGGACTAATTTACAGAATATATTCAAAATCTGGGACCCATGACTCCCAAGGAGATGAAATTTGAGAAAGCTGTGGCTGCTTCAGTGCTACTGGTGGCTGCTGCAGTCACATGATTTTCATTTCCAACATTTTGTGATAGTTTCTCAGCCACTCTCACAATCCCTTGCTCCTTCTTCACCCAGCAGCAATAATTTACCTGCCTGCTAGAAAGAGAAAGGAGGGGAAGGGAAGGAAAAGGAAAAGGAAAGGAAAGGAAGAAACAAAGGAATAGACAGTGAAAAAGGACCTCCTGCACACCCTTCCTGGCCCATGCCAACTCCCTGCACACTCCCCTGACATGTGCTGCCCCCAATTTGGCTTCTCCAGACTATGCCCTTCTCCAGACCTTCCCTGACCCACCTTTTCATCTCTTGTGCATCCAGTTGCACCTGCACTCTATTGCACCCCTTCTCCGTTGCATGCAGCACCTTTTGGGCACCACCACATGCTCTTCATGATCTGCACTGCTCCCTACATGCCTTGAACATTCCTAAGTAGCCCTAGGCACCCTTTTCATTCTGTGTTCCATTCCTTTTCAATGTGGCAACTCTGGCACACACCCTTGCAACTTTCCCAACCCACACAGCACCTCTCACATACCTCTATATTTCATTCCTGACTCACACATCTGCATATCTCCCCTTTCCCTTCCCTACCTGGTAGTAGCCATTTAACTGCCTGCAGACCTTGGACTTACAACTTCCTGCTAGTTTGCCCGCTGGCTTTCTCCCTGGAGGCTTCCAACAAGAAAAGTAAATGGGGAAGCCAGCAGGAATTCTAGGGAGCAAGAGAGCAAAAGAAGGAAGGAAGATAATGACTGAATGGCAGGGGGGGAGGAAGAAGGGAAAGAGGGAAGGTGAAGAAGGGAGGGAGGGAGGGAGGGAGGAAGGAGGGATTTCTGTTGTTCCCTGCCAGATTTTCACAAGGAAACTCAATGGGGAAGCCAGTAGGAAGTTTGAAGTCACTCCCACTCCTACTGTTTTTTTGCCTATCTGTGGTCATTCTGTTTGTCTGTTTAGATAAGAAAATATCTGAAACAATAACCCAAGAGGACATGGATTGTCTAGTATGAAATAAAGAGTGAATGGGATTGTTTCTTCTAATTATACTTTGATATTCCTTCTCCCTACTGTTTCTGCTTCTTTTTTCAATAAATAGTATATAATTTGAAACCTATAAAAGATGACCAAATTATGTCTTTTTTCTTATTCTTAAATCAAAATAATTAATACTGTATCTCTCAGGTCATTCTAGTAGTTCCTCAACCACCTGTGCCAATATAATTTTTAATTTAGCTTATGTCCTAGAAAAAAAAATCTTTATTTATAAAGTTATTGATAATGGTTCCAGCATTGTTCTCAGCAAAATCACTTGTGAAACTCCTTATGTGATTTGCATTGCGATAACGGTTTGCAGCAGATACCAACATAAGATTGACTTTCTTCCAATGCTTCTTAATAGTCACCTCTTTCTAAATTTCCCTCTCTAAAAGCCATTTTGTGTAGTAGCAACACAATCTCCCTTCCCGAAGACCATCTCAATATCCATGAGGGTGCCTGTCTTTATTGATACAGTTAGATGTTTTTGATTGTTTTGACTCTGTTAAGGTTGGTGATCTGTTGGCTTGACTAAGAAATACACAATGGTTTGGCCTCATGAAATAGCCAGTTAGAAGCATAGAAATTGTTCTTAGTCTGAAAAAAGTAGTCAGAAGTTGATTTGCTGCTGGATATTAAATGTTTAAATGTCAGCACTGACACACAGTGCTTGCAGTGAGTCTATTTTCAGGGCATTTCCACCTGTCCACCAGATTTCCTTCTACTCACTGTTGCCCGCTGTCCTTCCTAGTGGTTACTGGTCTCTCTAGCTCAGGGGTCGGCAAACTTAAACACTCAAAGAGCCATTTGGATCCGTTTCCCCCAGAAAAGAAAACACCGGGAGCCACAAAGGTCCTAACCAGAAGCCCCCTGTTCAATTCTGAAGCTGACTGGAAGTTCAGTTCCCCCATCATAGAGTCTCCTCCTAGCGCTGTGTACTTTTTCCTCTACCTGTCATAACTGAAAGTCCTATCAATTGTGGAGACAACTGGAAAACCCTCCTCTTGAATAGAGTCTTCTCCTGGCACACTGTGCTTCTCTCCCCCCCCACCCCCACCAGAAGCTCCTCTCAAAATTGTGGTGCTGACCGGTGATGGAGCCGCAGCAGAGGGAGGAAAGAGCCACATGTGGCTGCAGAGCTACAGTTTGCTGACCCCTGATCTAGCTGTACAAAAAAGATACAAAAATGACAGCCATACAGCACCCTATTCATGGTCACTGGTCCCCCCCACCATTTCATGAGGAGGTATAAAAATATCCAACCCACTACTGTAGGGGGAGTGACAAAGCATTTCCTCTGGGACAGGAGCTAAAGTACAGTAACGATGAACTGACTTCAGTTACTGAACCAGATGGTCTCCAGGGGCAGATCCTAATTTGATTTCTAGAATTTTTGTATGTCAGAAAGAATGTCAGATATTTATGGTGAAGCAGGGGTCAGCAGGGGGTTTAAATTACTGTAACAGCCACAACTACCACCAAATTTCAAAACTATGTTTTAGAAATATTTAAAAACAGCCACATATATCTTTTAATTTATTTGTACTTTCACATCAGATTTGGGTATATGAGAGGGTGTGATAAAAAATTAAATACAAAATACAATCAACTACTTCAAAAGATTGCTGGCCTTGATACAAACGTAATTGGTAAAACATATTGTGGCAAACAACTGTTGATGGGAAAATATTTACCTGCCCTTATCTGAGACATCGTATCTGTTGAACGAAAAGCATTTAAACATTTCAATATGCAACTTTGACAATAGGAGCCCTGCCATTGGGGATCTCAGTAATAATGGGTGGAAGAAGGGTACATCTTTGTTTTTAATTGCAACCTTTCACTTAAAACAATAAGCTCTTAAAACTTTTTTTTACCACCATCTTCTCCCAATCACCTGTCAAGGTATCTTGGAATTCCCAACCAGCATGGGCATTAACAGCACAGTTAAAATATATTAACAGCTGTTAAGACATGGTGGTGCATTGGTTAGAATGCAGTATTGCAGGCTAATTCTGCTGACTGCCAGCAGTTCAATCCTCACCCGCTCAAGGTTGAGTCAACCTTCCATCCTTCCGAGGTTGGTAAAATGAGGACCCAGATTGTTGGGGGGCAATATGCTAACACTGTAAACTGCTTAGAGGGGGCTGCAAAGCGCTATGAAGCAGAATGTAACTCTAAGTCCTATTGCTATTGCTACAGTGTAGGAAAATTGTAGTCCCAATATGAAAGGAAGTAGGGGGATTCTACCTTATCAACAAAATGATAACTTTGAAGTAAAATGACATGTTATTTTAATTTTAATGGTGACTATATTTGTTCTTTTGGGACGCGGTGGCTCAGTGGCTAAGACGCTGAGCTTGTCGATCAGAAAGGTGGGCAGTTCAGCAGTTCGAATCCCTAACAGAATCCGCATAACTTAATCTAATCCGTGAGCTTCCGTTTCAGCTTTTGCCAACCTAGCAGTTCAAAAGCATGTAAAAATGCAAGTAGAAAAATAAGAAACATCTTTGGTGGGAAGGTAACAGCATTCCGTGCACCTTTGGTGTTTAGTCATGCTGGCCACATGACCACAGAGATGTCTTTGGACAGTGCTGGCTCTTCAGCTTTGAAGTGGAGATGAGCACCGCCCCCTAGAGTCAGGAACGACTAGCACATATGTGAGAGAGGAACCTTTACCTTTATATTTGTTGTTAGTTCTTAAGAAGTAGTATTTATATGAAAACTCTGCTTATATTGATGCTGAGACCTTGGTAATCTTGCTCCAGTGATGCCATTACGTTAATTCTGTGACGTACACTTTTGAGCAAACCTACACAGGATTTTCCTGTCAAGAATGACTTTGGTAAAAGCAAAAGACCTGCTTGCAAGCGGGACAATAGAGTGCAAACTGAAGGCTCAGTTTTCTCGTCCCTTGAAAGTTATACATGCAGATGTGAAAATCTGCAAGGCAGTCTTTTCCACCGCAAATGCAGACATCACAACCAGCTCCTTAAGTACTTGTATGGCTGACTTGTGCTCTGCTGCTTTCTCTGACTGACAAAGCTGTCTGCTTGCCAGAAGTAACGGTTATAAAATTATGACTTGTGCATATATAATGTTTGTGTTTAACAAGATGACAGAAATGCCACCTTAGTAAAAATGGATTGTAGTTACAGCTGCACAATTCACATCAGGCAAGATTTATTGTATTAAGGTTATGTAATCATCTCAAAGTCTGGAGCAATAATAGGAAAAGCATATACTTCAATCTGCAATGTGAGATTCATTGCAGCTTTCTTATTAAGTTGTGGAAGCATTAGGCCTGCATTATCCATTTTGTTACAGTCTCATTCAGCATTTCCAAAGGAAAGAGATACATAAAAATTGGAGGATACTAAATATTCAACAACACAAAGCTACCTGAGTGACTTTATATGTACATATAATGCGTATGTAGATAGACAATAATGCTTGTATTTGCAATTTTGCGCACTTTATAAAAACCTCAGCTTTAAAAGTCTCATCTCGGTAGTAGGGATCGATAAAGCTATCATTTTTCTCAGTTTCTTATTTGTGGAAATATATCAGGTTCAGTTGTTATCACTATCTGATTTTTATGAAGCTGTCAAATCTGAACTTAAGGGTTTTTTAAAAAAATATTTTCACTAAATTATGTACAGTTTTATTTGCAATTTTGCCTAAGGTTTACATTTCATTAAGGTTTTCTCTAATAAATTGGACCTTTACCTAATATATGAATTGATATTTGTAAATATTTAGAATAGAATGACAGAGTTGGAAGGGATCTTGGAGGACTTCTAGTCCAATCTCCTGCTTAGGGAGGAAACCCTACAGCACTTCAGACAAATGGTTATCCAACATCTTCTGAAAGACTTCCAGTGTTGGGGCATTCACAACTTCTGGAGACAAGTTGTTCCACAACAACTTTCTTATTTCTTATCTTATTTTTTTTATTGTTTGTACGCTACACTTCAAAATTTGGAGAAAGTTTCAGTTGGTGCATTGGTTTGTAAATGCAGAATTAGTTTAACTCATATTCAGAGGTGAAACTAAAGGTATTTGTCCTGCATGTAAAGAAATAAATACTTCTTTAGTTCAGAGGGCCATGTCAGTGGGTCTTGTCAGTGAGATAGATTTTCATTGATTTTAAATCACTTTCCAGTCTTTCTAGTTGATTGTGCTTCATAGAGATATAGATGTTGGTATTATTAGATACAAAATGTAAAATAGAATAGTGATCTCAAAAACAAATGTTTGCTACCCTGAAGATAGTTTTAATTCCAGAGAAATGCCATGGAGATTCTGACTATTTCCCCTTTAAATGGATTTACTGCATCTTATGAAGTCATCCACATATTATTTTTTCTTCAATAAGTCATGGGAAGAGTACTTATATCCCTTCAGTGATGGCTGAGCAGCCATTTAAATCATTAGTGTGCTATTAGCCTTAAGATTGAATGTTCCTTCCCCCCTGTTAGATCAGGTAATAGATAGGCACACACAGGCTAACGGTAACAACAGCTCTTTATTAAGTACAAGTGAGAACAATCCAGCAAAGGTTGAGTCTGACAGCAGCCCTTTTATAGGGAGCTGTCAGACCCTTCAACCAATAGGATTAAACCTCTGTTCCCACCGGAACAGAGGACCTTGGTGGAAACAATTGTAGTTAAAGCAAGTATCTAACACTCCTCCCCTCTTGGATGGAATAATCCTACTCGTTACGTAGTCACGCAGATAGGCGGGCTTTTGGGTAGCTCTGCCAGACCTATGCAGTTCAGTCGAGGGGTGTTCTTTGGACTGGTCGGATGGACCTGGTTTGCTCCACATCTCTGCTTGGTGGAAGCTCCTTTCACAGGCCACGGCTGGAGCTTCTAGAGATCGGAGCTCACTGCGGGGCTGCAACATAACCAGATAAGTTTCCCGGTGTCCTCGGGCTTGAGCTGGCTGTGGAAGGAGTGAGTGTTTGCTCTGTTTGGGTAGGGCTTTGGCTAACTCATGCAGGAGTTACCTCTGGTTGTCTAAGAGTGGAGTTGGAGAGGCGGCCATGGAGTTGGTCAATGTGTCTTCTCCAATTCCGACCGTCCTCAAGCTCTACAAGGTAAGAGCAGGGCCCGGTGATGCCTATCACTGTGGCAGGAATCCACAGAGTTCCCCTGGCATAGTTGTGGGCGTAAACTGAATCCCCTATGCTAAAGTTCCGAATCTTGCTTGTGGAGTCAGGGGGCAATGTGGCAGAATAGTTGGGTGTAGCCAGTCTAAGTGGGACCTTAGCCGGCGACCCATGAGAAGCTCGGAGGGGCTTCTTCCTGTAGTGGAACTGGGTGTGCTATGCTGAATTAGCAAATAGTGGTCAACCCATGTTTGCCAATCTACCGGGCCCATCCTAATGAGGGCCTCTTTTGCAGATCTCACCATTCTCTCCATCTGATCATTGGAGGCCGGATGGAATGGTGTGACCAGGGCATGTCTGATTCCCTGAGATGCTAGGAAGGTCTCAAATTGCATGGCCATGACTTGGGGCCCGTTGTCAGAGACCAAGATGTCAGGCAGGCCGTGCATGGAGAAAAGTCCCCGTAGTACCTTAATGACCTCTTCTGCCATAGTGGAGGTCATTAGGACTACCTCTAGCCATTTCGAGTAGGCATCCACCACTATGAGGAATGTCTGGCCATGAACTGGGCCAACAAAGTCAATGTGCACCCTAGACCACGGTGCTTGAGGCCACTCCCACTCCTTAGCGGGCGCCTATGGGGGAGCTGGTTTGGACTCCTGCATGGTGTGCAGGAAGCCATCCATTCTTCAATCTCCCTGTCCATGTTAGGCCACCACACATAACTCCTAGCCAAAGACTTCATCCTAACAATTCCAGGATGCCCTATGTGTAAAGCCTCTAATACTGCAATGTGCAGTTTGGGTGGAACAACTACCTGGTACCCCCCACAGTAAACAGCCATTTACAACCGATAATTCATCGCGTTTGGTAAAATACATTTTGAAATCAGCCCCAACAGGCCTTTTTGGCCACCCCCTACACACCCAGTTCTAAATTTGTTTGATGGGGGAGTCCTTTGTAGAGTGACAGGCAACGTCACTGGATGAGACAGGTCTAATCTCAAGGCAGTCAATGAGGAGGACTGGCGTCTTGGGGGTAGGGTCAGCAAGAAGTTCAGGCAGCGGGCAGCGGCTCAATGCGTCAGCGTGACCCAAAGTGGAGCCTAGTTGGTGGATGAGACGGTAGGAGTAAGCAGCTAGGAAGGTGGTCCATCTGGTCACCTGCAGTGATAATGATGCTGGGTTAGGTCAGTCCCCAGCCTGTAAGCCCAGTAGCGGCTTGTGGTCCATAATTAGTTCGAAATCACAGCCATATAGGTACTCATGGAACACCTTTACTCTGGCCACTGCAATCAAAGCCTCGCAGTCCAGCTGGCTGTAGTTCCACTCTGCAGCAGACAAAGTCCTGGAGTAAAAAGCAATGGGAGCCTTGGTTCCATTGGGCATGCGGTGGCTGAGGACGCCACTGACGCCGAACGGGGACACGTCGCATGTCAGCACCAATGGCAGGGTCTGACTGTACTGTACCAGAAAGGAGTCTGCCGACAGGAGTTGTTTTACCACTGCAAATGCGGCAGACTCGGCTCTGCCCCAGGACCACTTCACATTTTTAGCCAGGAGACGGTGTAAGGGCTTAGCAATGGTGGCTTTCTGTTTAAGAAAGACTCTGTAGAAATTAAGGCGCCCAAGGAACACCTGCAGCTCAGTTTGATTGCGAGGTGTAGGGGCGTCCTGTATTGCTTGAATTTTTGGGGTGAATCCCAGAGCCATTGATTAGGTACCCTAAGAATTCAACCTTTGGCATGTTAATTTGGCATTTTTCTTTCTTGAGACGGAGGCCTTTGTCTCTAATTCGAGCCAAAACAGTTCGTACACATTTGAAAAGTTGCACCTCATTTGCAGCCAATGCCAAGATGTCATCGAAATAGGGGACGACTTCTGGAATCCCCTGCAAAAGCCGTTCCATGATGCTTTGGAACAGCCCTGGGGCGATACTAATGCCGAATTGCAGGCGGTGACATTTGAATGCACCCCTGTGCCTCACAATGGTTTGGGCCTCCGCTGTAGCACCATTTACAGGTAATTGTTGGTATGCCTGTGCCATGTCCAATTTTGTGAATATTTTTCTGGGGCCTAATGAATGTAGTAGATGCTGTACAATGGATACAGGGTAAGCGCTTTATTGTAGCGCTTTATTGATTGTGTACTTGTAGTCCACACAGATGCGGACAGACCCGTCAGATTTGACAGGTGTCACAACAGCGTGCGTGATCAATCAGCTCTAGGATTCCCTGGCCTACGAGCTTGTCCATTTCCCTATCAATTTTGGGGTGGAGAGCAAAAGGTACTCTCCTGGGTTTTAGCCTTATTGGGGCTATGTTGGGGTCCAAATTAAAGGAGATTGGAGTCCCCACATACTTACCCAGACCAGTGCCGAAGACGTCCTTGAACTCCTTAAAAATGGCTTCGGCACCTTCGTCTTTCAAGCCGTTGATACTGGTCACTTCTAGGCCCAGGGCTTTGAACCAGTCAAGCCCCAGGAGGCTCTGCAGGTTGCTGCTGACCACCACCACTGGGAGTTGGCCTCTGAAATGCTTGAATTTCACTTGGAAGGTGTCTTGGCCCACGATGGGGACCTGGTTGCCCTGGTGATCATGTAGGCAGATGTCAGGGGTGAGTAGATATTGTTTATTCAGGCTAGGGATAGGCACATTGGTTGGGCCTCTGCTGGCGGTTTGGTGTGCTTCTTGGCTGCCAGGTAGTAGCAGGGAATTCGCTCCGGCACACCTTGGCGATGCCCCTTTCGCTTGCAGCGCTGGCAGGTAGCGTCGCGGAAATGGCAAGCCGATCTGGTATACTCTCCTCTGCAGCTAGCGCAAGGTGGAAGACTCGGTTTGAATTTGCACACCGGCTGGGCGCGGCTACTGCGCATGCGGCAGCTGTCATCTTCCTCGCCTTCTGAGCTCTCGGCCTCTGCAGCCTTGCGATGTACACATGTACTCTTTCGAGCATCTTGTGGAGCGCTTTGGCGCTGCAGAGTTTCAGTGGATTTGATGGCTGATTCGGATGGCCTGGCTTCGTCCAAAGCAATCTGCAGAGTGAGGTTAAATTTAGCAAGTAACCTCCTCTGTAAGGTAATGTCCCGCACGCCACAAATTATGCGGTCCAGAATTAGCTCGTCCAGGTCTTGGAACTCACACTACGTTAAGGCCTTTCGTAGCGCTGCAACATACTCGTTGATTAATTCGCCCTCCTTCTGGTTCCTGATGTTAAACTCATGCCGGCGAACATGCTTGGACAGCTTGGGGGCATAGTGGGTCCTCAACGTCTGCTGGAGCACAGCCAAGCGACTGATTGTAATGGTGTCAGCTCAGAGAGGTCTTTTGCCATTTCGAACACTTCTTGACCACAGTATCCGAGGAAAATGTTCTTCTTGAACATTTGGCTGCTTGAAACTGCGCTGAGCTCCGGGCTGGATGTACTTGCTAGATTGCTATGCTCTTTTTGGTTCACCTAGTTGCCTTCCAATCCCATCCTCGTTGCTAGTGTTAGATCGGGTAATGGATAGGCACACACAGGCTTAACAGCTCTTTATTAAGTACAAGTGAGAACAATCCAGTGAAAGTTGAGTCTGGCAGCAGCCCTTTTATAGGGAGCTGTCAGACCCTTCGACCAATAGGAATAAACCTCTGTTCCCGCCGGAACAGAGGACCTTGGTGAAAACCACTGTAGTTAAAGCAAGTATCTAACACCCCCACCTCTCCTTTCTCCTTGGGAAATAAAGAAAAGAAATAAAGCCTTCTACGAGCTAACTCTTGTAATTCTTACTTATTTTAGGAAATCAGAACTCAGAGAGGTCCCACAATAATACATTTTAAATGTATTAAAGTCTGGATACTGCAATTAACTTTTTCAAATTCCATAGCCATCCTGTTTTGATTTCTCACAATCTCAAAATCAGCCACGTTTTCTTTCACCAATGACAGCTATGACTCAATTTTCTTCAGATGTCAAAAAAAAAAAATTCCCGAGATATTCTATTAATATTTGTAAATATTAGATCACTCCATTTTTGTCTGATTTCCTTGCTGAATTAGGCTTAGACATTTGATTCTATGTCCAATTTCTGTGCCAGAGATATAGAAATATTAATATGGGTTCTCTGTCCAAAATCTAGATGCCTGTTTTTTTCTTGCTGAACTATAAACTCCACCGTCCATATCATGATCTACTTCTGTAAGTCCTATCGATTTTAACATTGGTTTAGTACCTAGCAGAAATATGGATGAACTGCAATTTTCTTTCATTGTACAGAGCTATTTGTACATTTTTTGGATCCCACTCAATTGGCAACCAGCCTTCAGCAATATTTACTACTGGTAATTATTAATTATTTGACAGTTATTAGCTTTAGCATATAAGCTCTTGTTTGACATTGGCTGAAATCAGCAGAGACAAATGTTTTTGAACACATGAAACTGACTTCTAATAAGTTGGACCCTTGCCCATCAAGTCAGTAATGGTTATTCTTATGGACAGCCCTCATTTTAATGTTCTTTTTAAATAGAATGAAATATTCAATTCTTTCAAAGTGGAAATAAATTCACTTCCACCTCCTGAAATAGAGTGAAAGTACAAAGGTCCTCATTTTTTCTAAGCTTGAGCACCATGATTAAGCTTGCATTTGGGTCTTGATCAAAATTGTGGTCCTAATTAGGATCACTCTGCCCCCCCCCAATACTTTTTAATTGTTATGTCCATGCCCCAAGGACTTGGCCAGCACCACTCCCACTTGGCTGGAGTGCCTCAAAGATGTGGCCACGCCAATGGTGGGATTCAGCCAGTTCGCACCTATTCGGGAGAACCGGTTGTTAACTTTCTAAGCAGATTGGAGAACCGGTTGTTGGAAGAAATCTCATTTTCTTTTTTTCCACTTTACAGGGCTAATCCTGTAAGGAAGGCAGGAAGGAAACATTCTGGTGTTGTTTCTATCCTAATCTTTATTGCCCTGCTTACAGAAACTGCCTCTCCGGTTAACCCTTATTACATTGTAACAGCTAAGGCAAAGCACCCATCGATGTGAGTGATATTGAGTTAGCCACACCCACCCAGTCACATGACCACTGAGCCATGCCTACCCACCTGGTCATTAGGACAGAGAACCGGTTGTTAAATTATTTGAATCCCACCACTGGGCCACGCACACTCCAGCTAAGTGGGAGTGGCACTGGCCAGGGCAGGACATTAGGTGGCCGTTGATTGGCTGCCCCGCTTGACAGCATGGATATAAATAGCTGTCAAGTGGGGAACTGTCATTTTGCCTTGGTTCTGAAGTTGTTGTCAGTTGGAAATAAACAGTTGGTTTAAACTGCTGCCTCGCCTCAGTCAATACCCCTCTGAGGATTCAATATTGGTGACGAGGATGGGATTGACTGAGGAATAGGAAGATCGAAACACAGTAAAGCTTAATTTTGTCTTTCCCTTTCCTCGCTGGCTGACTACTCCTGAGGCAATCTCCTCAGATGCGTCCACATCAGAATGACAACTTTAAATAACTTCAAGGTTTTCTCACCAGCACCGGAGTCCTGGGAGGCATACATAGAATGGTTTGAGTGCTTCCTTGAAGCAAATAGCCTCACTGATCTACCAAGCAGTACGAAGAGGGCTCAGTTCCTGAGTTTCTGTGGGCGCAAAATGTTTGGAACGGTCGGGGCTTTAGCTGCCCCACAGCTGGTTCAATCCCTGTCCTGGGAAGTTCTCCTGTCCTGGGAAGTTCTACTGCAGAGGTTACAGAACCATTATGCTCCAGCACCGTCGCACATTGCGAGGCGCTATGCTTTCAGGCAAAGACTGCAGAAGGAAGGCAAGTCCATAAATCATTACATGGCCGCCCTCCACTCTGCTGCATTGCATTGCGATTTCCCTAACCTAGATGACTCCTTGTTAGAGCAACTTGTGTGCAGAGTGAATGATGTGAGACTCTGGCGCCGGTTACTAGCCTGTCAGGACATCAGCCTCTAGTCAGCGTTAGATGAGGCTCGGGCTTCTGAAATATCAAATGAATCCTCTGCTGAGATTCAGAGGTTCCAAACAGCAATGCCACCTCCTAAGACTGTGCACGTACATCAGGAGGAGATGGTTGAACACCTTTTCTCTGATTCTGACGGGGTGGCATCTGCCGCCTTAAAGCCACTGGGGTTAGAGCAGGGCACCCGAGGAAGGAGTCACCTCAGAACTATTGCACAGGCTGTGGCGGAAACCATCCCCATGCTTAGTGCCATTTTAAAAATGCTGTGTGACAGAATTGCGGAAAGAAAGGGCATCTGGCAAAGGTGTGCCGCTTGACTCCCCCTCTCTGTAACCAAGCCAATGATTGTCCAGCCTATTGTACACCAGCCACCAAAGGACGTCAGACTGCTGAAGATTGTTTTGCAATCTTTCGTGACCAGTGGCATTCACCTGATGCTAGTTATCAAGCCAACGCGATGTCAGGCAGCAAAATCTACTTCAACGTCCACATTGAAGGCAACCCCTGTCACCTGGAAGTGGACACCGGCTCATCCAGATCCATACTGTCCTGGTCTACCTTGAAGCATCTGATGCCATCCCTTTCAAATAAGTTCTTATTCCCTTGCTCCCTCAAATTGTGGGACTACCAAGGGAATAATATCCCAATTGTGGGCAGTGGTAAATTTAAAGTGGCCACCATGAAATTTTCAGGGTACCTGCCACTCATCGTGGTCCAGGGCATTCTTCCCAGTCTATTGGGTTTAGTCTGGTTCGATGCCCTGAGCCTCAGCATTGCTGGAGTACATACCACTAGGGGCAGTGACGAGTGGGCCATCCTGAAGGACGAGTTTGCTACCGTCTTTGACGGGTCTTTAGGTAATTATTATTAGTTTTAACCTAGATCCTCAGGTACCATCCATCCGCCTTAAACCTAGAAGGGTACCTCTGGCTTTGCGTCCAAAGGTGGACACTGAGTTAGACAAATTAATAGCCCAGGGTGTATTAGAGCCAGTGGATTATGCTAAGTGGGAGAGCCCTATTGTTATACCTTTGAAGTCAGATGGTTCTATCAGATTGTGCATGGTGCACGATAAATAAAGGGCTTTAGGCTAATCCTTATCCTGTCCCTGTGATCCAGGAATTGCTTCACACATTGGGGCAGGGCTCCATCTTCACCAAATTGGACCTTGCCCAGGCGTATCAGCAGTTCCTGTGGACAATGCGACTGCTGAAGCGCAGACCATCGTTACCCACAGAGGAGCTTTTAAGTGCCGGCGGCTCCACTTTGGTGTAAGTGTCACCCCGGGCATCTTTCAGGGTCTTATGGAGCGGTTGCTTCATGGTATCCCCGGAGTCGTCCCTTATTTCGACAATGTGTTCATCTCTGCCAGGGATAGCACTGATCTCCTTGCTAAAGTGCGAGCAGTTTTGTCAAAGTTCCAGGAAGTGGGGTTAAAACTCAAACCTTCCAAATGCCAAATTGGGGTTTCTGAAGTTGAATTTTTAGGGTACTTGATTGATGCCAAAGGCATCCATCCAACCTCCTCGAAATTGGCAGCCATTAAACAGGCACCAGTGCCTACTAGTAAGGCTAAGTTACAAGCTTTCCTGGGGCTTTTAAATTTTTATGCTGTGTTTTTCCCCATAAGGCATCAATGGCAGAGCCACTGCATAGGCTCCTAGATGCCAAAGCTGTATGGAAGTGGGGTCACAAGGAGGCAGCAGCATTCGCAGCTGTGAAAGATCTTTTGACTTACAATGCTGTTCTTATCCAATACAGTGAATACCTTCCCCTGACTAACTTGTGACGCTTCCCCTTATGGGGTGGGCGCTGTCCTTAGTCATAGGTTGCCTAATGGGTCTGAAGCACCTTTGGCCTATTTCTCTAGAACTCTCTCCTCTACGGAGAGAAATTATAGACAATTAGACAAAGAGGCCCTAGCCGCAGTAGCTGGTATCAAGCGTTTTCATAATTACCTCTATGGGTGTTTTTTTGAATTGATAACTGACCATAAGCCATTACTCGGTCTTTTGGCAGGTGATAAACAATCCCCATCCATCTTGTTGCCACGCATGTCCCACTGGACAGTGTTCTTGGCTACATATAATTATAAACTGGTCCACTGCTCTGGGAAAGAGATAGGGCACACAGACTCTTTGAGCCACTGCCCTCTCCCTGGTGTAGGGTCTGATCCTGTCCCCGACTCTAATATCCTGTTGATAGAGGAACTTACAGTCCCTCTTCCAGCCATCGATGTTGCCCTCTGTTCTGCCAAAGATCCTACCATAACTCAGGTTATCGGCTGGGTCAAGAGGGGCTGGCCACAGGTGCAGGTTTCATCCCAATTTCTTCTATTCAAGCACAGACAGCACGGACTGTCTCTGCAGGGAGGGTGTTTACTGTGGGGCCATAGAGTGGTAGTGCCTCCGCAGATGAGGAAATCCATTCTCTGTTGTTTGCACGAAGGCCATCCTGGCATAGTCCGGACAAAGGCGTTAGGGAGAAGTTATGTGTGGTGGCCGAGGTTAGATCACGACATTACCTGTTGGGTAGAGGGCTGTCAGGAGTGCCAGCAAACAAGGCCTGCCCCCCCCCATCGCACCGCCGCAAAAATGGGAAGTGCCAAAGGGTCCATGGTCACGGATCTATTTGGATTTCGCAGGTCCTATTCACGGACATAATATTAATGTATGCTGAGTAAGCTGTTTATACAAATTCAGATATCGGAGTTGCAGTCCAAATAGATTCCTTTGGCTGCTCCTTCTTAAAAATAAAACAAATTATTAAAAGGTCTGAATTAGTAATTTACAAAATGTTCCTGGATCTTATTCCTAGTCAGAGGAGGATCTGAACACTTTAGAAAGCTCATCTTTCAATTAAAGCATGCTTTTCACACTCGTGCAAATTGTCCCAAAGGTGCTTTTTCAAAAGGCAACTGGACTTTGTTTTTCCTTGAAGATGTTTCGCTTCTCATCCAAAAAGTGTCTTCTGAAGAACTGAAGAAGCTTCTTGGATGAGAAGTGTCTTCAAGGAAAAACAAAGTCCAGTTGTCTTTTGAAAAAGCACCTTTGGGACAACTTAGATGACTGAGCATTTCCATTCAATTCATGAAAAAATATCTTGGGCACTTTTGATTAAACCTCACCGGAGTTTGATTTTACATACGTATTATGCATGTATTACTAGTGAATCACACTACTCCACAACCCCCCAAACTAAAAGTTTCAGCATTATCCCTCCACACAGGTGTCACTAAATAAAGCACACAGAGAGAGTGTGTGTATGTGTCTCTAAATATAACATAGTGTGTGTCTCTCTCTGTGTGTGTGTGTGTGTGTGTGTGTGTGTGTGTGTGTTTACTCTATTTCTTTATTTAAACTAAGGATACCAGTTCCAGTTTGGGCTATAAAAAATATTATTCCACTTTGACTTTAAGGATTTGTGTTATGAAATGTTAACTGTATCAGGGAAGGTACAGTTTGTTTTCTAAGGAATGCAGCAACTGCTTTGTATTTAAAAATATTGGCCAGCACAAGCTAAATATTAAAAAAAACCTTTGAAGAAAGTTATGGATTTCCTAGAATTCAGTAAGGCTTTTGTAAGCTGTATAGAAATTGCATTCCATATGTCTGTTTATTGAAAAAACAATATGTTACATATGCCTAAACAATCATACTGTTTGAAAAAGAAAATAAAAACACTACAATAATATTACAATTTGTAAAGCATATGCTCCCATTTCTTTTGAAATGTGAATGCTTATTATTTTATATATCTAATAGAGTTAAATTTAGGTCACAGCTTTGAAAAGTCCAAATATAAAATATAGTAGTTTAATGATCTCTAAAATACATGCTTTTATTTTTTTTTATTTTTGAAAGGTAAATGCTTGTTATTCTACAAAGTAAGAGATTTAGGTCCACAGGTTTTTAAAAATCCACACATAAATTAGAGTTTAATCGATTTTGCTTTGTTTTAACATATATGTATAGGGCTAGAGGAACAAATTTAGTATAAAATGAGCTTTGCGAAATGAATTAAATGAATATGTCTTTTAAAAACTCAAGAACCTTCCATCTAATTATCACTAAATGTGAAGTGTGCAATCACAAATTACTAGACAGAACTGGCAGGATAGGTTTCCCCATCACTCTTTTTAATATATGTGACCTTGTCTTTGACATTTTCTTAATTTTCTCACATACAATTTGGAATTTTGTTCCCTTCATTTACGCTGTGCTTTTAATTAGCTACAGTTTTTATGTCACAAACAGTAATGGCGTCTCTACAGTAGTGTGCTTTATTTTTCTGAGCTCTCCTCTGCAAAAATCTAAACTAGCTGATTCCAGGGAAAAGAGAAATGGTGCTTCGTGGCAAAATTCTGCTTCGCATTTCTTTCCTTCAATTTTATAGGTGGGATTTTGGGGTGGGGGTGGGGGTTATTTATGCTTGTACCAGGATTAGGCCATTGCAGCTTTTAATATTTCTTCTAATATTCTTCAGATATTTTACTTTTTATCCTATGCACTTTGTGCAGCTCTATTGTCTATGAAAGTCTACTAAAAATCAGTCATAGAATTCAGTGACTTCCTTTCCGATAATGAATTTGTGACATGCAGTTTTCCACTGTAGTCTTAAATTTGGGAGCAAATCCCATGTAGTCATTGGAAATTGGATCATAATAAGCTTGTTTTCAGTTTTGGGATTATAGCTCCTGAAGTGACTTCAGCAGGGTTGAAAATTTTTAGCAACCAGTTCTTGGCCTGGTTGCTGGGTGGGTGTGGCCATGGTGGGTGTGTCCTCCTCAGCTTCCTACACCATGGTGGGTGGGTGGGGGAGTTTTTACCTTCCCCAGGCTCTGGAGGCTTTTTTTGAGCTTCTGGGAGTGTGAAAACGACCTCCAAGAGGCCCATTTTTGCACTCCGAGAACCTCCGCGCGTGCACTGTACCTGCCTAGCCTCCAAAACGGGCCACGTGGAGACTCCTGGGAGGGAGGGATGGGAGGGGCCAGTCAGTCCTTGCAACTGTAAAATTAGCATCCAGTTCACCCGAATCAGTCCGACTTGGCTGAATACCACCCCTGGACTTCAGCTAAGGAGAAGGATTCAAAGGATTTAGAATAAAGTCAAGAATGCATGGATAAAGTTCTAAGATGCCCTTTCCATCCTAAAGGATCCGAACAAAAAGTCTGGAAATAATTCTTGCCTTTTACTTGTTTTACAAGTGGAAAACAGATGAAGCTTCAATCACATGGTTGCACCCGCCAACTTGGCTCTTGTGACCATACCAATGGTGGGTTCCGGATCCGGCCCGGCGTCCTCCATATGAACGCATACACACATGCTCAATGCGCACATGCGTCTTACATTCCAGTGATGCCTCCATGGGCCTTCCCAATGCTCCAGCTGCTTAGCAGAGTGTTGTGCAGGCGCTGTATATGCCGTGCGCGGAAGCGCCGAAGAGTTTAAAGACAGGTAAGAAGCTCAGGTGGGCGGGTGGGCCCTCCAGAGCACCATACCGGAATGGTACCCGTGCTCTGGGCAGGCACCGGTACGCCCGTACCAGGGCGGACCCCCTGCAACCCACTACTGGACCATACCCTCCTGACACTCCTGACTGAAAGATATTGAGCAGTCAATATCGCCATCATTCTTGATAATTTTAAATAACAGACTCCCTGTGGAGAAAGATTGTTTTTGTTTATGATACTACAGATAGGCCTGTCCCAAAGGTGCTTTTTCAAGAGGCAACTGGCCTTTCTTTGAAGACATTTTGCTTTTAATCCAAGAAACCTCTACAGCTCTTGGAGGAAAAGTGAAACATCTTCAAAGAAAGTCCAGGAAGACCAGCTGCTTCTTGAAAAAAAGCACCTTTGGGACAACCATGACTTGGATGACTGAGAATCTCCATAGATATACAGGTAGGCTTCAACTTACATTTCATTTAGTGACCATTCGAATTTACAAAAGCACTGAAAAATGAGATTTATGACAGTTTTTTACACTTTCAACCATTGCAGCATCCTCATGGTCACAGCTGCTTAGCAACTGATTCATTTTAATGACTAATTTCCCAAAATGAAAGACTTAATCGGTTTCCAAATTCCTTATACACAGAGCATGGGGAGGCAAGGGTGTGTTAAAACAAATTAAAAGGTTGTCAGGGCAACTGGTGCAAAATAAAAGGATTTATTTCTGAATGAGTATGATTTATTTTTGCCAGAGACAATTCAAAGCACAGAAGGGGGAGGGAAGACTTTTTATCAGTTTCCATGACTTGTTCTGAACTGTGAATTAAGTGCTGTTCTAAGGGCTACAAAAAACAGATTTAATGTACCTTCCAATAGTCAGTATTACAGACTTCCTTTTTTTTTGCCTTCTGCAGGCAAACAATGAATGGGAAATTTTTCAGAACAAAATGATAAAGATAATCTCAAGTTTACTCTTTCGTGTGGATGACATATATATGGTTATATAGTTTCTTGGCAACAGTGTGGGAATTATTTGCAACAAGCCTCTTCCAGAAGTTCCAATCCCTAGCCATTCCCAATCCACACACAATTTATCCATCTTGCCTAAAGCACTAGGAATGTCTCATGGCCTTCCATCCTAGCTAACTTGTCTTTGGGATTCTTGGAACTTTCTGAACCGGATTGTTTGTTTGCAGATGTTTCATTTGCATTGATGATGTTATCTAGTTTGGCAATGAAACATCTACAAGCAAACTATCCAACTCAGAGAGCACCAAGAAACCCACAGTTCAACTGTGAGCTACACTTATTCTTATTGAGCCTTATCTTTGTGATGTCAATCAAAGTTGCTTCCACTGGAGTAGAAAGGTAAATTTTCCTGATGAACATTTTCATATTATTTTATTGGCAACATAAGAAATTGGCTTGCTATTGGCCTTATTCCATGACTTTTGACTTTCTAGTCTAACCAATAGGCCTCTCAGGCCCAGCCCAAGAATGACACAAAACAATCTAGTCAAAGTTCAGTTTTTATTTGCTCACGCCATATAGACGGAATCCTGTAAGGCTTGATCAGTGTTTCTCAACCTTGGCAACTTTAAGATGTGTGGACTTCAATCCCTAGAATTCTTCAGGCAGCCAAGGTTGAGAAACATTGGATTAGATCTTTATTATTCTCACCCTGATAGATATACGCTGGGAGATTTTAGAGAGTGGTTATTGTAAATATCTTTCTCTGTCTCCAACTCAGCTCTGGGCTATGCTGTCTCTTGTCTTGCACCCTTCTTCAGTGGTGGGATTCAAAAATTTTTACTACTGGTTCTGTGGGTGTGGCTTGGTGGGCGTGGCTTGGGGAAGGATACTGCAAAATCCCCATTCCCTCCCAATCAGCTGGGACTCGGGAGGCAGAGAACAGATGGGGGCAGGCCCAGTCAGAGGTGGTATTTACCAGTTCTCTGAACTACTCAAAATTTCCGCTACTGGTTCTCCAGAACTTGTCAGAACCTGCTGAATATCACCTCTGCCCTTCTTGGGATGTGCTTTCTCCTTCCTAGGAAACTGCTGCTTCACTGTACTCCATTACACCACTTTCCTTTCCAAAGACAGAATCATCACAAGTACCAAGATTTCCTGATGATCTCCCATCCAAGAATGAATCACACTTGATCATGCTTAGCTAGGATAGGTCAAGTGCTGGCACCTGCTATGGCAATATAGAAAGTAGATTGTTGGAGTCCAGTAACAACAATACCTAGGGATTGCAAGCAATATTCACAAAGTGATGCTTAGTTTTAAAAAAAAACACCCCAAAATTCTTAGCCCAGAGTTCATTAGGCCAGGGAAGAATAGATAATCATTTGGGGGCTGAGGCCAATGTAACATTTTTTTTCTGGGAATATGGAGCACAGTATAGGGGCAATAATGGAAAAACATTTGTATATATGTTTATGGTTTGAAATCATTGTTTTATATGTTTATTATTGGCCACCCAGACTAATCAGAAATGGGTTGCACTCAGGCACGGTGAATAGAATAACTAGGTGGACTTGCTTATGTCTCAAGCTGCTGGAACCCAGATTTTATTTCTTTTCCCTTGCAAAGTCCTTCTCCTATGTTAGGCTTACTTTAGAATTTATGCTACAGTATTTATTTATTTTTACCTCTTTGTATACCTCTTTGTATGTTGCTTCATTTAATGATGCTAAGTGGTTTACAACTCATAAAACTAATAAAGCATGTCATATAAACCATAACAACTTCTATGTTTTCCAGTTTTAAAATACTTTTCAAGGCGTCGTGGATGGAGATGGGTTGGCATCTGAAAAAAGAACCGAAAAAGGATTCAAGTGCCACATGTTTATTTATTTAAAACATCATATAGCTGCCCATCTTATACCTCTGGGCAGCTCCCAATCCAACAGTGATTTGTCAAACAGTGACATTGTCTCCCTCTCTCATTCTTTTCTGCAGTGCAAGGCCTTATAATGGTACAGATGGAACCATATAGCCACCTTGAAGCATTTAAATATAATATGTTTGTCCTTCATCATTAATTCATTCAAGATCTACTTTTTAGATGTAATTGACAGAATCCATTTCTGTTCTCTGACAATTTTGACAGAGAGTATCAATATTTATTTTTTTACATTCATATTTTATTCAATTCTGCAGTATAATGTTGGAGCATTTCTCTCCCCCCCCCCAGTTTGCATGGATTGCTTTTTTAAACAATTTAATGGGAGGAATTGCACATGTTTTATGCACAATATTAGTATTATGCAGACACCGTTTTATCTATTTTTTTAAAAAATGTAATTGTATTTGTATTATATTTGTTGTTCATTGCAACCTATTCTAGTTTGGAGGGGCTTTTAGGGGGCTCATACCTATAATAGTCAAATCATAAGGCAATGCTTGCATTTGAAATAGAACTAATCGCTTGTTAACTTTGAACTTGACAATACAGGTTTTTCTTTCTAGGATTTCTAATTATTTGTTGCCACTGAAAAAATATAGTACAAGCCACTAATTTTCAGAGTGAATATCTGAATCCACTGCAATGTGAGATAAATGAAAACAAAATGGTTTTCATTTTGGTGGAAGGGAATATGGGTTCATAATTCAAGGAAGAGAACCAGTGCCAGATGAATCAGGGGTGAAATTCAGCAGGTTCTGACAGGTTCTGGAGAACTGGTAGTGGAAATTTTGAATAGTAGTTCGGAGAACCGGCAAATATCACCTCTGGCTGGCCCCAGAGTGGGGTGGGAATGGAGATTTTGCAATATCGTTCCCCTGAAGTGGGGTGGGAATGGAGATTTTGCAGTATCCTTCCCCTGCCATGCCCCCCAAGCCATACCCACAGAACCGGTAGTAAAAACACTTGAATTTCACCACTGAGATGAATATAGGGCAAACTCCCAAATTGGTGCCTCTCAGAAAAGTTGGGAATTGTAGTTCTAACATACAGTATCTAGAAGGCCCCAGGCTTTGGTGCAAGGCTGGTGCAGGGATATTTAGGGGAGAAAATTAATATAAAAATGAGACCTGATGTAATTCTTGGGCCATGCTGATTAGTAAGGAGGGTACACACAAGTAAAACAAAAGCATTAGCTTCCTCATTTGCATACAGCACGCAAAAATAAGCAAATAAAAAGACTTTAAACAAAATGAACCAGAGTTAGAATGGGGTAAACACTTTCCCATGAAATGGATTTTAGGACGGACTCTTGAACTCTTCAGTGGCAAGACAGATTCATTTTCAATGGGGGTTGCTCTTGCTCTCTTCAGCTTCATTTGTAAGACCAATTACAGAGCATTCTGTACAACAATTACTGGCATTAAAACCACTCTGTTCCGTTTGATGAATTTTAGTAGTAATTGAACAGAAGAACCCATCAACTGAAAAAGTGTCCAATCAAGTCTGCCCACATGCTGAACTGTAATTTCTATTCCTCCTATGCAGAATGCAGTGCATGGCCATCAAGCCTCTCCTGAGCTAGTTCAGACTTGCAGACTAATTTCAAAACTTTTGATTTTCAAAAGAATTTAACTCTAAAGGAATCTAATCGGCCATTGTGCCTGCTTTTCAACTATGAAAAGTTTATGATATACATAATAAATACGTTATTTATGATGTACATAAATGCAGCCATTCTCAGAGAAAAGTAAAAGTATTGCTAGTGTAATATCTTTTATTAGACGAACATCTGTTGATGATAATGTGAGCTCAGATTAAAAAAAGTTTGACATCAAGGAGAAGGAAAAACTGACAATTTGCATCTCTCTCAAAACATGTTTCGTAGAATGAATGCCTTTTTTCCTTAGAGTTGTAGTGGGTAAGGTAAAGGTAAAGGTTTCCCTCGCACATACTGTATGCGCTAGTCGTTCCTGACTCTAGGGGCTGGTGTTCATCTCTGTTTCAAAGGTGAAGAGCCAGCGCTGTCCAAAGACGTCTCTATGGTCATATGGCCGGCATGGCTAAACACTGAAGGAGCACGGAATGCTGTTACCTTCCCACCAAAGGTGGTTCCTATTTTTCTACTTGCACTTTTACATGCTTTCAAACTGCTAGGATGGCAGAAGCTGGGACAAGTAATGGGAGCTCACTCCGTTACGCGGCACTAGGGATTTGAACTGCTGAACTGCCGACCGTCTGATCGACAAGCTCAGCATCTTAGCCACTAAGCCACTGTAGCATTCCATTGTTGTAGTGGGTACATTTTAATTTATTTCCCTGCCCCATTCAAATAAAGTCAAATCTCCTAAATATCAGCTCTTTTAAAACTTGTATGATTTCAGCCAAAGTTAAAAAAAAACTAACCTTTGAAATTTGGAAGGAAAACTATTCATAATATCATAAAATGGTTACCATGGTAAGCATAAACATCCATCTTACTTTCAAATAAGTGACTGATTCTTCCCCCAATGATGGTACATTATTTTCATGTCCTTTTTATTTCTTTTGGGTTGGGCCCATTTCCAAATAAAGTACTGGACTAAACGCTGAAGAGGGAATCAAACAAAGTGTATTTGAGCTTATAGGCCCCGTGAGTTGGAGAGCACTGCTAGGAGAATCTATCAGGAAGTCTTCCCACAGCAATTTGCAATCCTTAGCCTTATTTGGAATAAAAATGAGAAATGTACATAACCAGTTACAAGGTCGGGGTTTCAGGTTTCCCAACTTCATTCAAACCAGTTCTCCCCCCCCCCAGTAGAACTTTTTCTGATGTTCCATAGCCAAAAGTGTTACAAAGTGTTAGAGCCCTAGTGGAGCAGTGGTTAAAGTGCAGTATTGCAGGCAAACTCTGCCCATAACCTGGAGTTTGACAGGAGTCAAGGGTGACTCAGCTTTTTATCCTTCCAAGATCAATAAAAAAAGGATCCAGATCATTGGAGGCAGTATGCAAATAAAGTTTCTATGTTGTAAAGCACCCAGAGAGTGACGTAAAGTGCTTTAGAACTTAGCCTTATATACTGCTTCACAGTGCTTTTACAGTTGTCTCTAAGCGATTTATAAAGTCAGCATATTGTCCCTAACAATTTGAGTCCCCATTTTACCAACCTCGGAAAGATGAAAGGCTGAGTCAACTGCTGGCAGTTGGCAGATTTAGTTTGCAATACTGCATTCTAACCCCTGGGCCTCCACGGCTATGGGTCAGTATATAAACTTTAAGGATAAAAAAATACAAAGTCCTAAAAGTGAACCATATTTGTCAGAATTCAATAGATTTAAGGAGAGGACTTCCCTTTGCTGAAACCACACACTCCTAAACTCTTATTTGCTTAAATTAAACAATGCATTTTGGTGATCTTTGAAAAGATGGAAGAGCAGTGAAACATTCTCCGGCATTTTAACCCCGGGAAAGTGTGGCATGTGTTCTGTAGGGAGAACGAGGCAGGCAGGAACTGAGGCAAGGCAGGTTGAAGCTAACACAACCTTTATTAACAGTCTAACATGGCAAAATGTAAGGCAAACCTCCACCCGGCAAACAGCAACATTTGACAGCTGACAGCCCTTTTTATATTAGACCTGTCAGACACTGAACCAATAGAATGGCTGCATTCTCCCGCCAGCTGGCTGCTCGTGTCTCAACCAATCAGGGGCCAGCAATGATAGTCAATGGCGTCGTAGCCTCGAAGACTTAACACCATGCCTTGGAATCTGCATTGCAAAATGGGAGAGAAATAGAAGATGGAATTTGTTTAGAACAGGACTAGGGAAATTAAACTAGATTTGGCCATTGCTTTGATTTTCTGCACATCTTCCAGAAAAATCAGTGGCCGCAAGGCCAGTTCCTGTCCCACCTTCTCCCCCTTGAATAGATAGGTTTCCACCTCTAATTTCTCTCATTGCTCTGCGGTAATAAGATTTATACTGTAACCTGAATTTGGCTTCCTGTTCACCTATCTTCTCAAATCTCTCTCTCTCTTTCCACAGACATTATATTTAAAACCTGGCCTCTTAGCCTTTTCTTGACCTGGAAAGAATATTAATTTCTAGTTAGTAAATAATAAGGTCCTATGTTCTGCCACATTAGGGACTCCAATATATTTGAGCTGAGATACCCACTTAGAATTTTAAGAGTGTAGATACTTTTGCAAAATGGCTTCTTGGTAGCACTTACTTATTAACAAAATGGCTACCTTGGTGTCAGACCCCTTGGTAGATCAGACTAGAAAATCAACTCCACAGGAAGGCTAAAACTACTTTTATTGAGAATAGCTATAATAACAGATCATTACAAGTTTGATTGTGCTGTACCACCTCCTTTCCCTTTTTGTGAATTAGGGAGGTATCTGTTTGAGCCTCTTCTGCATATTTTCTATCTGTTGTGAACGTAAGCTGTGTGTCAACCCTTATTGCTTTGGCAAGAGAACTTACATATCTTCCTTAAGGTCTACATTTGGAAGGTATAATCAATAATAAAGCACTCATCAAACGATGTGGTACCCAATCTCTTCTCAAGGCACCATGCTGCAAGACATTTTCTATTATTGCACTATTTTTTATTTTTCTGGTCCTGGTTTACCTTTTCTACAAAAAACTCACAGAGACCATTGGAGTATTTCCAGAAATAAAGATGAAGGAATCTGGAGCTTTTTAAAAACTTGCCTCTAAAAAGTTGAAAATCAATTGAGGAACTAAATGAGGGTCAAAATCTTGAAGATCTGCAGGCAAAGTAGGTGCTGTCCATAGAAGGGTCTCAAACCTGGAAATTATAACTACACAATGCGTTGTGCGTTTCAAGGTGTTGATTACCATCTTTAAAGCGTTCCATGGCACAGGACCTAGTTACCTGCGGGATTGCATCCTACCCCATACATCCCTGCGACCAATTCGCTGTCACAGAGAGGGACTCCTCCGGGTGCCGTCCACTAAGCAATGCCAGCGGGCAGCGCCCAGGAGTAGGGCCTTCTCTGTGATGGGCCCAGCCCTCTGGAACGGCCTCCCCCCCGACATTAGGACTACCACTGATCTCCGCTCCTTCCGCAAGAAACTCAAGACCCACCTGTTCCAACTAGCTGGCCTGGCTTAACTACAACTCTATTCTCTAATCCTCCTGGCAATTTTTAAATTTTAGGGTAGTTTTTTAAGGTTATTTTAATCCTATTATTATTGTATTATTTTTATGAAATGTAATATTGTTGTTATGAGTTTTTATACCTCCTCCATGCAACATGTAATATATATCGTTGATTGTACGCCGCCCTGAGTCCCTTCGAGGAGAAGGGGCGGCTTATAAATCTAATAAAAAAAAACTAATAATATAACAATAACTTATTACTGTTATTGTGTATAAATATAAACAGATATTTATATTTATGAGAAATATGCTTGGGTATGACAATATTTTCCGCTGATGTTATTCTACTGATAACCCTAATGGCAATGGGGACTTATGCCCAGCTTTAGCCAGTGTGTATGCTGAGACTGAAATAGTCTACTTTCAGTGATTCATAAATTCACAAGTGGATAACTGCAAATGTGTTTCCCCCAATTCCATCTAACATCAGTGCTATGTTTAGCTTAGGACTTCTTCTGGCCTTGCTCCCGTCAGTGATTCTCCGGATAGTAGCTAGGAATAACAGCCCATTGATGGAACTGCCTTTTAAGGAAAATTTAGTCTGCCCTAAGGCTGGCTTATGATAAATGACAGCCAGGGAAAGCTGTTCGTGTGCCACTTAATCTTTGTATTATGTGGTATATTTTTGTTGCCTTGTCTTATTTATAATACTTTTTAAATGGACATTTTTTGTTTGTTTTGTTGTTGTTACCCACTTAGAGGAAAAGTAAAACAACCATCACCAAAGCAACAACTTTTTTATTCTTTCCCCACGGTGAAAGTAACTCAGTCCAGGAGGAATTGTAAAAACTGGGGAGCAGAGCCAGGTTTGTGTGCCTGAATAAATGTTTTTTTTTTAAAAAAAAATCAACCTTTTTTTCTTTCTTTTTTTTCCATAAAGTTTTTATTTTTCAATTTTCAAAATATGTACATTCCATCTTTTCTTAAGCAGTGTGTCGTCTCTGTGCAACATCCTTCAGCATTTGCAACATCATTCACATTAATATTGCTTTTCTAAACTTAAAATAAGTTTAAAATAAGATGACAATTGTTAGTATACGTATGAAGAAAATAACTATGCTTGATGTTATGATGGTACTATCATTAAAAGATATTAAGAAGAAAATGAAGATCTTTACAATGTTTAACAGTTTAACATTAACATTTCACATTTAAATTATAAAATTATAATTTTAAATTTAGAGAAACGAAACTCTTTTTTGAGGGCACTGTAAATAATTACAGGTCAGAAAAAAAAACCCCACTCTGAATAAAATCATATTATAAAAATAACTGCTATATATTTTTAAATCTATGACTGCAGCAGGCTTCATTCATATAAAGGTAGAAATAATTTTTATTATTATATTGGTACAGTAATTGACAGTATTTATAAATACTTTATAAAAGCAGTAGAAATAGTAGAAGTTAATGAAAGACACATATTTTAATAAAATAAATATGTACTTATAAACAGAAGTAAGAAAAAGAAAGAAAATGTATTTTTATTTTTCCTTTCCAAATGAGAATATTCATATTTTATTTTTAACAAAATTTAAAGAAAGAAGCCAAACACTATAAAGAGCTCTAAACATTAATCAGCCTGCAAATGCTTGAACTATGGATAAAATTTACTGAAGTTCCATTGATACGGAAGAGACCATTTGATAAGAAAGTTCCCAATAATTTTTTTTCTTCAATCTGATTAAATAGTCTAGAAGCACCTTCCCCCCACCCTTGCCAGTAGAAGGTTCAAAGCAAACACAAGGCAAAGGGAGACTTTAGGTGTTTGCATTTAATTCCATAACCTCAGATAGAGACATGAGTATGATGGTAACATTTAGGGGGCAATGATACTAAATAGATTTCTTAAAAGAAAAATAGGGAGAGATAAGAACTTGCAATTAAAAAAAGAAACAAATTATGGAATGGTAGCTTTTGTTTATCATGTATATGGATCGCTAATAGATGGGTGGACAAATGAATAGATAACAATGGAGCTACGAATAAATCAAATTGCAATCAGATAAACAGACAAAAGATCTGGCTATCATCTGGCTTATCTATCCATATTCACTGACTTATTAAAGGATTAAAACATTCTAAATTTTTCTGTAACATTAACCATGACATTCAAAGGTCTGTTATTAGTTAGTTTCTTCAACAATAAATGTATTACATTTTCTTTTTGTTGTCACTACTTTTAACCTCAGGTAAAAGAAAAAAAGTATATTTTAAAAATTCTACCAAAAAAGACCCCTCCTGTGTTTTTGTATGATATTTTCCATGGGCAAGAATTAAAAGTAGTTTTTGTTTAATCACCGTTACAACACTGTAGTTAACCTTGTGTCGCTCAAAGCGTGCATTTGAATTATAATCCTCTTTCTTTCACTAAGCAGAGGTAAGAGCGGCTCAAAGAAAATTTAAGCCTTACAGGTACGTACATATAAGAGTATATGCTAGGAGAACAGTCATTTATTGATACATATTATTTAATAGGTAGCTTTCCTGTTTGTTTTTCCTCCCTCACTCTATCTGATGTCCCCAATGTTTACAAATGACGGATTGAAATTATACAGTTCATTTCAGTTTGTTCTTAGTCTGAAAATATATATCCTTTAGGAGGGAGGGTTATATATTTCTTCAGCCTTATAATGCAGGGTTATTTGGAAAGTTATCCCTTACAGAAAGTGAAGACTGAATGTCTGGATTCACACATCATACCATTGTGATTTGTGGGACAGTCCAAAAGTGCTTAAACTATAAACCATAGTTTACAAATAAGGTTTGAATTCACATGCCGGATAAATCAAAAGCAAAGGAACCACATTCCAGCTTTGTGCAATGAGTGAATGCAGTCAATGTGATTCTTGAATAGCCGACTCAAAATATCAAACTGAGTTTTAGGATAGATTTTATGCTGTTCTTCTTTTCATAGCTTGCATGAAATATTGTTTACAGATGGATATGGTGCTTTTACTGATAAAGAGGGCAGAAAGTCCAAAATTTGTAATTGATTTAATCATTCTCAGTCTGAAATATGTTTCTTTACATCTTTTCATGTTTCATAATGCTAGTGTTTTTTTTAAAGTCTAGATTAACATGGGAGATAGCTGTTTATGCACTGATAACATTTGTAGATATTGTACACATTGGCATATTAAAGGAAAGCGAATTTACTGTTTTGTCCCCAGTTTACTTTAAGTAGTCAGACTCCAAAAGATATTGAATGATTTATTCCTCTGTAAATTGGAAGTTACTGTGCAGGTATAGTTAGCTATATAAAAGTTATTTTTAAAGTTTTTACTCAAAACGTGTAATAACGGGAGCAGTAACAAAACATTCTGTATCTTTACCAAATGGAAACTAAAACAGGAAAATGCTGTCTGTTGTAGATATTGCTGCTTATTAATGTGAAATTCATAAAACATTAAATGAAGCAAACGTTTAATGTCCTGTAGGCTGTTTGAACTGCTACTTTTTAAATTCATGAGATCTAGAAACATTCATCCATGATTTTTTAATTTAAAAAAATGATTTCTGAAAAGGGTGCACATATTCTGTTTTGAATCCACACTGGGTTCTCTACAATTTGAGCACAGCTGTATAAATCTCTAGACTTCTTGATTGGAAGCTGTTGTGGTTCAGTCACACTCCATTATTAGAAGCTTGCTTGCTTTTTGAGCATAGTATTTGCTGTTATTATAATAAAAATAAAAGAAGGGAAGGGTTTGGTTTCAATTTGTGGATTTTTTTAAGCACTGCAATTAGGAAACCCGTTAAGTGCTAGCAATTCCCAGCATAATTCTATTAAATTCTGCCTGTAAAGTTAATGTTACAGACTTTTTAACAGATGTTTTAATTAGACATTGTTATTAAAGGGAGCACTGTAGAAATTAAAACCAGCCCTTAAATGTGTTAACACAGACATTTTTGCCTGTGTTGTATAGATGGCAGCAGCAGCCTTAGCAGCAAAAGCAGAAAATAAAAAACAATCCAGTGGTTAGTTGGAAGGCGGAATGTATTAAACAAAAAAACCTCAGGTCCCTTTGAATATATGCACTGTTCAGTTTATAACATGGCAAGGAAGTAGCTGTAGAATTTTGCATCCAGCATCTGCTCAGGCCATTGTCTAAAATAATGCTCCAGACTGTGATTGCATTCTAGGATAGCAAACATATTTTAACAGCATATCATCCCGAAAAAGGCACAGTTAGGCTTACCAGCATATAAAGGTGACTGCTCAAGAAAGGGTAAAATTTTCAGAGGATAATATTCTTTTGAATTATATAACCACTACCTGGAATCTGACAACTGGACAAGAGAAATGGATTCTCTGTTCTCTTATTATAGCTAAAAGACTGATATTGCAACATTGGAAAGATGAATGTATGGCTCCTTTCATGCAAGGGATTGAAGACCTGATTAGCACTAATTAGCACAATGCTAGACCTGATTGCAATTGCTACCTGTGAGTAGATTGCCTATAGACATAGACTTTGTGTGAATAAATATAATGGAATAGAGGACCTTATACAAAATACAGTAGATTAAAAATGTATGTTATGTAACTGTTAAAATACACACACACATACATAATATTTGCATTTGATAATTATATACAGAATTTTAACTGTTTACCGTTATAATGACATATACTGTATACCATTTTTTCTATTGTATTTTTCACTTAGTTTTAAGTACATTTTTGATAATAAATGTATCTTTGTGTTTTGTTCCTTTTGTTTTTCTTTTCTTTTTCTGCTATTGTTTTAAAAGCAATAACATTTTTTATTAAAAAGAAAAAAAAAACAGTCTCACCAGCATATTCAATAAGGGAATGGTTTGTAACAAGACCAAAAACAAAAACCAAACTTATTCCTTAAGAAGAAAAGCATTAGAGTGATAGCACTGCAGAAGAGAGCAATATTTTCTGATTACGAGCAACAGCATTGCAAGCTTCCACCTTTCCTGTCACCTGCTCTTTAGCCTAAGTGAATGAAGGGGTATCAGGAATTTCTGCTGAGTCAAATCCCACCCTATCAAATAGGAAGATTAGGTGGCAGTACTGTGTCTCTGCTTCTCTCTCCTCTTATTACCTATCTCTAAATGCTGCAAAGCCAAATTACGTATTTTCCCTGACACATCAGGTTTGCATATATGTAATGTGAAAACAGCTTCAAGCTGGCTAGGTTTACACAGAGACATTACACTATCTTGTGGGCCACAAATCATATCAACCCAGCTAATTGTCACTTCTTCAACATCCCATAGCCTATCCTTATTCTTCACACATTGTATTAAATGTGTTAAACCACAGCTTTGTTGAATAAGCCATTTTGGCCTGGCCTCATGCATGATCCAGAGCTGTAAAACATAGTTTACATATCACAATGGTTGAAATGACATAATAAGGTGACCAACCGTCCTCCTTTAGGGAGGACAGTCCTTCTTTTGTAAGTTCTGTCCTCCCTCGAAAAGTGTCCTCCTACATGTCCTCCTTTTTGATATTTGAAAGCTAATCTGTTGCGCGTTATGTGACGTATTTTATTAAACAGTTTTTAATGGTTTTTTTTTTACTTCATCGCAAGTATATTGAACAGATATTGAATCTTGTGTTGAATTTTTATCTAAAGAAATGCTAGACATTAAAATAAACAACAATTGTCTCTTTGAAGAAATTAGAAGACTGAATGTATATTTAAATTCTGAAAAATTAATACAATGGGAAAATCAACATGTTGAAATTGATAAAAGATGGGTGGATATTTTCAGCCATTTCAAAAATGAACATATTCCATGTGAACATTTATTTATACTTGTTCAATTTACATTGTGCTGCCCTGGAACTAATGCAGCAGTTGAAAGAGTTTTTTTCAATTGCCAATGATTTTTCGACAAGTGAGAAATCGAGATTGAATGTTGATACTCTAGCTGCAGCACTTGCCGTAAAATTCAATATGAAGGATATTTCTTGTTCAGATATTTCCAATATATTGTTAGAAGATGATACATTGACAAAAATATTAATTCAATGGAAAAGTACTCATTTAAATAATAATTAACAGGCATGTAAGCATAATTACAATATAAAATGTTGCAAATGTTTTTATTATGCATATATCATATTTTAGTGTATTATTGTTGCAATGAATAAAATATTTCTTTTCTTTACGATATATTTTTTCCAATTTATTTGTCCTCCTTTTCATTGTAAAAAAGTTGGTCACCTTAGCATTTTGGACAATAGAACGTGTTTTGTCCTCCTTTTCATTGTAAAAAAGTTGGTCACCTTACATAAGGAACTGAACAAATACATTTACCAGTTCTTGAATGAAATGAGAGGAGAGAATCCTTAGTCGCTCAACCCCAGCTGCTGTCCTCTACAGAGGTTTGAGTTTGCATATTACCAGGGGTGGGCTTCAAAAATTTTAGCAAGGAGTTTTCTGCCTGGTTGCTTGGTGGGCATGGCCATGGTGGGCTGGGCTTGGCCTACTCGCCCTCCTGCAGGGGGGATGTTTTTGCCTTCTCAGGCTCCGGAGGCTTTCCTTGAGCCTCTGGGAGGGCAAAAACGGCCTCCCAGGTTCCAGAAACCCTCTGGAGGTGGGAAATGGGCCCGTTTTCAGCCTTCCCAAATTTTCAGTTGGCCCATTTTTGTCCTTCCCGAGCCTCTGCGTATGCCCTGCACTTACCTGCATCCAAAAAGGGCCGCATGGGGGCTCCTGGCAGGGGTGGGGCAGGGTGGGCAGGCCCAGCCAGGAGTGGAATTTGGGGGTTCTCTGAATTGCACAGAATCTTAGCTAGAGGTCCTCCCAAACTCCTGCGAACCCCCAGCAGCCCACCCCTAAGACAACGGAATGGGAAAAAACCCCAGGTTCTCATTTCCAAATCTCTGCTAACTCTAATCAGCCATAAAGAAATATGCATAGCCCTTTGAATTGATCTTCACTCCTTAGCTACATGGCTATAGATAAGGAGTCCCAAAGATGTTTTTTTTTCAAGAGGCAACTGGACTTTCTGGTTTTTCCTTGAAGTTGTTTCCCTTCTTATCCAAGAAGCTTCTTCAGATGAAATGTCTTCAGAGAAAAACCAGAAAGTCCAGTTGCCTCTTGAAAAAAAGCACCTTTGGGACAACCATAACCTGGATGACTGAGCATCTCCATAGACGCATATAGTTAACTAGTTTTCTTGGCGCAATAGCAGAGGCTTTTTATCTTTTTTAGAAGATCTCTGTCTCACCTACACTTCTAAAGTTCCTGATAATTTATCCAAATAATATCTAGATCTGACACTGTTCAACTTTTCAAGTTCAATAAATCGTAATGCAGTTATGTGTTATGTGTGAAATAACACATAAAATGCATGATTTGGCTCTCAACATGTAATAGTGAAAATTGCCTGGGATTAAATATTTCCTGTATAGCAGGAGCTGTATTTCACAAATTTGGCCAGTATTATACTTTTCCAGAAAGATATATTTATTTCTAAGGTTTAGAAACTGCCTTTACCTACAGAAAGATTGCTACTAATAGAGTTGGATCCTTCTTCTTTTCCAACATGTTCAGTAAAAAAGAAAGTTTGCGTATGCTGATTTAGAAATAATATATAATTTTGTAATGCAGTACTTAAATTGTACAATTATTTATACTGTAAGTATAATACTATTCTTATAGTATAATTACTATAATTTAATTTAAAAAACAATGCAACCTAATCATGCTGATAAATTTTAATGATAGTGTATGGTAGAGGTTAGGAGAACGCCATACCGCAATCAGCTGTTCAGGGTCTCAAATATTGATGGGCACTATTTTCCTTTCTTCTGGTGCTATATCCCTATATTCAAACTTGGAATGCAAATGGCTTTTTATTGGAGAATTATATACTATAATAGCACTTCAGATAAAGGTCTGCCTTGTGTGAGAGATCATACACAGACACCTCTTCCGTCTGACAACAAATTAGCCTCTTATAATTGTGTAGCATAATGGAAGATGATTCCAGGAAAAATGAACAAGGAAATAGTGTATTGTGTTCATTCCTTTCCTTTCCTTGACCTGATCCCCTCCTCTGTCCTTTGAGAAAGGGTGGCATAGTTTTATTGCAAGTTCTCACTAATTCCTTTTTTTTAAAGTGCTGGTTTTCACTACACTTAGCTGAAATATGGTGACTTTGCTCATATATATATATATATATATATATATATATATATATATATATATATATATATATATATATATATATATATATATATATATATATATATATATATATATATATATATATATATATATATATATATATATATATATATTACTAAAGGTTAACTTCTGCGTGGACACCTATAAAATGTTAGTGAATGAACTGCAGTACAGTGGGCAATTTGTGAATTGAATGAAAGGAAGTCATATCTTACAAATCTGCAAGGCATGTCATGGGCTTTTGGTGACATCATAAATCACTGCTCAGGGGCCCATATTTTGATATCCCCATAGTCCTAACATTACTACCAGGCCCTTAGATTTTCAGGAGGTTTTCTATTAAACCATAATAGATGGATCTGACATTTTAAGGCTTGTTCCTAGTCACCTTCCCTCTGATCAGAGATAGCAGCAAATTGCAAAATAATTTTTAATAACAAAGGATTTTTTTCTGCTTCCATAAAAAGCAGAACTAAACTGAAAAGGCACACAGCCAAAAAATGAATAAACATGGGAAAACAATAAGAATCTTGCACCAGTTCATGCAAACCTTTCCCCCCCTAAAGTCAATGATTCTTCAAATAAAATTTCAGAATCCAAATCCATGGGTCACACGGGGATTCTGATTCGAGAAATAAATATGGAAATGCTAGCATTTTGAAAATGGAATTAATTTACTGGATGAGAGAAATATAAACAAAAGATCCAGACTATATAGCAAAGATTCTCTACTATGATAGCTTGCGATGTACAATAAAGAATATATAGTATACAATATATAATAAAGAATAATACTGCATTAGAACTTTACAATAGTTAGCTTTTTAAAAAAATGAAAGCTGCCTTTGGCGTGAATCTGTAATCTCAGAACATTATTCCTCTTTCATGAAAAGAACTAATTATTTGTATCCATTATACAAAGTTATACGAGTCCTTCGGGAGAGGGTGCGGCTAAGAAATAAATATTTTTTATTATTATTATTATTATTATTATTATTATTATTATTATTATTATTATTATTATTATTATTATTATTATTATTATTATTATTATTATTATTATTATGGCAATAGTCTTAGTTTTTCCGTCAGCACAATTCTTTGTACACTCTGCTCTGGGGTATGCCCTGCAATTCGCAATGTGTTCCACATTTTTCAGCATCATATTGTGTTATTGCAAAAACATGAGGAAATGACATAGATTATCCTTAGATATACAAAAATAACTGTCTTTATATACAGGTTGGGGTTCTGATATCATTCCAATTGGTGCTAGAATCCTTATCATTGGCCATGCTAGATTGTACAGATTTATTGACAACAACTAGATGACAATAATAATAGTAAGATCCTTATTTAGTAATAGTAGTAAACTTATTATCTTAGCTAAATCTGACAAAAGACATATCATGCAAATTACAATGTGTCATACATATAGTTAATATGAAATTATTTTTTCAATACAACACATAGCAACAAACTTTATTCTATTTGCTAAAATCTATCTGGCATAATCTGCCAGATTACATACAGTACATATGCATATAAAAATCAGGAATCAGCATATTACACATCACTCATTTCAAAATGTTTAGTCTCTACTCAGATGCTCTAAAATAATAAATGCAGTCCAGTGATGTTGTTGTATCATTGTTCGTTAAAAATGGTTTTCCATCGTTGCTTTCGATAAAAAGTGATATATGGATATTGACATCCCCCATGGATGTATGCAACCACATTTGCTATGGCTCATTCAGGATGAGATTTTTTACATTAGTATGGAAAGAGTATTGCACTAGAACAGGAGTGTCAAACTTGCATTGTCATGGCTGTGTCACGTGACATATTGGGACTCCCCCCCGCCCTTCACTAAACCAAGCAGGGTGGGGCCAGCACATGATGCATCCAGCCCATGGGCGGTGAGTTTGACACCCCTGCACTAGAAGGACCGTGAAGAGGGTTTGATCAAATATTTTAGAGTTATTGATGCAACAACTGCAAGATCAAATATTTTCTTTTCTTTTCCCAGGGTTGATAATAAAACCCAAACTTTGCTGCAAGAAGAGGGGAAGTAGGCAAATGTCCTGTATAAGCAACTATGGTGCCATATGGTTCAGTAATCTGCTTCTTTAAATATATGAAGTATAATTGTGGATTATTCAGTGGAATTGGCAATGCTTCTGTTACTTGGCAAAAATGCAAGCAAATAACTGCATTATAAATTCTAACTTTTGAAACAATATTGTGTTAGTCAATTGACTCTCTTTTACCTAGCTATAAATTACTTAGCTATGGATATCCAATTTTCTTGCATACAAAATAAAGGCAAGGAAAATGTTGGTAAATTATTAAAAATAGGACTCCTTTCCACAGATATCAATTGTACAAAGTGATTATGAAAGCATAATGTATGTAAATGGAATGAAAGAAAAGGCACATCTACAGGGAATAGGGGGACCCAGGTTATGGAACGGATGAAAGCAACTTCACAACAGGTGATATCACTACAACAGGTGATGCCCCTTTTGTAGATGTCTTAAGACATCAGCACAATACCACTACATTCCTAGAAACAGAAAGATCCTACAGATGCCATTGAAACTAGATGACTTTCTGTAGAAGCTATTATGCTTTGGAAGGAATGCCCACCATTTACCTAAATAATTGGTTCCACTATTGAACTACTGTTATTGTTAGGAAGCTGTTCTTAATGTAATCAATGTTAATTGATGAAGTGATAACATTCAAATTAAAGTTTTATACAACTTTCAAATTAAAGTTTTATAAAGCTAAGATGCACTCATTGTGCAATGGGTACAATTAACTTTATAGAATCTACACATTTAAAATTGTATGATAATAACCACAGATTAACCACAGAAACCTATCATGTTCTGATAACCAATATTGGGGGAAATTTGCAGATGCCACCTATATTTGTGTCTGTAACAAGGACAGTGAGTTTTTTTTTAAAGGCAGGATGGCAGCTGTGACCAAAGTCCCATTTCATTTAGATTTCAGGCATGTGATTAAATCTGCCATCTTGTCTTTTTTTAATTCTTTGGTGCAAATACCTGTGTGAATAGGTCACTATAGACACAGGAATAATATTTCTTAGAATAATGAAATTTTCACAATTAGAAATAGTAGCATATCAGACTAGTCCTTTATAAAATAAGTATGGTTATTGTTAACACTAAGAACTGAATTATATGTAAAATTCAATCCATATTTCTACTTCAAATGCTGGATTGTTTTCAGCAGCAGCAGCCATCCGTATACGGGATTAAAGGAATAATTTACCAGACCTCAGCAGGCATGGAGTAAGAAGTTAACCCTTTCCTTCCTTGCTGTTGTCCCCATTTGAAACCAGTAATAGCATCCGGTGAAGTTCCAAATAAATTCCTCCAACACAAATAGCATCCGTGGAGGAAAAATTCCCTCAAGATCACATTGAAAGAGGATTAGATTTATACTTCCCTTGTTCATTGATGCAACTGGCATTTTATAGCCTCCTTCCTGGACCCAGGTAATGTAATTTGCCTGTTTGTACAGACAGAACTAAAATACACAGACACTGTTTACAGGACATTTCATTTAACTCTGTGTTTATTGTAATTATAGGCAAGTGCATATAGTACTGGATAACTTCACATTTTTGGAAGCAGTTTGGAGCCAAAGCTAAGAAATCCTTAGTGTTGTGACAAAGCAAAGCAGTGTTTTTGTTGCGTTGTGCCCTGCTTTGCAAAATGGGAGATGTGGTAGTAGTGGTGGTATTAAATCACCACCAGATTGAAGCATCTTCTCTTGGGTTTTGCAAAACCCTTCTCTGTATGTCAACCATGAAAGAAAGGGAAGGGCTTTTGACTATACAGGCAGTCCTCACTTAGTGGCTTCTTGTTCAGCAACCATTTGAAGTTACAACAGTGCTCAGCAAGAAGACTTATGGCCAGTCCTTGAAGTTGTGGCTGTCGAAGTATCCCCACAGTCACAGGATCATGATTGGGGCACTTGGCAACCCACACACCGTTATAATGGTCACAGCTTCCCACAACAGTCACATCATCACCATTTGTGATCTTCACTGCCAGCTTCCAATAAGTCAAGTCAATGAGGAAACCAGTCACCACCTGATGTTGTGCTTAATGGCTGCACATGTTTCCAACCTGAACTGTCATTGTACACTGAAGATCGCATTTAATTTCATTGCACAAGGTGCAATGACAATAAAGTAAACTAAACTATGTGTCTGGTTTATATGAATACAGGTGTGTTTAACTCATCCTACAAAATGTATAACCATTGGGCATGAGGGATGCAATCTGCTCTTCTGAGGCAACATCTCTGGTTTTTAGTTTATAGAATGCTGTTTTTAGCTGGGTTAGTTTGCTTAATTTGCCTTTAAAAGTAAGTTCCTTCTTTTAAAAACTGCTTTCTAAAAAACCTCTCTCCAAGGAAACTGGGCTGGAAACAATTAAACCAAAAAACAAATCTGTCAAACCTCAGATTAATAAACATTTATTAGAAGGAAGGTTATGATGACAACATAAGAATTCCAGTGAGTATTCTACTTTCAGAAAATAAACCTTTATATAGGCCTCTGTGTACTCACACTTCTTCCATGCTAAAGGTCTGTTTAGTGAAAGTGAGCAGTCTGTATCTATTGTTTTGGAAGGGCTATTACCAAAATGAGTTACTCTTCTACATTCATTTCATAAATTGAAATGAGGGAAGGAGCTCCCTTTCTTGAGGAGGACTATTTTTTTTCATGCATCAAAATAACAACCTATGTGTCAGACTTGGAAGCCATCTTTTACATTGAGCCTTCAGGCTGCCACATTTTCTACTGTGGGAAAATGGGAGGAGGGATTATACAGAGTATGAGTGATATATAGTCACAATAACATTCTTTTTTCAGAGAATCAAGGACACCTTGCCCTGCAGCTGCAATGATGCATCTCCAGTTTTGGATGGTGCCTGATAGGATCATGTGATGGACATGTGGGTGCTGGGCAGGGACTTCAACTTTCATTTGGGTGGGGAACATCTGAAAACTATCAGATTCGGGTTTTCCCAGATGTGCCAATATGACATCTCTAATAAAGTGGAACTTTGAGGAAACTCAAGCCTCGGAGTCTTCTTTAGTTGAGGGTGTTATTTGGAACCCTGACACCGTGATTCATTCCAGGCATTATTTTTTCAAAGGGTATCATTGAAATCAACACTAATTACATTAGTGTTGCGGCTAAACTATGCTTTACTAATATTATTAGGTCTATTTTTAGATCTAAGTAGGACCAAGTCTGATCCAAGCTAGTTTGATTACAATTTTGGAAAGTGACTAGTATGCCAACTTTGGCTAATCTTGAAAAAGCTATTCGGGGTCAAACCAGATTAGCAAATGGATGTCTTGGCATCAGGAGATCTCAAGGTTGTAGGCTAGGCTGAAGAGTAGGGGAAAATATCCTTGTAGAAGGCAATTTCAAACTGTATTTCTGCCAAGAAAGCTGGGCTTGACGTGAGGATGCCTTTATCTTCAGAATGTAATCCTAATATAAAAATTTAAATTGGGAAAATATCTTAAGGTAGAAGGGTATTACCTCCTTCTACCTTAAACATATACATGTAAATATAGAACTGCTATAGTTATTTGCAACTTGATGTGTTTTTGTACGAGTCCTTCGTCCTTCTTTTTTTTTTAATTCCAGGGTTTTCTCCTTTGAGCTCTTTAAAGTTTAAAAATGCCATAGGTTCTAAATGAACAGAAGTGTTCAAGTTTTTAATGATCATCAGAGTCAAACACAATAGGAAATCATCTCAGAACAACAATTAAGTATAAAAGGGGAGAAAATACCAGGAACAGAGACAAGTGGCTAATTAAGTGATGTAAAACTGATGTAAAACAACAGAATCTGGAAGCCAGACAAGAACCTGCATGGCAATTACTTACAAAAAGGTAACACTTTCCCAATTAAAGCAGCTTCAAGAAGTTGCATTAATTATATAAGGTTTCTTTCCTCCCTTCTTTCCTTTGCTCTCTCCTCTCCCTCTCCCTCTCTCTCTTTTATTAAAGTCACTCACTGCTCATGATCTGTGGGAAAAGTGCTAACATTTGCAAATTGCTAGTTTATGATAAATGAATCGTGGAATTTCAGTCGTCTCGTTGGGGCCCGGCTAGATTGCAAAGTGCCTGTATCTCCCACTGCTATAGCCCTGACCCTGCCTTCACACTCATTGATCACAAGTGGTGCATAGCTGTGACCACCAAATGCCTAGGCTGCTGCTGTGGGACTTGCTTTTTTCCCATAGTATTTCATCACGGTTCCACATCACAAGTGCCATAGTGACCTTTGGCACTTCTTACGATAAGACTAATACCTGCAGGAGATTTCCCCTTACCCCAGTAATCACTGCTTTTGTCACTCCGGGAGAAAATTTCTCCCTTTACAGAAAGTCTTTCTTTTTTTAAAAAATAAACCCTTTGTATCATCAATTACAAAGATACATTTTCTTGAAGTCCAAGGCACAGGCAAATTTGTAGTTCAAGACTATGGTTCTTTACTCGTCTATATAAAAAGCCAAATTAATAGAACTACCACATTTTTTTAAAAAAACCTATGCTTCTGATATAAAAAGAAATGCTATGAGTTCATGAGTTTAAGATGAATTTGCAATGCATTTCTGGAAAAATGGAGTGTTTGCAATGTCTGCTCTTTTCTGTTGGTATGAATAAATGTATCAAGAATTACAATTACAAGGCATTATTGTTGCTCGGGTGGCTATTATTTCTATTGTGAAATTTAGGCCCCTGAAACCCCAGGATTTGGTAGACTTTCTTCTGTGAGAGCAGAGAATGGGACCGACAACAAAACAACTCCTTATTTTGGGAAATATTCAAAGTAGACTAATCTGCAATATGCCTTCATGCCCCTAGAATGAAACAGTGTGGAACATTGTCTGTTTATTTTCAGATTCTCTCCAGATTTATGTGAGGCTGGGAGGCATTCTAAGTAGCTTTGCTTCCAAGCAACCTATGAGACTCCCAAATCCCCCACCCTATTTTAATCTTAAAAATAGGAGAGGCAAGAAACCTGGTGGACCTCAAAATAAGTGTTTGTAGTCTTATTGGTATACACAGATACCAATATTGCAATTTGTTATCTAATAACAATGAATAAAGTGTCTTCAGTTCTATATTTTAAATTTTCTTAGAAAATTCTCTGTGTCTGTCTCTGCCTCTCTCTGTCTCTGTCTCTCCCTCTCTCTGTCTCTCCCTAACATTCATAAAATACACCATCTTTTTGTTATCAAAGTGTGAATTTGTTTAGAATTTTTTTCAAATCAACTGAAGCCAAATTGCAGAAACCAGGAAAAACATATTGTGATTCTTCCAAGCAGATTTCTTTATTTTTCCTTACCAATGGACAGAATCTTGCCAAACTAAAGCAAACCATCACCTCCATAAAGCATATAATCTGGAAACTGTTCAGGAGGAAAAAATCTTCACCCTCTTTCTCTCACACAAACTATCTGAACTGAGTTGTTCCTTCTTCTCTGGAATGCACTCCCTTCCCTCGTGGGAATCTGGACTAGATTCTGTCACAACTGTTGGAGATAAGGGTATTTGCAGAGGAAGATGCATACAGATCTGCTTGAACTCTACATGCCTTCTTCAGAAGTTATTACGATCCAAGACAGGTGCCAAATGAGAAAAATCACCTTGGTCAATATAATAAATATGAAATTCGCATCCATAAAAAACTCCAAAGAGATTTGAAATAATGAAATTACGAAGAGCTTGGAAATGTTGGTATTACTTTATTACTGGGTATTGAGGAGAGCTTGAGTGTTGATGCTTTCAGACTGTATTCAATAAAAAAATTATATAGCCAGTTTCCACTCATGGTCACTGGAGTACCAAAAAATCAATTCTCATCATTGAATTGGGCCCTAAGGTGCAACAAAATGGGTAAGATTCACAACAGTACTTGTAAGGGAAGTGAAAAGATGTACTGCACATTTGTACTACCTTGGTGCAAAAGCAGAATAAATGGAGCTCAGCAAACCAAAGACCATGAAAAGTATGAATTGCAAGAGAAAGAAAAGCACTCATGCTTCTAACTTTTTTTTTAATAAAAAAAAGGAAATATTTTATTATGTATGGCTAATTTCTCTAAAGATTGCAACTGCTTGGTTTCTTTCCTTACCCTGCAGTAAGTTTTCATCAGTATAATAATTAACAAAGATCATGACTTCAACCTGTTTAAAAAAAAGAAAATTCAATACTAACCTGACTTTACAGAGTTTGATATATAAGAGGTAGTATTCAGCAGGTTCTGACCAGTTCTGGAGAACCAGTAGCGAAAATTTTGAGTAGTTCAGAGAACTGGTAAATACCACCTCTGACTGGCCCTCCCCGTCTATTCTCTGCCTTCCGTGTCCCACTGATCGGGAGGGAATGGGGATTTTGTAGTATCCTTACCCCGCCACGCCCACCAAGCCATGCCACGCCCACCAAGCCTCGCCCACAGAACTGGTAGTAAAAATTTTTTGAATCTCATCACTGATCTATATGAGGAAGCTGTATGATCACTGATACCCAACAACTATTCTCAAAAGGCTGTCCCATTCTCAGTGTGATTTTTGGAAGCTATGGAGGCTGTATGAGGATAGAGTTACTCTTGCATGGCCTTTGACCCTCCAGAACTTCTAAAAACCATGCAAGAGTGGGTTGAACTTACAAATGGTTTTTGGAGGCTGCAGAGGCTACAGAAGATCATTCTCCAAAGCCGCTTCAAGAATAAACACCTTGGGCAACCCGGGGCAGTCATGAGTAAGCTGAGGGGCCTGAAGGTAAGCGATACACAGGAGATTCTAGTGAGTGATGAACTGTGGGAGCAATCAATCTTTCCCCAAGGCTCTCACACATTCAGAAGTAGCACAAGGTGGCCTTTTTGAGTGACAGCAATGAGGCTAGAGTTGAAGCTGAGGCCTGAGCTGCTTCTTCAGGCCCAGCCTTGGTGCTGCAGCTGACTGCTGATGTTCAAGATAGCCTAAATGGGGTGTGTGGGAGATAGAGAATTGCTTCCCTTTGTTTCAGGGGAGGGAATGACACACCAGTAGAGTCATGTTAGTCATTTTCCAAATTTTTGACATGCTGAGCCCAAACGTTTGTCATCACTGATATAGCAAGTGAGGGGAAACTCACATAAAGGCCTTTGGGACGTATCTTTTGAAGACATAGCTTCTTTACCTTTAATATGTAGACTTCATATTATTCTTTTGATCCTCTGGCCAATAAATCATCTATTATTGGTGACTGGCACTGGTTTATTGTGAAAATGCTTCACACACTTTTGCCTAAGTATTGAGGTTTATGTGAATGAAGCACTGTGTTATGGTTCATATACCAAACTTCAGCAGGTTGGATATTTTTTTTAAAAAAAGATAGTTTATAATCTCATTCAATCACTCAGTGTTTATCGCACTTTACTGATTTTTTTTTCTTTTAGAAAGTATTAGAAGAAACTACCCACTTGGGGCACAATTTTTTTCCTACTATGGTTTTTTTTTTGAAAGTACAAAGAACATTTATTGAGAAGTGTTTGCAAATTTCAGATGGTTGACAGATGCGTGAAAGTACAGACAGTTCAGTCAGAATACCTTATTTTTATTGCTGAAATACTAATCAGAGTGTACTTTAATACATCTTAAATGTGTTACTCTCTAATTTCTAACAGATGTTTTATGAACGTTATTTTTTTTTAAAAAAAATACATGCCATATGTCAAACTGTGGTAGAACACAAGACCTAAGTCCATATGATAGGTTTTCCAACAATAACATCTCTTAGTGCCAATAACTGTTTATCAAACTGCATTCCAAATTAAGTTGAAAACCAACATTACACTCCTTGGAATATATAAAAATTATTTGATGTTGTTTTGAACTGAGCTTCAATGAAACCAATATTATGAGAGAATTAAAGTTAAGTGATCAAGCCATACTCCATCTTTCTATTTTTCCCCCCATCATTAATATTATTCAATGTAGTCTCCTGTGGAAATAGGTTAAGCAGAATTTTGTTCCAGACACATTCAATATGTCCATCTAAGTGTCAGACACAACAGGGTTACTGATGGGATCAAAATCTGTGAAGTCTCTGTGGAAGACAATATATGAGTTTCAGAAGCTTTTTCCACATTCATTCAAACAGCAGAACTTTTTAATCCATATTGAGACTTCGCTAATTGTTCTACTAAGTGCAATATAGAGAAAGGCTCACAGTCAGGTTAGGGCCTCTGATTGGGTAATGGATAGGCACATACAGGCTTAACGGTAACAACAGCTCTTTATTAAGTACAAGAAGTGAGAACAATCCAGCGAAGGTTGAATCTGACATCAGCCCTTTTATAGGGAGCTGTCAGACCCTTTGACCAATAGGATTAAACCTCGGTTCCCGCTGGAACAGAGGACCTTGGTGGAAACCACTGTAGTTAGAACAAGTATCTAACAGCCTCTATTTAATTATATTGCTCTATAGTCTGGACTTCTTTCAAAACCTATATTTATAAAAGCTTATAATTACTTGCTTATTGTAAACTCAAACAGAGGTGAGGAAAAATGTTGGTGAAAATACTGGCTAGCATAAAACAGAGAGTATTATATGTAATGAAATACACACAATGTAATACACAATGTAAATACACACGATGTAATACTTGTATACTCCCACTCAATAACTGCCACATTTTTGGGTAAGAAAAAAACAAAAAGGAAAATTACAATGCAATGCTGAAGTTAAAATGTTGGATCGGGATCAAAATAATCTAGAATTTAAGTTACTCACTGGGTCCTTCAGATCATTTCCTACTTCTTAATCCAACCCATCTCACAGATTGCTATGTCTTAGAAATATTTGATATTCTTGTAAAAAAGTGTGTGATATTTTAGAGTGAAACTATTAAATTCACACAAAACTTAGCAAGCTCATGGAATTCTAGCCATTCTCTTGGGGGGCATCTGGGGGCTTCATAAAATTGCAGACTTGTAGCTGTTCCCTTTTTTTATTTCCTAGTAGAATTGCAATTGACTACCAGGTTGGCTTGCTCTGTTTCTAGGGTCAGATGTGCCTTGACCTTTCTGAGTAGTTAAATACTGCCAAGAAAAAAACAGGTACCATCTAATTAAAGACTCCATTGATATCCCACTTTTAAATGAGTGATAACAGAATAACTGAGTTGGAAGGGACTTTGGAGATCTTCTATTCCACCCCTGGTTCAAGCAGAAAGCTATACCATTTCAGGCGAATTGTTGTCTAATCTCTTCTTAAAAACATCTAGTGCTGGAACATCCATAGTTTCTGGAGACAAGTTGTTCCACTGATGAATTGTTCTAACGTCAGAAAATTTCTTCTTAGTTCTAAATTGATTAGCTTCCACCCATTGTTTCTTGCCCTACATTCAGGTGTTTGGAGAATAGGTTGACCTTCTTCACCTATAGGGTGGTAAGATTATGAAGTTCTTGGTATTCTTGAGCTTGATTGTTTGCTTGCAGACATTTCATTACCCCAGTAAGTAACATCATCAGGGAGATTGTACGATTATTTTATTTTGCTTATTGTTAAAGAATTATATCAAATGATTTTAATGCACTAGTGCAGCGATGGTGAACCTTTTTTGGCTCGCGTGCCATAAGTGGGGGGAGCGCAAGGATGTCGTGGGTGGGTGTGCTGCACCCATAATGCAATGCGTGACCCCCAGTGCGCATGCGCACACTACAGGCACTCCCCCTCCCATTTTACATGCTTTTTTCACCCTCCCCAGGCTCCAGAGGCTGTATAGGAGCCTGGGGAGGGCGAAAACAGCCTCCCCCGCTCCCCCCGGACACCCTCCGGAGGCGTCAGTGAAGCCTCCGGACAGTCCCTGATGCCTTCGGAGTGCTCAAAACGATCCTCCGAGCAAAACGGAAGTCACTTCCGGTTTGCTCGGAGGGTCGTTTTAAGCGTTCCCAAGGCTTCAGGAACCATCCAGAGGCTTCCCTGATGCTTTCAGAGCACTCCGAAGGCTTCAGGGACCGTCCGGAGGCTTCCCTGATGCCTTTGGGGGGCTTCCGGGGGGCGGGGGAGGCTGTTGTCGCCCTCCCCAGGCTCCTATAAAGCCTCTGGAGCCTGGGGAGAGCGAAAAATGGCTTTTAAAAAGGGTGAACTCAACTGGCCAGCGCGCACATGCTTGCTGGCCAGCTGACAGGGCAGCGCCTTGCATGCCCTGACAAATGGCTCTGCGTGCCACCTGTGGCACGCATGCCATAGGTTCGCCATCACTGCACTAGTGGATCTTCCTTATACACTCTTTTGTTATATTTAAAATATAAACATTGGGAATTATATTTTATGCAATTATCCTACTTCCTCTTCCTCTCATATATTGCTCTGAGTGTATTTCAACTTCAAATAAGGAATAGTCATCCATAGGCTAAATAATAAAATAGGAGCACCCAGAGGAGGAGACCAAATACAAGATGACAACTGCATGTGTGCTGTTAAAAATGTGCTTTTTTAAGTATTAGATGCATGAAGTACACAAAAAAGCGTCTGGAGTCTCTATACATGATTGCATCCATCTTTTTTTTTCTTCACATCCTTCTTCCTTGGCTGCCTCTATAATGAAACAAAGACTTATAGCTTGATCCTACAAATATTAGCATTTCTGATAAACCTCATTGGTTTGCCAGAGCAAAACTTATTTGATCCTTTTCATTTATATACCGTAATAGGAAAATGGCCATTTAGTTAAAACTCATTCTATGTTTTTATCATACTTGCTTCCAGTTGCATTATTTATCAAAAGGAAATATTTAATATGGCATATTTGGGATAGTTAGTAGGTTCCCTAAAACAGGGGTGTCAAACTCAAGGCCCAAAGGCCAGCCCCGGCCCATGGGGTGGCACACGGGGCCACCCTGGAAACATCAAAGGACCAGCCTGCGGTGCCTCTGCCAGCTAAAATAGAGCTCACGAGGACCGCAGGTGACCCTCCTGAGCTCCATTTTTGCTTGCAGAGGGTTGCAGGAAGCTGTCACAGCCAAAAACGGAGCTTGGGACACCCTTTTTGCTGTCAGAGGACAGGGGCCACCACAGGCGTCCCCCAAGTGATGTCGTGCTGGCCATGCACACCCTGGCCCCCCAAGGTCAAATACAACCCTGATGTGGCCCTCAATTACATCGAGTTTGATACCCCTGCAAACATACTGTGCAATTTGAGTTTAGGTAACACATGATGCAAAATGTAAATTTATCTAAGCAACCTCCATTATTTATTACTGTATTATGCATGGAAACCTTACAAGCTTAGACCATTAAAATTGCTGCTAGCAGATTTTATTTTCTAAAAAAAATTTTTTCCAGTTACAGGCCAATTTTTGTTCCTCTTATCCTTCCTATAAAAGACAAAATAGTTCAGGCAATAAATATTATACATTTAGAACTAATGCAAACCAAATGTTTCTTCTGCCTGGAAATATCTATAAAAATGGAGTTTTATTTTCCATCTGGCAAAGCCTCTTATGTGAGAATGCACCGATGGGAACTGCAGTAGTAAGAAGACAGCAAGACATTAAGCAAAATTGCACTGTATCCATTAATATGTATCTGTAAATGGAGCTACTGATTAGTGTTTTTATCAGTCTTGATCTGTCTCTGACTGTTTGAGTTGTGGTTATTTTGTGAGGTGGGAGGAGATGGGGATTCACAAAGAAGAGCCATTATAGGATGAAAGCACATGGCATGCTGAGGGAAAATGGAATCAAAGTGTACAAATGCAAACACTTGCTTCCCTGATAATATTTAGACTTTAATTTCTTCTTCTTCTTTTAATTTTAATATTTTTAAAATAAATAAATAAATGGCAACTAAAGATGGCTGAGGCAGTTGTAGATAGTGCACATCTGTACAGCAAAAAAGGCTATTTTCAAACCTAAAGCTCTCAGCAGGATATTTATTTAATTTGTATTGGTTTTGGACCGCTGCCTGTAATGAGAAGAGATACAAGGCATGACTGGGTGGGGGAATGGGGGAAGAAGGGTAGCTACGTGCACTTTTTTGAACATGAAGGTACAAAGTGCCTTTGGTTGAATATTCAGTGAGTTTTCCTTTAGACACACTGCTTAGAAAGGCAAACATGCCTTCACACGAGCAGCCATTTAGGAGTGAAATCTCAAAAGTGTGTGTGAAATTATATAATTATAATTCCCCTCAAACTGAATATATTTTCTTTCTCTCAGGACTCTCTGTTGGTCTGTTTCTGTCTCTCAGCATCCTTACATAAGGTTCATGTTGTGATCAAAGATGACAGAGTAAAATTCATATATGTAAAGCCTTCAACTCTTTTAGAAGCTCCCAATCAAGCGATAGGGATTCTCAGTAGACTTCCTATCGTGTGAACTCTGCTGTGATCCACAGGTCGCTCACTCAATGCGTGCTGTGCTTAATTTTCATGTAGATATTTTTGGGGTGCACTTCACAAAACTGTAGGAAGAATAGGAATTCTTTCCTAACTACACTGATTGGCTATAGCAGTGTTGGTGAACCTTTTCGGCACTGAGTGCTAAAACAGGAGCGCACCTGTGTCCCGGAAACCAGAAGAGAAGTTTCCCAGCGCACATGCACACACCGGAAAGATGATCTTCCGGTTTCCTGGGCATGCATACACACTTGTCTTCTGGTTTCTGGCATGCATGTGTGTATGAAGAACAGCTGGCCAGTGCACATGTGCACGCCCGAAACCGGAAGATCATCTTCCCAGCACATGCATATGCACTGGGCGGCTGCTCTTCTGGTTTCCAGCACTCCTGCATGCGTGAAGACCAGTTGGCCAACACACTGGAACCCGGAAGAACAGCGGGTGATGGCTCGCTTGCCTGGAGAGATGGCTCTGTGTGCCAATTCCAGTACGCCTGCCATAGGTTCGCCATCATGGGGCTAGAAAAAGAGTTGTGTCCAATAAGGCTTCTCAAAATCACATGAGTTGTTTTTTTCCAAATCAGCAATAAAATGTTTGTATGTTGATAACATTTATAAAAAAGCATTCATGCTTTACTGTTTATTTCACTTTGATATGTAAATCACATTCGGGCCTTTGGAGTTAACTCTTGCTTTGAAGAAGTGGTTTTTATTTATTTATTAAATATATGCGCTGCCTGTCTCATCAGAGAGGACTAGGATACATAAAAATAAGTTGTAATGGTGCATCTCAGTTTCTGAAATGAAAGTTTTAACCTGAACACAAAATCAGTGTTTTTTCTTTTATTCAGAGATGAGTAGGATGTTTATATCTTGACATAATTTTAGAGAATTGTTCTAAATTATTGCAAACTTTAGTTTGAAGCAGATTTATTTTAGCAAGCATAAGGGATATTTATACCAATCTTTCCTCGCAAAACCTACACATTTAATGAAAAGTCACTGGATAAAAAAAGTCCAAAATTTTCAATAGGACAATTTGTGTCTTTCAATCATTCAAGATACAAATTTATTTACTCTTTTTTTTTTTTGCAGCTCATCTTCCATTTTAAGGTGCTTTCGGTCTCTTTCTTGTGCTGTAAACTATATTCTGACATCTAAAATGGCCAAGAATATATGTACTCTCAGACTCAGAATTTGTTAGTTTAGATTTGTAGCCAATTTCTCTATAAAATTTAAAGTGAATTGGACAAGAAATCCTGAGTTATGACACTCTAAAAACAAAAGGGTAAAAAGTCCCAGTTTTTTCAGCTGTCAAAGTTCAAGCAGAGTGAAGTCAATAAATCCATGACAGGTTATATCAGCTAGCAGTATGGCCAAGGGATCATGCAGGCTCTTCCAGAAAGATTTCTTATTCCAGAATATTAAAAGGAAATGCATAATCTGAATGAACAGATCTGAAAGAATAAAATTGAATTTTATTTTCTGGACTCTTAAAACAAAAAAGCATGGTCAAAGTAGAAATAATGACTTTTAAACAAAGGTTCAGCAGAGATAAATTTCTACTCTAAAGCCTCTTAAAAATAAAAAAGGAAGGGAAATATTGCTCAGAAAGAAGTTAGTCTATAGGATATAGACTAGACTAAGAGCAACAAAGCAACAAAGATGATTAGGGGACTGGAGACTAAAACATATGAACAAAACATATGAAGAACGGTTGCAGGAACTGGGTATGTTTAGCTTAAGAGAAAGAAGGACTAGGGGAGACATGATAGCATTATTCCAATATCTCAGAGGTTGCCACAAAGAAGAGGGAGTCAAACTATTCTCCAAAGCACCTGAGGGTAGAACAAGAAGCAATGGGTGGAAACTAATCAAGGAGAGAAGCAATTTAGAACTGAGGAGGAATTTCCTGACAGTGAGAACAATTAATTAGTGGAACAGCTTGCCTCCAGAAGTTGTGAATGCCCCAACACTGGAAGTCTTTAAGAAGATGTTGGATAGCTATTTGTCTGAAACGGTATAGGGTTTCCTGCCTAGGCAGGGGGTTGGACTAGAAGACCTCCAAGGTCCCTTCCAACTCTACTATTGTATTGTATTGTATATATATCAGAACATATTTAGAGAGCCAGATCTTCATGGCTAAAGCCAGTACAATTTTATAACGGAAAAAGGATGGGAGGCTGTTTCCATTGTATCCCCATATGAGGGATGGCATTCAAAATGTAGTTCAGTATTTAAAATGACCACTTGCTTTATACAATAATGTCTCATCTAATACAGATAATCTCTTTAATTACAATATCAAATTATTTAAGTATTTTCAATTTCTTGTGTTCATTTCAACTTATGGGCCATTAACTTTAATTGACAAAAAAAAATGAAAGAGAAAGATTGATATAAGATGCAATGAAAAGAAAGGGGAAATTCAAGTAAATATCACAATAAAATCCTTTGATGGAACACTTACTTTGAATGCCTAAGGTTTCAACTTCAGTCTCCTGCAAACAGATAGGTCTGAAAAAGATGCCTTGCTAGTTAAAATAAACCAGATTTTATTCAAACGGATCAGCGGCTTGTTTTAGTGTAAGACAGGTTCTGGGTTCTTGCAGATTAATTTTGATTCTGGTGAATAGCAAACAGAAATTATTTATATTTGCTGCACTGATCTGAAAACCTTACATACTTGTAAGTGTTCTATGATTTAGAAAGGACATCACTTATGAGGATATAGTGTATAATACATATAGAAGGACTCGAGTACAGTCCATAGTGCTTCCAGTTAAAAAGACGTGCTAATGTGGTGAATCCTATTTTATAGAAGAACATTGGCTATTTGATAGCATCTTCTGCCCAAAGGACCATCAAAGGTCAATTTTCTACTTGAAGAGCTTTCTGACTTTAATTCATAAAGCGGCAGCAGGAAATTAGCAGCTATGAGCAACAAGCACAATAATAATTGATTTAATAAGCCAAAAATCTGCCAGACTAGAAAAATATTCACAAAGTATGTTCTGTCTAGGCCTGTTAAAGTACATGTGTAGGTCAAATACATGGATTATCTGGATACTACAGGCTTTCTCCCACTAACTCTCATTATAATCTTCTGTTACTAATTCAAATTATTACTGAATTTGCATTTATGATCTATAAATTAGGTTATGCACATTTTCCACAAGTTGATACTCTGTTTAAGTTCATTCCCCCTGTGAATTATGGATGGAGAGGGGATGTAATCGGTGCATATACCTGTGGAAACTCTTGCTTCTGAAAGCATTGCAAGACAGCAGGTGATCAAAAAAGATATAATGGCAAATCCCATGCCGTCTGATGGATTCATCTGTATACATCATCAACTGAACTTGAGCAGAAGCCAGAAGCAAAACTGGATATGTGATATAACAAAGTGTCAAAGCATAATGATTAAGTGTCTCATATATGAATTGGGACGTATCTGGGCTACAATGCAATATATTAACAGCACAACCTTAAACAAGTGTTCAGCTAGCTATATCCTCCCAATTACTAGTATTCACCATAGGCACTGGGCAACCTGAAGCCACAGTACCAATGCATCACATAAATAATTCTTCTCCTTCTCCTCCCTCTTCCCTTCCCTTCCCACTCCTCCTCTCAAGAAAATCTAAAATTTGGCTTAACTGAAACATCTGAAGATCACTAGGAGGGAAACGGTCTTGAGCTTTTGAACTTGTTATATATTTGCCTATCCTCCAGGAAGACCATTTAATTGTGAAAAAGTATCTGTTGAGGCAGCACCCCTGGATTACAGTTTTAAACCTCTTATTTCAACATGATTAACTTTACTTCTTTTCATTTAGCTGTAAGCAAAATCTTGTTTACAAGGCAAAAAATGCATTTGCTGTAATATTGGCAATAATAATAAAAGTGAACATTGTGGAGAAATAATTTATGTGTAAACCAGCATAAAATTGTCATTGATGCATGAGTTTCCTCTTCAATTAATAAAAAGGAGGAAATATTTAAAAACAATTTATCAAAGAAATACATACAGTTCATACATCATACACATACAAAGAAGGTAGTAATAATCATTCTGCATATAACCAACCTGGGTGTTCTGGAGATGCTGAAATCTTCAGCATCACCTAATTAAATATGTTGTTGCAGCAACCTTCCCTGGACTATTGGGCCGATGAAAATTTGCTCCTTGAATTAACTTTGCAAGAATCCAGCTAGCAACCACCCAAAGACAACGTATTTACATTGGAGGCAATTTTTATATTGTGCATTTTATTGTAAGGGGCATGTAAAAGTGAGGTGGGTGTCTCTACGAATCAAATAAATAAATACACTTAGAAGATAGACAAGGATACAGCCATAGATGCCTGTAACTAGCTACAATTTTTTTTTAAAAAATGGCAAAATACATGTCATGATGTGTAACAGAATGAGGAAATTATCCAGGGGTGGGCTTCAAAATTTTTAGCAATGGGTTCTCTGCCCAGATGCTCGGCAGATGTGGCCATGGTGAGCATGGCCTAGTCAGTCTCCTGCACCATAGCGGTGGGGGGCATTTTTGCCCCGGGCTCCGGAGGCTTTCCTTGAGCCTCTGGGACAGCGAAACTGCTTCCCCTGGGCTCCGGAGGCCCTCCGGGCTCATTTCTGGCCTTCCAGAACTTCTGGGATGCCCATTTTTCGCCCTTCCCAAGCCTCCGTATGGGTTTTGTACTTACTTGGCATCCCAAACGGGTCATGTGGGGACTCCTGAGAGGGGCAAGGCAGGGCAGGAGGGGTGGGGCAGAGTGGGTGGGATTTGTGGGTTCTCTGAACTGGGCAGCTAGAGGTTCTCCGGAACCCATGCAAACTCCGCAGTAGCCCACCCCTAGAATTATCTTGGGAGCCACATTGAAATCTCTAATTATCCCAAAAGTATTTATTTCTTTTCATAAACATTGGCATATCATTCTAACTCCAGAGATTTTGAAGGGTTTACAATAAACAATTATAATAAAGAGCAAAACATCAGCCTGTGAAACAAAACAGCAAATAGCAGTAAGCTTGTTGTTCATCATCTATCATTGGTCCATTCAGATGAGACCAAAATGATTTTGGGTGTTTTGAGAAAGATTGATATGCATCTTATGGTAGTTCCTGAGAAATAGCATCTTCAGTCTCCCATCCTCTTGGTAAAATGAAGACTTCAGCCTTCCATCTAGAGAAGAATGTATGAAAAAGATGCATTGATGGACAATATCATGTTTCCTCGAAAATAAGACAGGGTCTTATTTTTCTTTTGACCTCTGAAATAAGTGCTTAGCCTTATTTTCAGGGAGGTCTTATTATTTTTGAGGTGCAGGAGGCAGCGAGTGTGGTCACCTCATGGCTGCTGCTGTGTTGCAATATTTTCGGGCAGGGTTTATTTTAGCGCATGTGCTCAAAAGCCCGGATTGGGCTTACTATCCGGAGAGGTCTTATTTTCTGGGAAACAAGGTAGATGATCCAGAAAGTCACAAAACTTAATTGTGAATTGGTAGTGTAACTTTCAATTGTCTATTTAGCAAAATATTATTGCTATAATCCTTCAGCTTCTCAACATTCAGCACCAATTTTCCAAATCATGATGTTCCTATTCTTGGTGAACTTTACTGATTTGGTGTTTCATAATGATCTCAGTATTTTGGTTATTTTGAATAGCTATTTATGCTGATGAAAGCTTATTTTCTAATCCTGAGCTATTCCATAGCAGTTTGAATTCTAACATTTTCTACTGCCCTAATTATCAAAACTCACTGCATCTGATTCTGATCGGTCATATCATGACAGTGGGTGCTAACATATACACAATATCAGTATGCAATAGTTACGAATATCTGTAGCTTGGCTGTAGGATGAGAGTGGAGGTTCATTCTATGAGCTTATGGGTTGGTTTCTGAATGTTTCGTTACGAGGCTAGGTAATATCTTCAGCGCAGTGGGGAAATCTAAGGTTTTTTTTGGCACAGGTTCTGTGGGCATGGCTTGGTGGTGGTGGGTCATGTGAGTGGGTGGGCCTGGCCAACTTTTTTCACTTTTTAAAGCATTTTTTTCCTGCTGGTTCGGGTGAATAGGTAGGGAAAAAATGTTTTAAAAAGTGAGAAAAAAGCTTCCGACGATTGTGTGACTCACAGCTGAGCCACACAATCCTTGGAAGCTGTTTTTTTTTTTTACTACCGGTTCGCAGAACCAATGACAATTGCCCCTACCGGTTCGGCCAAACCGGGAGGATTTCACACCTGCTTCAGTGGAATTTATGAAAAATTTAAGTTCTCCTCTTTAGATTAGAATTTCCCTAAATTCCACTGAAGATGTTACCACGCCAGGTAATGAAACGTTCAAAAACCAACCCACAAGCTTGGAGAAAGAACCTCCAATATCAATGCATAAGTATGTTGCAAACTGTCTTGTTTCATAGAAGACTGTCTTGTTTCAAGAAGCAATGGGTGGAAACTAATCAAGGAGAGAAGCAACTTAGAACTGAGGAGAAACTTCCTGACAGTTAGAACAATTAATCAGTGGAACAGCTTGCCTCCAGAAGTTGTGAATGCCCCAACACTGGAAGTCTTTAAGAAGATGTTGGATAGCCATTTGCCTGAAACGGTATAGGGCAGTGATGGCGAACCTTTTTTGGCTCGCGTGCCACAAGTGGGGGGAGTGCAGGGGGGTCGAGTGCGGGCGTGCCGCACCCATAATGCAACGCGCGACCCCCCCAGTGCGAATGCGCGCACAACGCGCGACCCCCCCCATTTTTACATGTTTTTTTTGCCCTCCCCAGGCTCCAGGGGCTTTATAGGAGCCTGGGGAGGGCGAAAAGAGCCTCCCCTGACCCCCCGGAGGCCCTCCGGAGGCTTCAGGGACTGTCCGGAGGCTTCCCTGAAGCCTTCGGAGCGCTTAAAACCACCCTCCAAGCAAACCGGAAGTGACTTCCGGGTTGCTCGGAGGGCCGTTTTAAGCGCTCCGAAGGCATCAGGGAAGCCTCGGACAGTCCCTGAAGCCTTCAGAACGCTTAAAACGACCCTCCGAGCAACCCAGAAGTCACTTCCGGTTTGCTCGGAGGGTGGTTTTAAGCGTTCCAAAGGCTTCAGGGACGGTCCCTGAAGCCTCCGGGGGGGGGGGGGGGGCGGGGGAGGCTCTTTTCGCCCTCCCCAGGCTCCTATAAAGCCTCTGGAGCCTGGGGAAGGCGAAAAATAGCTTTTAAAAAGGTGAACTCGCGTGCCCTGACAAATGGCTCCGCGTGCCACTTGTGGCACGTGTGCCATAGGTTCGCCATCACGGGTATAGGGTTTCCTGTCTAGGCAGGGGGTTCGTCTAGAAGACCTCCAAGGTCCCTTCCAACTCTGCTATTGTATTGTATTGTATTGTATCATAGAAGTGAATCATGGCTTTTGGGTGTATTTCTAATATATTTATAATAAACAAAAAGTAAGGCAAACCATAAACACCCCACTCCCCAACTTAGACAATCTACCTATTGCCTTTGGCCCTGTGCGTTCTAGGAATTTATTAGAAATAAAATTGTCTTCAAACCAAGATTGACTCTGGATAATTTATAGGGATAACTTCATGAAATGTTCTGAGCATCATACAAAGTGTTTTGCCATTACCTACTTCTGAGATGTTTTTCAGCTCCCCAGTATAAATCTAAATTAGAGTCTACTCTAAGCTTTGACTTTTCGGGTGTATTCCCCACCCCCATCTAAATAGCCACATTGTTTCTCGGTATCACACAACCCTTTGTTGGGCATTGAAAAGCCACGGGAACCATTTTATCAATTATTCCCTCTCTAAACCAATAGAATAGAATAACAGAGTTGGAAGGGACTTTGGAGGTCTTCTAGTCCAACCCCTGCCTAGGCAGGAAACCCTACATCACTTCAGACAAATGGTTATCCAACATCTTCTTAAAGACTTCCAGTGTTGGAGCATTCACAACTTCTGGAGGCAAGTTGTTCCACTGATTAGTTGTTCTAATTGTCAGGAAATTTCTCCTCAGTTCTAAGTTGCTTCTCTCCTTGATTAGTTTCCTCCCATTGCTTCTTGTTCTACCCTCAGGTGCTTTGGAGAATAGATTAGAACAGACTAGAATAAATGATGAGTCCTGTGATTGCTGGGCTTATCACAGAGTGCAGTCATATGGAGAATTTTAAAGTATCATCCAATTCAAAGTGTCATCCAATTCAAGCCCAATGGGCCCAGTTCTTTAAAAGTCCATTAAAACTGCATTTCTATCACTCCTTGAAGAGAAAACCTGGAGGCTATAGAAAGTTTCAGGCATCTCTTTTTGATCCGAGGTCACAAAACCCCTAGCTCCAAGGTAAGAGCTCTGACATGATTAGAGGCCAAACTATGGATATGTTGAGGACAGAAAAGAGAAAGATTTGGGTCCACAAGGTTGCATGGTTGAAGAAATAATAATTCTCATCTTGGGGAGTAACTCATAAAAGTAAAAGGAGAGGAAATTGAAAATATATCTGCTATTGCTCTCTCTCTCTCATGTCTATGAACCTTTGGATGCAGGGGTCAACCTCTGGATCTCCGATCCATCCAATGAGTTGCTCTGTAGAAGGGATAGTCTCCAGGCTGAAACTTTGTTCCCATTGATTATTTGGTCAAAAAAAAGGTTGATCTATGTGGCCTATTTATTTTGTCAGCCAACTGCCAGGAACAGCTGTGAAGTTTAGGTTTTGATGTAACAGCATGGACTCTGCAGAGTCTGAAATTTAAATTATTTTTCTTTCAGGCTGAATTTTCAGAACTTGGCATTATTATCAGCTTTCAGTAGAAAAAGTGATAGTGGCACCAAGGTATGTTTAACTATTCCATTTATCTGGCTATTTCTATTTTTTTTTTTACTTTTTTTTTTAAGTTCGGTGTGTTTTAGACACAATAGAGGGTGGGAGAATTAGCCTCTAATCCATTAAAGGTAGCATTTTCCCCTGGAAATTACATCTTTCATCAAAGTAAGTCTCCTGCATGGTGCAAGATTAAAACTGGACTCTTCGTATTTATCCGCTTTCTTGGGTGCTGCAAGAGAAAGATAGTAGAAGCATGTTAAATACGGTGAAATTAGAAAAGTTCCTCTTAAATTACACATTTGCATTATGAAGGGATGTATGAACAGATGAAAAAAACCTTATCTGCATTCAGTAGATGTTGTTTTTAAGGATACTATAAAGTCTTCTATGTTTCCTGTGTTAATTCAGGGATATACCCTTGTTTGTTCCAAAGCTTCTGCATGACATGTAGCCATGTCAGGCCTGACTCAGTAGTTTAAAGAGCTCTCAGCTGCCTTAGTTTTTCCAGAGAGGTTGGCAAACAGACTCAACATGACATTTGTCATGTTTAAAGGAGGTTTTTACTAACCTAGTTGGTATCAGATTTGTTGAGATTCCTATTGTTTCAGCCAACACAGCTCTTGGCCATGTTACCGGCAGTAGGGTGTTGTAGTCCAACCAGACATGAAAGAATGTCAGATTAAGGAAAACTTGTCTAAATATGAGTAAAATATGAAAATCGCCTTTAATTTTCTCAGTTCAGTATGTTGCCAATCTATAATCAACTACCTTGGGGATGATAATGATGATTATAGTAATAATAATGCAGGATCCTCTTTAACCTCCTCAGGCTTAAAGGAAATAATCTTTTTTTTAAAAAAAAAAAGAGAGAGAATGTAGGAAGTTAAAACCCATTCCCCTCTCCTAGAAAAATGAAATAATCTGGGAAATATTGAAAAGGCAGAATATTATATTTCCCTGGATAAGAAATGGAGAAACATGTTTTTAGGCAGGAAACAAACTCACTCTTAATAGCCCCCACCTTTGTCGATGGGCCATTAAAAAAAGCTTGAGCTAGTCTGCTCTACATAACAAAGGTAAGATTAGCCTTCTACAGAAACTCACCACAGGGCACCTGGGAAGAAGCAATGCTCAACCAAACTTGGACTCAAATGCAGGGTTGCCCCTGCATTGCCCCATGGGAGTCTGGCAACCAATCGGAATGCAAGCTCAAGATCAAAAGCCAGAGAGGACATAAAGCCAGGAACTTTCAGCATCTCAGTCTCTTTTCTTCTTCACCCAACATCTGGAAGTATGTGACCCCCCTTTTCTGTTCAGGAACTCAACCCATGTGATCCTATCCACTATTAAACCATCTTTTCAAGCAGCTTCCATGTTTCCAGTGTCTTTTTCCTCACTTGAAGCTGAACCCAGATGGACATTCTTCCAATAAGATCAAATATTAGAAATTAAACTTTCCTATCGCCTGTACTTAAGTAAAACATACATATTTTTTTTTATCAAGCTCATTTTTACCTCACAATTGAGACAAACTCTCACTTTAAACATAGCCGCATTTATCAAGGATTATCTTTGCAACTGATTGCTCTTCAAATCTATTAAAAACCTGTGCTGCTGGGAATTCTGGGAGTTGTAGTTCCAAAGTATCTGGAAGGTTTGTGAAACATTATTCTAAATCAGGGTGTCCAAACTTGGGAACTTTAAGACTTGTGGACTTCAACTCCCAGAATTCCCCAGCCAGCCTGGCTGGCTGGGGAATTCTGGGAGTTGAAGTCCACAAGTCTTAAAGTTCCCAAGTTTGGACACCCCTGTTCTAAATGAACTGAATCAATTTCATTTTGTTTAACGATGCATTTCATTTCAGAACAAACTGAAGCATGACTATTGTTATTTATGGCACAGATTTTTCTATTAGTTCCAGTACAGCTTAGCAGAGTCAGCAATAGCGGAAATGCTTCTGACTTAATAATTCCACATCTTCATACAAGATTTGGCAAGTTTGAGGGATCATTGATAGTATCATGATTGTCCATAAAAACATGTGAACCATTAGCACTGCAGGCTCTTAAATTGTGCTATCCCTGTTCAGTTATACATACATAGCTCATTTAACACAATGCTGATCCCGATAAAGACCACATAGGAGAGGATCTGCTGGAATGGTTTAATAGCAGCCTAAACTTAATTTCATCTAAGATAATTCTAAATGCATTCCTGTTGCTAATAGCCAGGATGGATGAAAGAAACTTCCTGGATGCACTGGATTCCTTAAAGACCCCGTTGTAAGACCACTACAGACTCATAATGTAATCCTATATTTATTTAAAACAAATTCTTGTGTGTCCAGTAAGGTTGACTTCGTTGTATAACAACAAGGACCGTATGCTTGGGAAGGGCAATAGAAGTCTAGAGAGTGGCTGTAATGCAGGGAAAGAAATGGGCACAGCCTGATCATGCAGTCATAGTTGCCAACTGGCTTCTTTGATACCTTTTCGCCAGGTGCCCCCACATATAAATAAGTTTAGGGTAACAGCTGAAGATTTTCTGAAAATAATTTTGGATTGCCGTAGCAAAGCAATGGTCTAAACTTCAACCCAAACTCTTTGTAGAAGAGACACAGCTGGGGTGGGGTGGGGGGCAGAGTTAGATGTGTCATCAGTTTAGAGTCGCTGCATTCCCATAAGCGCTTCAAGTCCAACGCCTTCTGAATTCCATTGGCCAATTTAGTGTTGACTAGATTCTTATGTATGGGATTGAATAAATCTTCTGTACTGCGACCTTATGAATGGTCCTGATCCTTTGCAATTGATGCTCTTTGATTTTTAAAGCTCATCTTAAATACTTGCCCCGTTCTCACTCAAATATGGTGGTATTTAATAAAGAAGGTTTTATTTTAGTAGTGTTCCTTTTAGAACTTTAACTTTAACTTTTAGGACTTGCCATTCCAAGAACAGTTTAATTGTGATTTGCTACTATGCAATTCATTTTCATTTTTTTTCTGTTTGAAAGCAATGCATCACATGACAATATCATATTGATTGTATTTTGATATTTTATCACAATTTTTATTAACTTTTGCAAAGTGTTCAGAGAATCCTAGCTAGGTTATCAATAAATTATATAAATAATAAGATTTTGATTCAGTTATTCAACCATTTCTGGCGTTTTAATCATTTCCAGGAATCATTTATGCTGCTCTATTAGCATAGGTGGTATTTGAGAGAGTTTCATAAATAAATAGCATCAGCTCCTAAGCTGCAAGGAGTTTACAATCCACAAAGTGGGACAGGGTTAGGATAAATTGGAGGAGAAAAGAAGTCTAGAGCAAGGCTAAAACGAATAAACACATGAAGAAAATAGACCTTGAAGCATGGGGAAAAAAACCCTTACAGTCAATGCAGTGGTCCATTCTGGAATGTTAGAAATGGCCCCAAACACGTACAGAAACAACCACCCATTCATTAACAGTGACAGTGCTAAACAAGGGGGAGTTTAAACCAGTCCTCAAGAGTTTTGGATGTTGTAACATCCCTATGGTCACAGAAGCTATAGTCATATGAGGTCCTTACTTAATGAATGTGTCAGGGTTTATTGCAGCAACCACATCCAGAAAGCACACACAGGTAATTGATTCAGCAGGATTCATTAATTTCTCTTTATATATAATATAACACATGAAGGAAATATACAATACCAAAAGCAGGTTTTCCAATGTGGTAGCAAGTACAAGCAAACATAGGCAGAGGAGAGAACAGTTTCAATTTCAGTTCAGAGCAGCAGACTAGTTTAGAGCTCAGCACAGACTCAGAGCTACAGAGCTAAGCCATGCCCAGGCTCCATGCTGCCTCCTTGTTGCTCACACAGCAAATACTGTTTCAGTTTCCAAACAGCCCTCATTGGCTGACGCAGTCGACATGTCTCTTCATTGACTGACCTTGTTACCATGTCTCTGCCAGTCATGAACTCTCATACACACTGACAGAATTGTGTGGCCCTGCTTAACAATGGCAACTGTGATTGTTGAACTGCCATTGCTAAAGCGATACAGTCACATGACATTGTGCTTTATAATGTCACTTAGTAAAAGCAATTTCGGTACATTGTATCCCAAAGACAAGAATTAAAAAAAAGGTTTGTTTTTCACCTTCATTCAATGAAATTTGCACGCATATTGGAGCTTATAACAAAGAGAATGTTAACTTTTTTTAAAAAAAGCAACACACAGGCTGAAATCAGTAGTTAAATTCTGTTAATTTTTTGAAAAACCTTTGTCATTTTTGTCGCTGTTGTTTGCTTGGCAGTTTCCTGAGATTGCTTCCATCTAATGGCTGCATGGATTTTTGTAGCTCTGGTTTGGTTTGCTGGGGCGGGGGGTGGGGGGAGATTACTACGAGAGGATCAGAATGGAATACTTATGGCTTGCCAATCTGCTCCAGAAAAAGACCAGTCTGCTCTAAATTACCCTGTTTTGTCAGTGTTTGGCCAGATTTCATCCCTATTAAGAACTGTTTGCCAATTAAAGCAGGCTACTTCAAGATGTTCTACTTTTTTCTATCAGTTTGCTCCCTTTTAGCTGATATATGCGTTCAAGATTTCTCATTGCATAGGGATAAATAAATGTCAGAAGCTGCTTGCTTCCCCCTCCCCTTTTTTTCTTTTCCCTTGCTAGGGGTGAAAATCTCTTTTGCATTGCTGACCTCTTTCATTAACAATATCTAGTTTCTGCCAGGGACAAGATAGCGAGTCAAGCTATGCACAGCAGTTAAGTCACATTTGTCTAATAAGTGCATGGCGTTCTGAAGTGCCAAAATGCAAAGGTGGGTTTGCCACTCAGCCCCCCTCCCTGGCTCTGCTTCCCAAAGCAGCTGTACTTCATGTGAATACTAAATTAGGCTACAAGAGGGCTGCTGCTGGCTCAGGATCAGAGAGTGTGACAAGGGTGTAATCTAAGTAAAAACATTGGATCTGTCTGTTTATGGGTCTAATAAATTATGTTAGAATGGTGCTGTTATAAATCCAGCCTGTCCAGTAAACCCAACAACTAATACATCAGTCGCTTGTCTAGCTATCTTACTATCCATTCCAATTGTTCAACATGCAGATAACAAGGTGCCTTACAAATCTCTTAGTTAAATGCCATTTGTTTCTGTGCCATAACATGCTATGGATCATTGCTCATACACAGTAACCCAATTATATTAACCTGCACAGCAATACGGTGTAATATCATGACATTAATGCAAGCCCCTCAGAGGTTTTCAAGAATTTGGTCTTTGCTCATTCAGTAGGGACTTTGTTTCCTTAGCCCCACGTTTCCCTTTCCAGTTTCTTAGCAAAACAAATTATTTTGTGAAATTGGATAAAAGAACCTCTGCAAAATGAAGGGCTATTGGTGCCACCGAACCAGATTTGGCATTATTGGTGCTGAAATCTTTTTGCTATGACTGTTTTCTTAGCTCAGGGAGCAGCTCCCCATTTTTAAATAAGTATGCATAAAAATAACCTGTAAAACATGTAACAAGAGCAGATAAATATAAGGGCAAGACTTTAGCTGCATGATCATAGACAGTTTGACTTTTTGGATCTGTTCCCTGTGGACACCCCTGGTTTGTTTTGCTTTGATCTGGTCAGGCTACTTCAGATATGTAGGAAAAATAGGATATGGAATAGTTTTGCCTCAATTAAAGACATAGAAACATTTATGGAGGGAAAAAATAAGCTTTTTTAAAAAAAGCAGTGGGATGATATCCAGAAATATTCCTGCCCTGTTTTGAGTACAGAGTTTAAAATAGTTATGCCTAATGATTTCAGGAACAATCTATAGACATCATTTAAAGTGTGCTATTATTAATAAATTGATGAGGTATTCATAGTGGCAATGAACTCCAATAAATCACCTCCAAACCCAGTTACAAGAAATGTAAGTTGAAATCAAAACCATAAACTCAGGAAATTCCAAAATTAACTGGAGACAAGGTTCAGAAGCTTGAGGAGGGGAATGACATAAAAGCAGCAGTTCCAGCTTGGGCCTTGAACCTAACTTCAGAAACAAAGTCTAATGTCAAATTATTCACAGAATAGAGTTTCTAGTCCATAGCAGAGCTTCAGCTTCAAAACAGCCATTCCCTATTTTCTGCCTTGGACTTGCAGCTAATGCCAATGAAACCAAGACAGTGACATTTTGAGTAGGATAATAAATTCCTCTGCATCCATTCAACTCTCCAGTTCACCTACTTAAAATGGCTTATTATCATTCTCAATCATGGTTTTGGAGTTCTTTACAAGTGTCCTATACATGTCCTATGGAATGACGACACAGGGTGACATTTACCATCATTTGGAAGTGTTAGGGTGGGGAGAACATAGGGACAATTGTTAATAAGAGAACCAGGAAAAGTAGAAGCTTTTATTCCCCAGAATATCTATTGGAATGGCCCTAAAGTCTGGAGGCGAAAAATGGCATTCAGAAACTGGTGATCTTATCTGTAATGGACCTTTTAGATTACCCCCAACTCTGTCTTTAGTGAGGTGTCTAAATATTTGAAGAAATAAGTGATGATTGGTTGCATATACTAGGCATGTAATTTATACTCATTGAATTCTTTCTCCTGCACTGCTAAATGTCTCCAGCTGTCCCTACATTAAATATATATATACTATACAGTAAAACTAAGGTGTAAGTAGAAACTGTTAAAATAAACGTGGCCGTTTCCCCCCCACTGAATTTATTTTGGTTGGGAAGATAGAAATTTTTATGGAGATCATTGGATCGAAATTACAGAAATATCAGATGAAATGGATGCTAGTAGAAATGAATCAGAGACGTATGTTATAGGTAGGTTGAAAGAACAAGCCGAAACCTTAATTTCATCCCTTCCTGCTGAATAGGTGAGTTATGAAAGACAGTGAAACAGACATCATCTGTTAGAAAAGCAATTTGAAAAAATTAAGTAAAGGTGGTTTGGCATGACATATGGAAAATTCATTATGAAAAGACTAGGATAAAGGAAAGGAAAGCTTGCTTGAAGCTCAAACATGTAAGGTCCAAAAATGAAATAGTTGTATGCTCACTGAAACAGGCAATTCCCCCATATTTAATAGACCTCAGTTCTCCTCTTTAGATTAGAATATATTTTGAACCCTTTCTACTCACTCTGCTCAGTGGGACCCTAGACATGTGCCCAAAAGTCTGGTCCTTACAGTTTCACTGAAGATATCTATGTATTCCAATTTTTTTTTTGTTCACCATAGAACTATATATTTCCACCATTCCCTTTTCTCATTGGAAATCTGAGGAAGCCATTTTTATATATATTTATAGGTTCTGTGCCTTGTCTTTTGGATTGAATTTACCTAATTTACGTAAAGCTTATGTTGTAATATCAGTAACATACAGGGTTACATTCAATACCTATTTAGGGATTAAAAGAAGCCATCATCTCAGTAACAATTCAGTAAAAGTGAGTTAAAACAATACATCCAGAGATAAATGTTTCAGGCAAAACATTTTTCTCTCTCCAAGAAGCACTGAGCTTCAAAAGGCCCCACCAAGACATTATGCATCCAAAGGAGATACAGCACTTCTACCCAAAGGCAATTGCTCCCCCCTCCTTCACCCCCCCCACACACTGCCCCACTTCATTGGTTGCCATCACTTTCATTTCATGGTAAATTGGCTATATTTTTAATTATGCATGATCATAGTTGCCCTTCAAAACTGCAGAGCAAAAACAAAACAAAACTGCACAAACAGGCAGGAAATATTTTTTAAAATACCAGGAGCAATGCTAAATTCCATAGATTAAGTCTGGATTTATTGTTTTTAAAGTCTAAATTTATTGTTTTTATTTCTGTATGATTATTCTGTTATAGGAATTTAGTGGTTTGGTTATTGATTTACATATTCTATTTTAAATGGTGCTGAATGAAAGTAATTCACAGTCTCTGCTATTGCATTAGCTGGGACATATTTCAGATATATTGATTGATTGATTGATTGATTGAGTGAGTGAGTGAGTGATTATTTGCCATCTATTACCTTAGATAAGGGACTCAGTTATGGAACTTTGATGGATTTTTTCACTTTAGATTGGACCAGAGATTATTTAGTCTCCAAAACTAAAATAGGATTTATTTAAATGGAGCTTCCTTTATCTATTGTCAGATAAGGAACAAAACCCTGCACGGCAGTAATTTTTCTTTTTAACAAAATGTCTGACATTCACAGGTAAAGTAGAACTGAAAGTGCACAGTCACTTTAGAGCTGTGCACTATTTTAAAAAAAAATTAAAAAAGAAATGTACAATAGCTAGAAGTGTGAAAAATGTAGCGGCTTGCATACAAAACATTCTGCTTTCTTAAGGAAAGTGTCTTTTCCCCATAGTACAGGCGAATCTGATTTTGGGGATGGTTCATGGAGGACCATAATGATTTCTTATCTAAAATACAGGAACTATTTCTGCAAACCTTTGGAACAATCTATGGAGAAGGAGGAGGAAAAGAAGGAAGAGGAGGGCGGAGGAGGAGGGGGAGGAGGGAAGAATAAAATACCAGTTAAAAACAGATGGCAGCTCCTTTCAGCAGCTCTTGTGCAAATGAAAAAGGTGCTACTAATGAGAAACTGGTAAAAAGAGGAAGAGCCACAAGGATCTGTTCATCCATACAGATCAATCAATCAATTGCTAGGATTGTTGTGCATACTGGTACTCCGATTGCAAACAGAACTTTCAGTAACTGAAATCTAATATTCTTCTCTCTTTTTCCCCTCCTTTTTTAATATACAACTCTAGGAGCATTTATGGAATGGGTGGGAGAGAATACAGTACCTGAAAAACTATCCCCCATAAAGACACATGATAAAGTCTCCCTCTCTCTCTCCCTCTCTCTCTCTCTCTCTCTCTCTCTCTCTCTCTCTCTCTCTCTCTCTCTCTCTCTCTCTCTCTCTCTCACACACACACACACACACACACACACACACACACACACACACACGATAGAGAATTCTGGGAGTTGAAGTCCACATATCTTAATATTGCTAAGGTTGAGAAACACTGATTTACATTCATTGATCAGTCTGGTCTTCTGAAAGAATTTTAAATAATTTTGCCTAGGTTTCTTTATGACAGCTGCTTGGAGAAGACCAATATCATGTATCTCTGCATTCCTTTCAGGTTGGCTTTGTTGGTGGCTTCTTCCAAGCAATGCATTCATCTCTCAATGCTGAAAAATAATCACTGAATAATCTTTTCAAGGGCTTTGTTCAGTATCAACTTCAGGTTGGTTGGTTTGAATTTGCCTGGATCCTGAACATATGAAAGAGTTAGGGAGCACTGTCATGTCCTTATCACATATTATTTTTCTACCATCTTCTCTAAGTAGTGGCCCTACCCTTTTCTTTCTCCTTTTCTCTTCCTGACGCTGCTTATTTTATACATGTTTAAGAGAATTGGAATTTTTCTTAAAGAATAAATGAACCCAGAATTGCAGTCCTACTTACTACAGCCATGTGCCATCTATTCTACTTTCATGCTAGCTATCTCTTTCAGAGGATTCAGAAAAGTGTTCCTTTGGTGTTTAATATATTTCTGAACTTAGAAATAATGTCTAAAATGTATAAAGGAAAGGAGGAATTATCAGAGCAGTTAGATATTGCCTCTGTTATACTTTTGAAATTGTGCCACTCACATAATCTTCAAAGAAACAAAATCAACGTTACTATGTCAAATACTAGCAGAAAACAATATCATATAAAAATAAAGAAATCATATAATGAAGAAGGAAAGCATGAAAAACCAGTGTGGTAGTCCACACTACCACAATTATTATATTGGGATATGCCATCAACACAGTCCTTCTTTATCAGTTATGATAATAATTCCCATTATATTTACTAGCACTTACTCCAAGTGCATAGTTTTGTTGTCTATAGTATCCATATCTTTGTGAAAGGATGTCTTCCCAGATTCCGCCCGAAGAATGTTCTGTTAAATACAGTAGGCTCCCCATGGATCTATGCTCTTTGTGCATGATCAATGAGCTATAGCAGACATGCAGTAGAAAAGGCAGAAAGTGCTATCCCAATGCATTTCCCTGAAAGTAAGATTAGGTTTTCATTACACAATAGTGTTTCAAATATTCCCAAAATGCAAGCAAAGTTGCATAAATGTAGAATCTGCTGCCTTAGCTACCTGGTGAGTATTTTAGCTATAGTCTAGCTATAATTAGTGTTGCCAGCTCATACTGTTGGCTGAATAAGTCCCCCACACTCACACACACAGGCTAGGGAATTCTGGGAGTTGAAGTCTACATATCTTAATATTGCTAAGATTGAGAAACACTGATTTACATTCATTGGTCAGTCTGGTCTTCTGAAAGAATTTTGAATAATTTTGCCTAGGTTTCTTTATGACGCTGCTTGGAGAAGACCAATATCATGTATCTCTGCATTCTCTTCAAGCTGGCTTTGTTGGTGGCTTCTTCCAAGCAATGCATTCATCTTTCAGTGCTGAAAAAATAATCACTGAATAATCTTTTCAAGAGCTTTGTTCACTATCAACTTCAGGTTGGTTTGCATCTCTCTCTCTCTCTCTATCTATCATCTATCTATCTATCTATCTATCTATCTATCTATCTATCTATCTATCTATCTATCTATCTATCATCTATCTATCTTCTCTCTATCTAGCTATAATCTATCAATCATCTATCAATCAATAGATACTGTATAGATATATAGATACAGATGATACAGAAACAGATAAAGATGTAGATGTAGATAGATATAGATATAGAGATAGATGGATATAGATATAGAAAAAAGGAACATATTGTTATCAGTACCAGAAGAGTATATTGAGATATTGAATAATGAAAGAAAGAAGGGATGGAACTTTAATATAGATAGATATGAAGAGCTAAATATTGGAAATATGAATAACAAAACAGATGGAAGATAGGAAATAGAAATGTTATTACCACGTCTTTGAAAATAATAATGATAGAAGGGGGGAAAAGTTAAAATAAAGATAGAAATAAAAGGGGAAATATAGTATATGTATATCAATATATTAAGATATATGAATGAGTAAGAAGAAGACTTAGAAGTGAAGAGTGATACTAAAAGAAATGGGTAAATAATATGAAATAATGAAAATGAAATGTAATAACTATGAGTAACAATACTGTTTGTTTGTATTGAAATGTATGATACTCAAGTATTACACCACTCACGCAGTGATATGTTTACCAATATAAAATAAAAAATTGAAATAAAAAATTGAAATAAAAAGGGGAAGGGGTGGCTCAGTAGCTAAGACGCTGAGCTTGTCAATCAGAAAGGTCAGCAGTTCAGTGGTTCAAATCCCTAGTGTCGCCTAACGGAGTGAGCTCCCGTTACTTGTCCCAGCTTCTGCCAACCTAGCAGTTTGAAAGCATGTAAAAATGCAAGTAGAGAAATAGGGACCACTTTGGTGGGAAGGTAACAGGATTCAGTGCGCCTTTGGCGTTTACTCATGCCAGCCACATGACTACAGAGACAACTTCAGACAGTGCTGGCTCTTCAGCTTTGAAACGGAGATGAGCACCACCCCTAGAGTTGGGAACAACTAGCACATATGTATCTATGGTAAAGGTAACTTTAATTAATAATAATAATAATAATAATAATAATAATAATAATAATAATAATAATAATAATAATAATAATAATAATAATAATAATTTATTAAATTTCTAGACCTCCCCCTCTCCCCAGAGGGACACTTTTACCTTTATAGGGAACCTTTATCTTTATCAGGGACGTGCGGTCAGGGGAGGCAGGGGAGGCAGAGCCTCACCTCTCTTCATGAAATAATAGTATATAATATTATATACTATATATATATATATAATAATATTATATACATCCGTCCGGCCGCACCCGGAGCTGCGGAGGCAGAAATGTTGTTGGCGCTCCCGGGCGCGCCCGGACGGAGGTATCCAGAATGGCACCGAGGCACTCCGGCGGGCGAGCAACCGAGGATCAGGCTGCCTCGCTCGCTCTTTCATCCGCCCGGACCGCCTCGGTGTCGCTGTGGCTACATCCGTCTGGCCACGCCCGGGAGCTGCGGAGGGCGGAGGCAGAAATGTTGTCGGCGCTCCCGGATGACAAAGGCACGAAAGCGACTGGGTTCCAGTCACGCCGGGAGCACCAACAACATTTCTGCCTCCGCCGTCCGCAGCTCCCGGGCGCGGCCGGACGGATGTAGCCACAGCGACGCCGAGGCAGTCCGGGCGGACGAAAGAGCAAGCGAGGCAGCCTGATCCTCGGTCGCTCGCCCGCTGGACTGCCTCGGCGCCATTCTGGATACCTCCGTCCGGGCGCGCCCAGGAGCTGTGGAGGGCGGAGGCAGAAATGTTGTCAGCGCTCCCGGATGACGAAGGCATGAAAGTGACTGGGGAACGACGAGAACCTTCCTGCCTCTGCTGGATTTCGCGCGCTCCTCCAATATGCACGCTCCTCCAATATGCAGTCACGAGGAGCACACAAAGTCCAGCAGAGGCAGGAAGGTTCTCGTCGTTCCCCAGTCGCTTTCGAGGACTGTGGAGTGCGAGCTGGTGGAGCACGGTCAGGAAGGCGGGGAATGAGATCACGTGTGCTGGAAGCTGAGGCAGCCTGAGCCTCCAGCACACGTGGTCCCATTCCCCGCCTTCCTGATGATGTCACCAGCCTCACCAGCCATAAACCTCACCGCACGTCACTGATCTTTATAGATATAGATATAGATAGATATTGTCCTTACAATGTATAATATGGAAACTGGTAACTTGGTATAGGCAATCCTGGAAAAGTACTCAATTCTTTCAAGCATTGAGATTGAAATTTTGTGCTGCATGCTACCACCCATTTGACAAAATAAGAGTAAGAGACCAAGAAAGAAAATGGGATGTCAGGGAGAAATTGAGCATATGGAACCAGCTGTCCACCATGCTTCCATGCTCAAGAACAGCACCCTAGAGCAAACAACTTCCTCTGTTTTAGGTCAGATTCCATAAAATGCTGAGCTCTTCTTGTTTGCTTCTTCTGTTATTCATCAGTGTTTTGTAGTCAGATCCTAACTGTATTACTTAGATCATGCCTGGATTTCAAGGTGTCTTAATTTTAAATAATGACTTGAATATTTGATAGTTCAATGACAGGTAATTATATCATCACATTCTTTGATGAGACTAATGACATCTGATTCCATCTTGATTTTTTTTTTACTATTCTTAAAAACTGTAGAGTCACCACATCTTACTTTACAGGAGAGATAACCATCCACTAAAATGTTAACTAGCTCAGGGATGAAAAACTTGATCTTTGAAGGCCATACATTCTCAGGGGATGCAGATTGGATAGGGCTGAAGCAACCGGAGCTAGGGCATACGTTATCACACTCTTCTTTTGCTCACTCTCACTCTCTTATTTTGACACCTTTTCTTTCCTCTCTCTCTCTCTCCTCTTTCACTTCCTGCTGGCTGCCAGGAAGGAATTGATACCTTTTAATAAGATCTGACTTCAGCCTTTTTTGTTTTTACAGAGCTCCTGAAATTAGAACAAAACCCTGCATGAAATTAGCTTGATGGTTGCCTGCAGCCACAGGGCATCAGGTTGCCCATCCCTGCATTAATTAAGGTGGCTGACTTTATTGTTTAACAATCAGAAGAAGGAGTCCATCAAAAATGCCTTAATAGTAGAAATGTAGTTATGCCGTCACAGTTCTCCCTGATACAATAAGATAGAGTGTAGTTAATTCTTTAATTATAGCAATAACTGTACCTTAGGATATATAGATGTTATACGCCTTAACAAATGCAGATGCTATGCAAATCTCTGTTTGCCCATTTTTAAAATAATTGAGTGCCCAGTGCTTAATATTAAATCAATCACCATATTCATCCTTTGTCTCTTAGCCAAGGAGGAATCTACCTTTGTATATTTACATTGCATACAGCCTGCTAGTAAACTAATTCAGCGGATAGGTTTCCATTTGAGTTTTTTTTTCAAGATAAGATCTGAAAAATAATTCTTAACAGGCCACATAAACAAATGTGTGTAGTGGGGAAATGTGTGCAAGAGAGACAGAGGGAGGGAGGGGAGGGAGGGAGGGAGAGAGGGAGAGAGAGAGAGAGAGAGAGAGAGAGAGAGAGAGAGAGAGAGAGAGAGAGAGAGAGAGAGATTTAGAAAAAGAGAACCAAGTAAATTTCATTTGAGTCCAGGTATGTCTTTATGACATTTGAAGCCCTAAAAGAAAAAATCCTTTTACCATCAAAAATTGAGTTAAAAAAAGGTGCATTACAGATACTAAATCCTCTTTGGTCATTCTGTTTAATTTTTTAAATAATGCTCTTATCAGCTGGACTACTATATTTTGTACTGTTGTGTTTCAAATTTCCACAGCACTATCTGAGAGGGCTCCATGAGTCACCTTTAAAAAATGAGGAGATACTGAGTTTGAGGATTGCAGATTGCTTACCGCAACATAGACAATGGAGGATTGGAACGGCCAATGATAGAAAAGCACTGCATAATGTGATCATATTACTTCTCTTCAGAGCAGAATTATTTACTTCTAATTTCTAGGTCTTGAATATAATCATGCTTGGTATATTAGACTTGGAATGTTTTATACTTGGAATATTAACCTCTTCTCACACAATGATATGTCTTAGCCATATTATAACTATACTGTATGCAGTATACTGTATGCAATTCAATTTTTTCAAAGTCCTTTCAAAGTCCTTATGATTACTTTAAAGTGACAATTGAAAAGATCTCTCACCCCAATTTTAAACATTAAAAGCCTATGAAAAAGCACAAACCTCTCCTTTTCTAACACGTTTCAGCTCTTACATTTGACTACAAAAGAGATGTGAAATCTACCTGTGAAAAGTAATAACAAACAGTTAAATGTCCTTAAATTAACTAGGACTAGTTCAGCAGGCAAAGCCTGAAATCAACAAATGCATCTGCAGAGCAGTGGTCTACCTAGATATAAAAATAATATTTTTTAAAGGCAGGGGAAAAATCATTTTTCATATTTTAATAGCTTTCATTCTGTATTCTTAATAAATGCATGTTTGTAGATTTGTATACGCATGATGTAGGAAGTCTGCAAATAAATGTAATTTGTAGCAGGGGGATAGCTAACCACTAGCAAACACTTTTGAATAATGAATCCCTACTGTATCAGATGGACGCTATTCATAATAATTTCTTGCTTTTTTCATTTTGTCGTGTACAGTAGCGATTAATCAATTTGCAATGTTATGTCACCCACAACAAATTGCTAGCACCAAGACAAATTTATTGCTTTATGATAAAAGAACTTGTTTGGGTGGAAATAAATTAAATTTTGGGGTTGTTATTTGACTAGGGTGTTTACATATGTGACCCAAGCTGAGCAGGCCAGCTGAGGTGAGAGTATCCAATTATTACTCTTGTGTTTTGAGAATACTTCAAAGACATGCAAAAAGCAAATGATATGCCTGTACAGTTAACTAGTCCTTGAAGAGGAAGGGAACTTTCTGGGAATCAGTACAACCTAAACTGGAGCATGTTTTTAAAAAGTTTGATCACATTATCTGGGACAAATCCTCAGGTCCTTCAGTTCATCTGTTGTCATCTACTTTTCAGGTACTTCTTTGTGCTAGACGAGCTATAAAATAAAGAAAAATTAAATTGTCTGAGATCATCACAGTATATGTTCCAGTTCTTGCTTTTCTGGGGATGCTGTCCTAAAACGAAATCAGAGAAGACCTCATAGTGCAGTTCATCACCCTGCCACATTTCTTGAGATTTCTCTTAGCTCTGCGGCATTCTCTGAATCAAAATCACCGTTGTGGGTTACTCCTTCCTTTTCCCCAACCAAAGAAATGAATCATCTCCCTGAAAGGCTCAAACAGATTGTCCCTTTGTGTAAAATGTACATATTTTATGCAAATTGCATCATTTAGAAACAATAACTATAGTTTAAATAAAGATACATCTCTCAATAATTGCGATGAGTGTCACTGGGTAACCTCTTCAGCCCACCTAGAGTTAACTGTGCATAAGCAATGTCAGGTATGTGGCTGTTCTCCTTGTGTGGGATCCCATTACCTCCAAGCTAGACTTGTTCTAGATCACGGGTGTCAAACTTGCCCTGTCACGTTGCCGTCACATGAACGTATCATGACATTTTTCCCATTTGCAGAGCTGGGGTGGGTGTGGCCTGCAGGTGACACAGTTGGCCCACTGTCTGCCAGTTTGACACCCCTATAATCAGTGGTGAAATTCAATTTTTTTTTTTACTACCGATTCTGTGGGTATGGCTTGGTGGGCATGGCTTGGTGGAAGTGGCAGGGGAATGATACTGTGAATCTCCATTCCCACCCCACTCCAGGGGAAGGATACGGCAAAATCTCCATTCCCACCCTACTCTGGGGCCAGCCAGAGGTAGCATTTGCTGGTTCTCCAAACTACTCAAAATTTCTGCTACCGGTTTTCCAGAACCTGTCAGAACCTGATGGATTTCACCCCGCCTGTAATCTAGATAGAACAACCAACAGAAGACGTTCTTTTGTAAAATATATGCTCATCCTTATTTAACAGAAAGTTATATCTTCCCCAGTGGATGAACCCAGAGATGTGAAGCTGAAAACACTTTAGGATTGTGAGTTTAAAATGGCAGGTTTAATTAGCAAGATATGATTCCATTATTGATATCTGAAATTGAATAAGAAATAGTTCTAGATTCATTCTATTGTTTGTTTTCTTTTTCATAACAAGCTTTCATGCTTTGCATGATCAGAGAAGAGCAATAAAGGTGATCAGCCGTATGGAAAGCAAATCCAATGAGGAAAGATGAGTAAGTGGATATGTGAGAATTGAAGAAATTGGGAACTAGTGAGGACTGCACAATGCCACTCTACTAATACTTGAATACACATTGCACATTCATACATTACACAAAAGCTGATCTCCTCTGATGCAAAGAATTAGATGTCCAAGAATAATAGATTGCTAGATGAACATTATGTCAAAGTTTCAAGGTAGACCAGACAGGAAGTATGGCCAGATGAACTTTACTGTATGAATCTTGCAAGTCTGAAAATACATTTCTCTCTTCACCTCCCTCTCCACAGCCTGGGAAACTAGGGAGAATCCTTGCTGAGCCACTTAGGCTGTCCACATTCCTAATGCTGTTTTATATATTCCCATCTTCTCCATATTTTCTCCCTGTCATTCCCATATACCCGTGATGGCGAACCTATGGCACGCGTGCCACAAGCGGCACGTGGAGCCATTTGTCAGGGCACGCGAGGCGCTGCCCTGTCAGCTGGCCAGCGCACATGCGCGCGCTGGCCAGCTGAGTTCACCTTTTTAAAAGCTATTTTTTGCCTTCCCCAGGCTCCAGAGGCTTTATAGGAGCCTGGGGAGGGCGGAAAGAGCCTCCCCCGCCCCCCCCGAGGCTTCAGAGACCATCCCTGAAGCCTTCGGAACGCTTAAAACCACTCTCCGAGCAAACCGGAAGTGACTTCCGGGTTGCTCGGAGGGTGGTTTTAAGCGCTCCAAAGGCTTCAGGGACCGTCAGAGGCTTCCCTGATGCCTTCGGAGCGCTTAAAACGGCCCTCCGAGCAACCCGGAAGTCACTTCCGGTTTGCTCGGAGGGTGGTTTTAAGCGCTCCGAAGGCTTCAGGGAAGCCTCCGGACAGTCCCTAAAGCCTCCGGGGGGTCAGGGGAGGCTCTTTTCGCCCGCCCCAGGCTCCTATAAAGCCCCTGGAGCCTGGGGAGGGCAAAAAAATATGTAAAAATGGGGTGGGGTCACGCGTTGTGCACGCATGCGCACTGGGTGGGGTCACATGTTGCATTATGGGTGCGGCATGCCCGCACTCAACCCCCCTGCGCTCCCCCCACTTGTGGTACGCGAGCCAGAAAAGGTTCGCCATCACTGCCATATACCATTACACATTAGGAAAATAGTTCTGGTTTAAACAATTCAACCAGTTACCAATTTTAGGTCCTAAAAAGATGGTTTTCTCCAAGGTCCCTTCCAATTCTGTTATTCTGTATGGTGGACAGAGTTATAGTTGCATTAAAAGAGTAATCAAGGACAAGCCAACAAACAGATTTCTGGGATCCTGAAACATTCAGCAATATCTGCACCTAGGAAAGTCACCATTGAAGAGACGCATCTAGGAGCTGGAGCAAGGCAGACTTAAAAAATTCTTGACCTCACCGTTCAACATTTCAGCACTGAAAATAATGATGCTGCTTTGATCAACAGTTGCAGAAAAAAATTACAAAAGTTCAAAACTATCACTTTAAAACTTTAAGTTATATATCTCTCCATCTAGCTTCTCTATCCTTGTTTTTTTCCCCTAGACTCTGTTATCTATTAACAAGCTGTTTTAGAGGATACTAAACCTTGGGGGGAAAGGAATTCTCTTCTCTTTTCCATCAAAAATAACATGCCACTAAATTTCATTTTCTTTCCAGTTAAAAAGAACCTTCCATTAATAAAACTGCAAACTTTGATCACACACTTTATTTTGTTTTTAAAGAAGTAGAATATGTTATTTATTTACTTACTTGTGTATATCTTAGAAGGCAGAAATATTTTCATAGCACTCTACTGCATATGTATATCAGAATCTGGTTGTGAATGAATGGGTGTTTATTAGGCTGACCTGGGAGATATGTGCTACTAAAATGACCCCAGCATGTAGTCCCCTTTCAAGTAAGTAAGCAAATGACTTTTTAAAAATCAGTAAAGTTTCTTTTCCCCAATTAAACATGAAAGCATTGGAGAACAAGCAAGTCAGTCTTGCTAATACATACACAAATGAATCACAGAGAGTAATTCAAAAACCCCAGAATCCACCATATTGCATCCGATTTCCATATGTCCTGATTATTTGAAAGGATAAAAATAGATTTCATTGGCCTTAATTTCTCTGTCGGACCCAGCTCTTATAAAATGGCAGTGTACATCAGGGCATCTAAATAATGGTTTGTGGGAATGGAAAGGATGGCCATCGTAATTATAAATTACTTCAAGATTTTTTTAAAATCTCAGTGACAGAGCGGGAAAGCCATTTGTGCAGGTACAACACTCTCTCAAATGTATATTGGAAATATGGTGCTAACTCTTCAACAGAGGTAGGGACAAGAAACTGCAGTCAGAACAGTCTATGCTCATAAAAGCAGCATTGGTTGAATGTCTGTCTAGTTGGCCCTTTAAAAATAGAAGAGCTGAACAAGAAAATAAAGGGTGGGAGAGGAAGGAAGGGCTCTAGGCATTGGATGGCATATAAATTTAATAAATTGTTACAATTATAATTAGCCATGCTCCTTCAAATGTTGAAATCACCAAAGGTTACCTTCTAGGCTGAAATGAATTCTTTCTCTCCTACTAAATAATGCAATAATTATATTTAGATGTCAGGAGTTGAGATTACATGGATAGAACCTAGGGTTTTCTTAATGGTAAAGGTAAAGGTTCCCCCACACATTTGTGCTAGTCGTTTCCAGCTAGGGACGGTGCTCATCTCTGTTTCTAAGCCAAAGAGCCAGCGCTGTCCGAAGACATCTCCATGCTCATGTGGCTGGCATGACTCAATGCCAAAGGCGCACAGAGCGCTGTTACCTTCCCACAAAAGTGGTTCCTATTTTTCTACTTGCATTTTAAAGGGATTTCAAACTGATAGATTGGCAGAAGCTGGGACAAGTAATGGGAGCTCACTCTGTTACGCAGCACTAGGGATTCAAACCACCGAACTGCCAACCTTTCGATTGAAAATCTCAGGGTCTTAGTCACTGAGCCACTGTGTTCCTATCAGAAGTTATTTTGCTCCAAAAATCTTGTTGAGACATTAAAAAAAATCTTAAGAGTTGCAGTCTCTAGTATAGTTACCTTGATATAAACTCACTGAACTCAGTAGAATTCTGTCTAAATAGGCAGAGAATTAAATTGCACTCCAAGCCTGTTCTTGGTAGCATTGGCCTCAGTGGCATCGTTCCAGGCTGATGCCAGCATGACAAGCAAAATTAGACCCAAAGGTTGTGTTTTGGGTCAATGACATTGTAAGTAATGCTCTATTAATCAGGCAGTTCATCTGACACCTGTTTTCCCCCTTTTATTATCCATGACAACAGCCTGTTCCTGATAGCAATCGGCATCTGATAAGGAAGTTCCCATGCTTTCTAAATACCCAACAAATACAATGAAATCTAAGAATATTTTGCAATGGTTTTCTATGTCAAAAATTGTTCTTAATTAGGATGTTTAAAGCTAAACAAATCAGAACGTCCAATTATTAGAAACAGCTGATCTATATCCCTTAGTAGTTTTCTTCTGCATACGTAATTTTTAAATTCTATCATTAGTTATGACCCATTGCAGGACAGTAAAGAGTAGGTGAGTGCTAAGGGAAAACATGCAGGATCAACCTCTCTTACATAAGAACAAAAAATAACTAGGGATAAGGATTCCTCTTACCCTGAAAATATATGTTAAGGGATCTTCCATTGCAGATGCCAACATGCAACAAAAGAATTCAAATTTGAAGGAAAGAAAAAAGAATATACAACATAGAAATGCTTAGCATGAATCCAGTCAGTTTTAACAGTAATTATTATTGTTATCCCTAAAATGCTCAGAATTTACTAAATACTGCAAAAAATTTTTTAAAAAAACCAAACAGATCTACCTTTGTAACTATCGAAGGCTTCAGCTCAGTTCATATATGGCATTCCTGAGAGAAGGAAGAGAGAAAATAAAGAGGAAAAAACTGAACCTATGGATATATCAGAAAGGTTGAGATGGGGTGGAGAGAGAAGATAGAAATGTGCGCATTTAAAATATTAAAAGTGGTTCCTATACAGTTTATTGAAATTTAACATGAACATTATCCATATAAACAAACATAAATAATGATGTCCTGCTTCAGAATAAAGTTGCTTGAGTATAATAAACATTATTAATATGAATATATAAAAAGCAAAATTCTATTCTCTTTCTTATCCAGTTAGTTCCAACTATCCACTTATTCGGTTTTCCTCCAGTTCTATTTCTAATGCCATATCTCAAATATTTGCCCATTGTTTCCCTTCAGTTAAAGTACACCCACTTGATAATTCCACAAGTTTGCAACCTTAAACTCCAACCCTGCACCCAAGGGCTAGCTAAGAGATGTGATCTCTCTGTGCAAATATGGGCCAATCTTCAGAAGAGATTTGATCTCAGATTGCCTTCACATAGCTACTGTGGGGAAGAGTATCGCATCATTTAACACTAGAAAGTAGGAAAGATGTAAAAGAGAGAGGGCCAGCACAGAAGGATTAAGGAAGGTATGCAGCATCAATGGATGGTCCAAATAATTTCCTTCTATTGCTTGCAGCAACAGGAAAATAGTTAACTTTCCCTGTCCCCTAGGCTATTGCAAGGGTGACTTAAGGGCAATGACTCTTCGACACCTCTTGACCTACTGACCACAAGGGGGCAATAGGTTATAGTTAGAGAGTGAAGGACTTACTATGTCCCTCCTCTTTGTCTATCATTTCAATTATGCTTTATCTGAGAGAGTGCTATCTCAAATGATTTTCTTCCGTCTTTCTCCCGCAGGGACTATGACAAAAAGTAGATCCCTTTTGGCTTTCCTTTTGATAGGATATAGCTAGTTAGGCTGTGTTTGTGTCTCAAATGTATTTTCTTAAAGAAATCTCCCTTTTTATTATAGTTATAAAACCTTTCTACTAATCATTACTCAGGTCAAATCCCTGCTCTCAGAAATGCCCTCAATACTTTCAAGGCCAATATAAGGTAGGAAAGAAAGGAGAAGAAAGCATTGCTGCCTTAATGTCAGAGCTCCCTGAAAGTGCATGTCCGAATGCCTTGCCAATATTGTATAGAAAAGAAATTTCTGGTATGTTTCATTTATCATATTTACAAAGCACATGTTCCTGGCATAAAACTGCCTGCAACTGTTTAGAATATACATTAGGAAGCATCAACAATAAAATGCCAACAATCACAAAATATAACAAAATGTCAGAACACAGAATTAAATCTGTTAATAACAGTCATAACCAAGCAATTTAACAAACACAACTTTCAACATAACTGTACCAAAATAAGGTAAAGGTAAAGGTTCCCCTTGCACATATGTGCTAGTCGTTTACGACACTAGGGGGGCAATGCTCATCTCTGTTTCAAAGCTGAAGAGCCAGTGCTGTCCGAAGATGTCTCCGTGGTCATGTGGCCGAAATGACTAAACACCAAAGGTGCATGGAATGCTGTTATCTTCCCACCAAAGGTGGTTACTATTTTTTTTACTTGCATTTTTACATGCTTTCGAACTGCTAGGTTGGGAAAAGCTGGGACAAGTAACAGGAGCTCACTCCGTTATGCGTTGCTAGGGGTTCTAACCACTGAATTGCTGACCTTTCTGATTGACAAGCTCAGCGTCTTAGCCACTGAGCCATCGTGTCCCTTGTACCAAAATAACAGACCTCAAAATCGTTCCCCAAATGAGGTAAGCTTAAGTATAAAATAAAACTTTTGGCTTGCTAAAATGTGAACATAATTTGGGATGCAAACAATTCAAATATCTCAAGGATGCTAATGAGGAACAAAATGTTTCAGATTTAAACTATTTCAAATTTGTTTTGTGTTCAAAATGGCTGCTTCAGCCCTATTGGAAATGTTTTAGCCTGAAGAAGAGTGTCTTTAATTTGAAACCGCTGCTTGAAAATCAAAACACTTCTAAAACTATTGACAAAGCCTATTGCAGATATCAAAACAGCCACTCAAATTCAAATAACTGAACCAGGGGTTTGGAATTCAAAAAGGTTCAAATATAAAACATTTTGCACACCATTTGTCTCAAGTTATCATATAAACAGAGAACACTGTACAACAATTTCAAATCTGGTCAACATCAGCATATTTTTCATATTCCTAGCGAGAATCATCTATTTGAAAAGTGAACTTGACTCAACTTTTTCTTGTTCATAATCTCTCTTTGTCAATAGCAGAAGCCCTTGTCGAATCCCAGCTTGCCTCCAGAAGTTGTGAATGCCCCAACACTGGAAGTCTTTAAGAAGATGTTGGATAGCCATTTGTCTGAAATGGTATAGGGTTTCCTGCCTAGGCAGGGAGTTGGACTAGAAGACCTCCAAGGTCCCTTCCAACTCTAATATTGTATTGTATTGTATGACCATCTATCCTGTATCAATGATTTGGATGAGGGAATAAATGGGGAACTCATCAAATTTGCAGATGACACCAAGCTGGCAGGAATAGCTAACACTCCAGAAGATAGGCTTAAGATACAGAAGGATCTTGACAAACTTGAACACTGGGCACTATCTAATAAAATGAAATCCAATGGTGAAAAGAGTACGGTTCTACATTTAGGCAACAAAAACGGAATGCACAGGTACAGTATAGGTGGCACCTTGCTCAGTAGTAGTAACTGTGAAAGGGATCTTAGAGTCCTAGTGGACAACCATCTAAATATGAGCCAGCAGTGTGCAGCAGCTGCCAAAAAAGCCAACACAGTCCTAGGCTGCATCAACAGAGGGATAGAATCAAGATCACGTGAAGTGTTAAGGCCACACTTGGAATACTGCATTCAGTTCTGGTCGCCACGATGTAAAAAAGATGTGGAGACTCTAGAAAGAGTGCAGAGAAGAGCAACAAAGATGATTAGGGGACTGGAGACTGAAACATATGAAGAACGGTTGCAGGAACTGGGTATGTTCAGCTTAAGAGAAAGAAGGACTAGGGGAGACATGATAGCAGTGTTCCAATATCTCAGGGGTTGCCACAAAGAAGAGGGAGTCAAACTATTCTCCAAGGCACCTGAGGGTAGAACAAGAAGCAATGGGTGGAAACTAATCAAGGAGAGAAGCAACTTAGAACTGAGGAGAAATTTCCTGACAGAACAATCAATCAGTGGAACAGCTTGCCTCCAGAAGTTGTGAATGCCCCAACACTGGAAGTCTTTAAGAAGATGTTGGATAGCTATTTGTCTGAAACAGTATAGGGTTTCCTGCCTAGGCAGGGAGTTGGACTAGAAGACCTCCAAGGTCCCTTCCAACTCTACTATTGTATTGTATTGTATTATTGTATTGTATTGTATTGTCTCCTGCTGACAGTTTCTTATAGCATTGTGCTGAATTTTTCTTCCACTTTCTTATTCTTATTTTTTTTTCAAAGAAGCAAAGTTGGTGGAATTCAGCTAGGAAAGCTACAAAGGCTGCAGACCAGATTAGGTTATTAATAAGGCTACAGAACTCTTCAGCAATGTTTCATTATCCAAGGAAATAAAAATATATATTCCAAATTGTCCTTAGAATGAGCATTTAAAAAAAAAGCTGGATAGAGAACTTTGGAAAAATTTTGTTAGTAAATGGGATTTTCTAATGTTTCTTAAAATATATTCCATAAATTAGCCCCAAAATGACTTATACGGCCCTAATTTTGTAACAACACTCCATATAGTTTATAATATGCAAGAGTAGATATTTATCAAAAATTGTATATATTTGTAAATTAATAGACAGCATTACAAGAGCTAAAATAATTTTTAAAGCACACCACAAATTAAGTTTATACAGAAAATATTCAAATAATTTGCCATTTGAAATTTACTCAATACATTTTGGATACAATGATAAACAACATTATATATCTTTTTAAAATACCATTGATAAAAAAGCTTAGAATTCAATGAAGGCAAGTATTTTTCAACAGATCAGCTTTCTATGGCCTCCGTGGCTGCTTTCCTCTGTTGCTTTTTACATAAGATGAAACAGCTGGATAAGGTTAGGAATGAAACCTTTTGTGACAGAGTTTGGATTTTTTCCCATGTATTTGAAATTATGGGACTGGACCATTGGAGCTGATTTCCATGAATTAATAATTTGATCTGCCTGCTTGCCTTTCCTTCTTTCTAAATCCAGTTGTTTAGATATATAGCTGGGCAGGGGTGAGATGCTGCCGATTTAACAACTGGTTCAGTAAGGCATGTTCACATGCACTTTGCGCACGTACGAACCTAAAGCATTTGCACACAGCGCTGAAAATGGAGCATTTAGAAGCTCAGCTGCTTATTTTCTAAGACAGCAATGGTAAGTAGAACAGCGAGGGGGGGGAACAGCTGTGGCGCGCAATTGAGATAAACTAGAAATCAGGAAATAAAAGACAGGATAGAGCAGGGGTGGGTGGGCAGGGGCAGCTGATTGTCAGAGCAACCTGTTCACATGAACCGGCCCAAACCGACTGAATACCACCTCTGTACCTGGGAGTGAATAATTTCTCACTGCGTGTGTTTAAATATCTTCTCCTCTGGTCCATGAATTCAATAGCTTTTGGATGAACTGAGAATTAATAATGACATTGTTTCACCTGATGTGGCCATGAGTGTCATGGACCGGTCACTAACCAAAAAACCCTTCTACAAAGAGGAGAGGGAGCCATTTATTTATGTTCCCCTTCTCTCCCCCTATGTGTGTATATGGAGTATTAGAAGGATGTCTTTCATTCATTGCCAGCGCTTTAATCACTCAGAGATCCAATTAGGTATAAATCATTAGTATGAAGTTACTTTCTCCAAGGCTCTTCATAATACACATGACCGGCTTGGGAGTCTAGATTTAGCATATAGCTGAAAAGGCAGACATTTTGGTTCTTCCCCCCCCTCCTCTCTCCCTCCTCTCCTTGCAATGAAATTGATAAATGGATCCAGCATTCTAGGTGCCGCAGTAATTTCTATAGTGCAGTCAAGTGCTAGCTCCCTTGCCTCCTTCCAGCAGTGAGGGCAGAGTTCCCCTTAATACCTCAGCCTTCCCCTGGGCTGCCAAAAGGCCATTCCAGGGGCCGGAAGAGTTTCATTTTGAGGCAGAAATAGCCTGTAGCATGGAGAAGGATCCTTCAGACCTATTAACAAGAGGCTTCTTTTCCCGAGCACAAAGAGTGGAAAATCTTGGTTTCCTTCGCTGAAATCGTTGTCATTGTATCCCCCGGTGTCTGGCCCTCTTCTCTCTTCCCTGGGATAAAATGTCCCCAGCGGCCAAAATCACTATCTGAGAAGCATATTTCCTTCTAATCAGTTTTACGGCTCTTTAAAGTAATATGTCAGATCATTTTCTCCATATACATAGTTAATGAAAGTAACCCTACAAGTTCATTTTAAATAGATAGAAGTTGTTATAACCCTGATCTGGAATTTATTATGTTCATTACAATCTTGCTGAAGTAGGTAATGTAATGGACTATTACTTTTATTATCTTTTGAATCCTTCAAAATTATTAGGAACTGACTAATATTTGGCATCACCTGATTGACGTTTAAACAGAAATGGATACCGTCATTCACTAATAAATAATTAACTCCTTCCCCATCAGTGGAAAAAAAAGAACTTGGAGGGAAAAAAAAGAACTTGGAAAGATTCCACTGGATGGATTCCAACTATCCCTCCCTAACAGCCTACCTATAGATAGTTTACAGCAATTATAAGATAGCATTTTATTGATTCCATATTCTGTAGCTAAGGGATTGTATTTCTTCCATCTCAAAAGAAACTGGAAAGGTGCTTTCAATTTTTTTGCAGGTCATATCATTTTTGTATCACAGGCAGTACATATTTATAAATAGATGGCCTAAAGATAATTGTCATTATGCACACAGAGAGTTAACACTGATCATGCACTTCATTTTAAAAAAGTTACTGTTAATAGTTGTGATATTTTGCTCCAATATACTTTTTAGGCGCATAGGTCTTACACTGCTGACTTCTTTCCCCATTTCCACACTACTGTACTAATTTCTTGTTATAGTATACATCACGTAATATGAATAATAATTTGATGAACAAATCAGACTATTTCCAGATGTAAGTTTACTCTGACCCATTTCTGCAGCAGTCTATAAACTACTGTAAAACACACAAGAATGCATTATTTTTAACTTTGTGTTGATAAAGTGTGAATGATTTTAATATACTGCTGTCCAACAGGTCAGTGTTTATTCCTGGAAAAATCCCTGCAGTTCGCTTGGTAAGGTTTTTCAAAAGTGTTCTGTCATTTATTCCTTCTGAGGGCTGAGGGAGAGTGACCGGCCCAAGGTAAGTCAGCTAGCTTTGGGCATAAGGCAGGACTAGAACTCACAATTTTGGAGTTTCTAATCTGATGCCTTAATTACAGTACGAAAGTGGATCTCATAAAGAAGTCTACCTCATTCTAAAGTTATTTTAAATTGTATTAGACTACATTTAAACTTAAAATACTCATTTTGCTATGTATATTTTAAGTCAAGAATTGTATCTGAAAATTCACAAAATTATGAAAAAAAAATATGGCTGTAAACGTCTTAGTCTATAAAAGAAAAATCAGATCATTTGCACAAAACAGAATTTTCAAGGATCTGTAAACAAAATATTTTTAAAATAGTCTAAAAAACCTTTTTATCAATCTGTTTCATTCTGTACAGGCTCTTTTACAAATACGTATTTAACAGCAACAGATTAATTGTTAATAGATATTGGTTTCAATTGTTTTAAAAAGTGAGGTCAATTTTATGCAATTATTACTTATCATTGATTTATTTGTATACTGTGACTTTTTTTATTATGCACTTGTTTTGTTGCTTAGAATCAAGTCTTTCAGATTGTGGTGGTAGAGAAATTTGATGAACAAATGAAATATAAACAAGAAGTAGAAAGCACATGGTTTGGATGTAGAATTGGCTTGGTACAATCTCTGGCAACTCCAATTGAAAAGATCTTTATTTAACGCATTGAAGAATCAGGGGCAATGATGGGCTAGGTCAGGGGGGGTGTCAAACTCAATGGGTGGGTGTGGCCAGGGTGGGCGTGACCAGCTCAACATCACTTGTGTCAGGGGTGCCTATGATGGCTCCCAAGCGCCATTTCGGTCTCATGAGCTCCGTTTTCGCAGGCCGAGGGCTGCAGGAGGCCATTGCAGCTAGAAATGGGGCTTGGGAGCCTGTTTTTGCTGACAGAGGAATTGTGAGTTGGTCCCTTGCTGTTTCCAGGTGACCCCTTGGGCCAGATATATGCACCCCGCAGGCTGGATCCGGCCCATGAGCTTTAAGTTTGACACTCCTGGGCTAGGCTGACAATAGTTTGACCTAGAATATGATAACTCCTTGTTTAAATGTGTTATTACACAAAATTACTGCATAAAAGTTACTGCTGATTCTTCGCATAGTACTTTCTTCATAATGCTACAAAAGTCTTAATAATCAACATCTCAACCTTTAAAGAGTAGGTCTATGTTTGAGGCATGGACCTACTCATCAACGGCACGCAATCTTAAATAGAAACCCCTAAATTGTCCCAGTTGTAGGAATGATAGCATAGACATAGAGAATAATAAATACTACTTTGAATTGAGCTAAAGTATCACCAGTGCACATGTTTTAAAATCAGCTGCGTATGTCCTCGTTTCCCCACCATTTTAAGGAGGTGGTTTGCTTTCCTTAGGAGTTGCTTTCTTTTGCTCCAGGTGATGGTTGTTCAGGTTGGCCTCCTGCTTAAAATTATATTAAACAATCATTGAGGCATGTATGAGAAACTTTCCCTTCATTTCCAATAATATTACAAACGTGGTCACCTTATGAAGCTGTATGTGGAAGATTCAAAGAGGATTTATTCAAGCACAATAGAGCTATTCATTTAGCATAATCATGTAGTTTATTAGAGTTTTTAGGAATGGCATAACTTAGAGCAGTGTTTCTCAACCTTGGCAATTTGAAGATGTGTGGGCTTCAACTCCCAGAATTCTCCAGCCAGCGTTGCTGGCTGGGGAATTCTGAGAATTGAAGTCCACACATCTTCAAACTGCCAAGGTTGAGAAACACTGACTTAGAGCCTCAGAAACATTAGTGAAAGATAAGGCTGTTAACTATGATTAGCGATGATGATGATTCTGTACTATTTTCACTATTCATCAGTTGATGGGAGGTACACAAACTGAAGAATACTACTGTACTCATGTTCTTCTTATTACTTTGCTTAGAGGAATTCACCAAGCTTCTTGGAGAGAATATCGGACTATACTGGCCACTAGACAGAATCTGTATGCTATTCTTATTTCCAGGAAAAATGTTAGCCTGCCTATGTTGTTTAATTAAACAGAGCCCTGGATTAAAAACCTTATTTAATATTAATGATTCACCTCAAACCACTACTTGAAAAAACATTGTTGTAATTTATTTTGTAAATTAATTTGAACACAATCTTATTTAGAAGAAAGAACAATGCCATTGAAATGCCCTATTCAGAAAAATATAAAAAATTGTCATCAAACAATGGTTTCGTCTTTCTTTAAGTTCTCAAACAATTGTGCCATTGTGGAATGTTTAGCAAATATAACTTTACATACTTAAAGAAGAGCTATTCATATTTAATGCATAAAATAGTCAGTCTAGAGGCTTGCTGTATCTTGGAAGGGTTGTCCAGATCAATGAGATGTCACTGCCTCTGTCCAGTGGGCAAATAAAACTTTTTCATCCTTGAATTAAGCTAAAATTCTGATTAACACCAACCAAAAATACCCACAGCTATTAAGCCTGATCAATAGGCTGCCAAAAGGAGAATTAAGAGAAGCACAAAGTCCCTTGATGAGAAGCACAAAAGACTTTCTACCAATGTCTGAAAAAGAAAGCAAAAAAAGAAAGAAAGAAAGAAAGAAAATAAAAGAAGAAAATAAAAGAAACAACTTGAAACTCAAGTTTCAAAATCTATCTGCTCTTGGTAACATATATCTGGAGATAATGAAGCAAAGCTATGTCCTAATGCAGACATGTTTAATAGTTGATCAACCAACAGATCTCATGTTTGTTTTGTTGGTGCGTCTCCAATTCCCTGATGCTCCAAAATGAAAGAGATTTCTCTTCCTACAGTTGATGGGATCCCTTCGGCTTCTGCAAACCAAGGTGGGCTGTTAGCAAACCCTTCCCCTTTCTAATATTCTTCATATAGGTTGGATTACATTTCTCATAATTCTACCATAGTGATGACTGCACACACAAATGAATGGATGTTTTGGAGAAACCATATTTAAGGGTCCTTAATATGATCCAATATTGACCTAAAATTGCACATTTTTCATAGAATTGCTCAGAACTGTAGGCATCTTCAAGAGAAACAAGTGATAGAATGCATGCCACGATATCATTGGACAAATGAAATGAATTTGCAATGCATATACCTGTGAAATTAAAGTGGATTCTATCAGACACCTCTGACTTATTTTTCTTTTAACAACCCTATAATCCTTTGCATTGGGGTGGAGTCGGAGTGACTGACACTATGACTATACTGATGAAACATCTGGTACCAGTCCAGCTAAAAGATGCATTATGATCACTTTCATTTTAATCACTTTTAATTGTCATTGTACATGTCCCCCACATCATGAAGGAAAACACTAGGAAGAAAAATGTATTTCTGATTCATGTAATAGAACTTTTATTTTCTAATCTAATGACAATGTTCGGTTTGTACTTCAGCTGATATTAAAAAGATCCAAAGTTTATCCATCTAGTATTCCAAATACTGTTCCTTTCTCTTGCCCGAGCCTCAAGACAAATAAACAAAAGTGCCAATCCAATTAAGTTTAAATTGAATGAAAGTGTTCCTTTTGAAACACTCCTTTTGTTTGACTGCTGCAAATGTGTGCTCATTCCAATCTGCTTTTGGACACCCGTTTCTTCTGTGCTGACAAGGCTTTTTACTTGGCCAAAGATTAACAGGGTATTACAGATAGTCTGGATTCCAGAACAAATTTACTCTCCTTCCTCTCTCTCTCTCTCTCTCTCTCTCTCTCTCTCTCTCTCTCTCTCTCTCTCCCTCTCCCTCTCCCTCTCCCTCTCCCTCTCCCTCTCCCTCTCCCTCTCTCTCTCTCTCTCTCCTCTCTCTGTCATTGCACTAAGAAATCACATTGCAAACATTTTGTAAAAATCTTCCTACATTTCTGCATTTACTATTTCAGAACATTGGAAAAACTCTGTTTCGATTATGCCAGAATTCCTTGCACAGAGCTGTGGGGTTGTTTAACATCTCCATTCTCTGTAGATACAGTAGAAGGTGGAGGAAAGGAGAGAGAAAGAGCGTGCCAGATAGTCTAGGGCCACATTGCACACCCTTGTTTGAACAAAATAATCACCTGGCCAAAATCTGAAGCAGGAACTTCTTAGCTTATAGTTCAATTTCTGAGCCACGTTCTCTCTTTAAGTCTTAAAACAAACCATCTACATTTATTTCTGTTTTTATTTTAGAGGATTTACACATTTCCATCAATGTTTTGACAGTATATAATTGATATACTGTCCCAGGGAGCTCTGATGATTTGATGGTTTTAAGTGGAACTAATGTCTTTATTAAATTAGCAAGCAAGCATAGAGTGATATAAAGCAAAGAAAACAATATTTTCAAGAGCCATGGCAACTAAAGTAGAAACTTATTTAATGTATTGTCGTATAACCAATTTTTGTAAGAATTAGACCACATGGAATCTGAGGCACATTATGCTGCCATCAGTGCCATAAAGTGTGTCTTGGGTTTCGGGATGGGCAGTATTAATACAATTGCAGAAAATCAGGTGGTTCCTCCATTTTGAATAAAGCCACCTTGTGAATCTCTATACCAATTACTACTGTTCCTCATATGCATTTCGTGCTTTGACTTTTCATGAATTTCTGTATATTCCTGATAAGGTGTATACTTTTTGTCTGGCTGTATCATTTCTTTCAGTCGATTCTTCCCATTTATTTGGGTAGGCCGTCTTAAATTCAAGGTGGTCTTCTTTTCAGGCAAACACTGTGCTAGCTAAACCGAGTGTTGTAGTAGCAACTGCCTCTAATGCTCCACAGCCCAATATCTTCTGGAGAATATTAATGCAAGACCAGTACAGGTAGACCACTGACTGCATCCAAACCATTTCTAATCAATTCAGGGTACACTTAGTCTCAAACTCCGATCACAACTTGATTGATCAAAATCCACAGTTTAATATGATTAATAGGCAAACATTTGTAATCATACCCAAGACTCTATTCCTATTATGCCCCAATTGCTTGGGAAAGCATTCTGAAGCTGGGGGGAAAACACCTAGCAGAGATACTCTTTAGAGGCCAAAAGAATCCTAAACTTAAATAAGGGAGGCAAATGTTCTTTCCTGCAGGCTGCATGGACAGAGCTGGTGTGAAGGCTCTTAACACACTTGAAATGCTTAAGGACAAGAGAATGGAAATGGCATTGGGTGAGTAGAACTCTAAGCTGGGGAGGGAGGGGGAGCTTCTCCAAATGAACTGCGCACAGTCCCTTGTGTTGGCATGATTGATACTGGAGCATGTAGGTGTAATGAAACTGATGCTGTCTCCTCTGCACCTGTGATTTATTGAGTACAAATTTAAGATGAGAAAAGGCCCCATACCAGGAGCCGCATCTTCCCCCTCAAAAGGAGTCTGCTCATCCATCACTGGCCACTGTGAAAGGGCCAATAGCAGGCTGCTCGTCAGACGAGCCAATCGTCCCTTTGTTCAGATTCCTAACAAGTGTTGGATCAGCAAAAGTCTATTTAGGCTTGTGGACTTTTCAGGACCAATTTGTAGTGGGTCACTGATTCTGCTTGTGTATTTTCTTCTTTACTTACTAGTACCAGTTGGACAAGGAGCAGAGATTAATGGTTTTAGGCTGCCGACTGGATGTGGCAATCTACTGCTTCTGGAGCCAAATATTAAGATTTGCGTAAGAGGATACGTGTGTGGGGCACTTATCAGCACTGCTGGGATAATGGGCAAAGGGCTCTCATTTTGCTGAACCAATTATGATACACCCATCATTCCTTGTTTGGCTTCTGTATTTTGATCAACATCTTAGAGAGTAAGTTCCGGCAGGAAAATTTGAATTCGGTTTGGTGATGTGGTTGTCTATCCTTGCTCCTCTTAGTTTCAAAAAAAAAAAAAAAGGATGAGGGAGACATATATTTAGAAACGTGTTAAGTGGACATACGTATCTCTAATTTTGCATTTTTGAAGCAACATATCAACAGAAAGTTAGCTACTGTGCAAAGTTCACATTTTTCAGAATTTTGCAATGGAATCTACCAACAATATTAAAAAAAATAAAACAAGTAAGTAAAAGCTTCATACATTCATGAAAATAATAATAAGAAACATTCTACTAGGGATCTGAGGGGGATGTGACTCTAATAAACTAAGTTGTATATCTCTGAGGAAAATATGCATCAACATACATACAATGTTTGTTGTTAAAAATAATGAAAATAGATGACATATTTGCAAAAACAGACAAATTGATAAAAACAAAACTAGATGTTTGGGAAAAATAGAAGCTAGAAGAAACCAATATTGATAAATTGGCATCCCAGAATTGGAGACCTTTTAAAATCCCTTTGGATTAACTATTATTTAATATAAATTATATGTATGTATGTATGTATGTATGTATGTATGTATGTATGTATGTGTATATATATATATTTGTATGTATATATTTGTATGTATGTATGTATGTATGTATATAAATATTAATGAAAATTTTTCATGAAAAGCGTTATGAAAAGGTATGAAATATACCTTTTTTATGATTCTCTTCTAGAGTTACCTATTTTTTAAAAAAAATAATCAAGTTTTAATTGAGACTTCAGTTACACCATTTGAATTACTTGGCTCAATCGCTGTTAGCCTCAGCTTCCCATGTGTAAAAAGAGATAGCAACCCTAACTCAGACACCTATTCTGAGAATTGATGAGATGAAGAACATAAAATTCATGCCTCAACTTTAAAGAATTGCATCCCAGAAATGATAGGTGAAGTATTTTGCTGTGATTATCATTGCCATCACCATCATTACCATCACCATTGTCTAAAAGAATTGCAATGGAAATGAACTGGTCACATATAAAGAAGAACAGGTGGACCAAGAGAGTCATAGAATGGATCCTACTTAATAAAAAAGCATCAACAAAAGTGACCTAAAACAAGATGGATTGACAATATCAAAAAAATTCGGTACCCATTGCAAAGTCAATTCAGTACTTTGCACCATATGAGACATCAGGATATTAATTGTTGGTCTTAGGTTTGCTAATACACAGTGACAAATGTGGTATAAAAGTTATCCTTGCCATAATCTTGTGCTCATCATGGTATGTATCCTCCTATGTCAGGGACGCAACCACTTAGCGCTCTCTATGATGTTATTGCAATTTCATGTTAAATAGTATCATGTCAGTCTGGGCTTCATAAAATCATACATTCTTATGAACTCTGCATCAATGCCATGGATATCAAAACATGTTAATTTTCACTTGGTTACGAGATACACTGGAAACAGAATACGGTTTGAGAATGTATTATTTGATGTAAGCCATCTTGAGTATTATGAAAATCAAAACATCAAGAAAGTAGGCAAATAAATAGTTCATTTTATTTTTCAATGTAAAATTCCCAAGACTGTATGATTTACTTTAAAGCCAATAAAAACAACCGTCAAAACCATCAAAATAAGGCAGCAATTTTTTTCCCTTCAATGAATAAATAAATTCCTGGGACGACCAACTCAAAAATAATTCATAGGCTAAAAGAAATAACATTATATGAAGAATGATGAATGGCTGAAAGATAACACGATCTCTAGCCCCACCACATCCAGCTCTAAGGATGCTGACTCAACACCCTAAACCATGGCCTGGGAAAAAAGGGTTTTAAAGATGATTTAAAAGTGAGCAAATTGAGACCCATACAAATCTGTGGGGTGAGGGGCGGAAGCAATGTTAATTCGGGTGAATGGATGAGACAGACTCAGGCTACAGTGACAACAACAGCTCTTTATTCAATAACTATGTACAGATCCAGCGCTGGCCTGTCTGACAGCTAGCCCTTTTATAGGGAGCTGTCAGATGACTCAGCCAATCGGCTTTGAATATTTTCCCGCCAGTATGGAGGACCTTGGAGGAGCCTTTTCTCCAGTCTCAATATGTTACAAGCAGAGCGTTGCTTTTCCGAAGGACAGATGCTGCAATAGAGAAGGCCCACTGAATCCTACTGGATGCCATTGCTGAATAGATGGGACCTAAAGCAAACTGATTTTGTTCAAAAGTACAGGTCAGGTTGTCACTGAGATGTGCTGATGCTTGAATAGCTAGTCCTATGCCACATAGAACTTATCCATAATAACCAGTGCTTTTAATTGCATCTGAAAGCAAACTGGGAACCAGTGCAGCTCACATGGCAGGGAGCTTTGCCCATCATTGCTTGTGTTGCTGCATTCTGAGCCAGCTGCAGCTTCCAAATCATTCCTAAGGGCAGCCCCATGTAGACCATATTGCAATAATCTACAAGGTGATTAAGTCAAAGGTAACTGTGTATAACCCAAACTGAGCCTATGGAAAGGCTTTGAGCAGGATCTGTAAATCCAAGGAAGATCCCTAGAATGCACATTAGCCCTTAGCAGAGATATGACTCAGGACCAAGGATGGAAGGCCCTCAGAACTAGAGGACAAAGCACCCATAGCCATTCAATCTCACTAAAGTTGATCTCAGCCTCTTCTTCCCCTCAGGTATTGGATAATACCTTGATCGTGACACAGGGCCAGACAAGGCTTGAGAGGTACTACTGAGAACCATCAATGTATAATTGAACTGACCCTGAACTGACAAGATGACCTTCCTCAGGTTAAACAAGAGGGGTGAGAGTGTCAAGTCCTAAAGCAATTTGAAAATTAGGTGATTGGGGTCAGGTATTCTACTTGCAATAAGCCACTCTACTGGAACTGGTTTTGGAGAAAGGAGGAGAACCATGGTAACACCAGACAATCAATATAGGACATGTTGATGTGCATAGAGGAGGTGACTCAAAATGATAAGCTTTGTATCAGCAAATAGGTGGCATTTGCCAATGTCCTACGGGATTGCAGTCTTTTATATCCTGTCCCTCGTCTTTTCCTACTGTTCAATCCTCTTTGACTCTGAGGGAGACTAGGATCCCAGCTTTTGCTACACTTTTCATTTTTGAATAGAACCAGTCCACTGGACAACTAGAATGCACAGCTCTGAAATTGCCTGCACCTCACTTAATAATGTCATTGAAAATATAATTGAAAGAACTTGTCTCATATACTGCGATAGCCTGCTGGGCGGGGAATTCCCTTTCCAATGCCTGCTGCTGCCAGGAACTGTAACTCCTCACTTTTATTCATAACATAATGTTCTTAAGGTAGTTTTCATTTCCCACCTTAATCCCTATAACTAAACTTCTTTCACAAATGCCAGTCCTACACAATACTCATGAAACAGTTGTACAACTCCAACCACAAGATGGCAGCCAAGAGATACAAAAAACTCTACCTCTACTGCCATCTAGTGGCCAATGGTCCAAACATTTGATTGGTTGGCTCATTGTTTCATGATTTTTTTAAAAGCAATAAATAAGTGTATGGAGTAAGCAGAACCTTGTGCATACCAGCTGCATTAGTTTTTCTCATGGTGAATGTTGGATGGGCTAGAATTTTAACCAATAAAACCAGCAGTTACATCCTTTAGAACATTGCATGTTAAACATTATGTGCAGCAGCACAGCACTGATCTGTTCTAAGTATGTGCTAAGAGCGTTCTGTGAGGGGAGAAAGATTTAAGTTTCTTTCCAGCCCCGGGACAGGAAGAGAGGAGAGTATTGTAACTGCACGGATATAGTCTGGATCAGAGAAACCCATATTCCAGTTCTCCTCAGGTGTGAAATTCAGTGGATAATTCTAGGCCAGTCAGGAGTCGCTCAGCTCCCTTTCACATACACACCCAAAGTTATTACTGGGAGGATTGAATTAGGGATTGACCTTGTATGTACCCTCTTCTGCTCCCAGGATATACCTGTAATCTTGTCAGGTAACTGAGTCTCATCTTCAACAGTTCTAAATTGCACTTTGTTCTCCAACTGGAATTGGACAGAAAGAAAGAAAAATATTTCCAAGCAAAATGCCCTAAGGGCAGATACAGAATATTTTCCCTGTGAATCTTTATGGGATTGAAAATGTCCTGCCAAGGAAGTTACTTGAACAGTTACTTAAGCTTCATTTTAGATTTCATTTTCTTTTGGTGTGCTTGCAAAAAAAGTATGATGTAATATACAAACTAATAGGAAAACAAGACAGAATATACATTTAAATAAATAAATAAATAAATAAATAAATAAATAAATAAATAAATAAATAAATAAATAAATAAATAAATAAATAAATAAATAAATGGCTGAATAATTGTAAGTAAAGGTAAAGGTTCCCCTTGCACATATGTGCTAGTCATTCCTCATTCTAGGGGGCAGTGCTCATCTCCGTTTCAAAGCCAAAGAACCAGCACTGTCCGAAGACGTCTCCCTGGTCCTGTGGCTGGCATGACTAAACGCCGAAGGAGCACGGAACGCTGTTATCTTCCCACCAAAGGTGGTTCCTATTTTTCTACTTGCATTTTTTATGCGCTTTCAAACTGCCAAGTTGGCAGAAACTGGGACAAGTAACAGGAGCTCACTCTGTTACATGACGCTAGGGATTTGAACCGGTGAACTGCCCATCTTTCTGATCAACAAGTGCAGCGTCTTAGCCACTGAGCTAATATCCCTTTGAATAATTATCCCTTTGAATAATTGTAGCAATATGAAAAAAAAAACATAGTGTAATTATTACGTACGTATAAGAATGCTTATATTTTCATTATATGTAAATGATACAATAATACAATAATACGCAACTACACTGAATTCTATCATCACCCACCATTATTTTTTGGGAATGGGATGCCCAACATGTCATTCAGAGAAAACTGCAGCCTGTAACCCACAAGAAGTTCCATTATAGTTGCAATCTGTTGGATTGTCTATATAGGGAGGCAACATGTACAGGAACAGCCCCCTAATGCCACCAATTGTTGAGTGCAAAGAGAAATGTGAGATGCCTTTCCCTTAATCCTTGGTTTGTCACACCAGCAGAAGAGTCATTTTATAATGAATGAGAAAAAGGAAGAAGAAAATAATGAATCACATGAATCTTACATGGTTGAGTGTCATTGGTTAGAAAAAAAAGCCAATGCGTGGATAGTTTATATTAGGTTAATATTGGTGCTTACATTTTGTGTTCCTGTTATATTATGCTTTATTTTAATTGTGTTTTAAATCTGTAATTGTTTAAATTTTGTATACAAATCTATTCTGTACTTTATTTATTATTTTTAGCCACATAGGATATCATTTGTGGGTGATGGTGAAAAGGTAGGGTCTAAACTTAAATAAGAATGACTATAACATATATAAAATGCTTTTTATTATCCTTTTTTAAAGCGGTCATACTGTGTTTGAGAGGCAAGTCTGTTATGGGGCCTGTCCTAACAGGAACTTTTTTTTCCTGTTTACTATTTACTATTCCTCAAAGTCCTGACCAGAGTGGAATCTTCAGGTCTCCAAGATAAATATGCCCAACTGCCATTTCTTCCTCCAGCCCCTTCCTCCCCAATTTGTCATAAATCGTGAAACTGAGTAGTTAGAAGCCACTCTTAAGATAGTCATAATGTTATGTTCCAGTACAAAGGCAAATACTGCAACAATAGACAAGTGGAAATGAGAAACTAATCAGGTAATTAAAAGTTTTCCAAAGATCTTGGAAATAAAATATTTACAATATAAGAGTCGTCTGCTCAGTGAGAACATATATGGTTTTTTTCATATCACTGTAAGACAAATAGCCAAGAAGAGGTGGCCAAACTGACAAAGAATAAATAAAGCATTTAGTGTGTTTGGCTAAAGTAGGGGAGATGTAGTTGCCTCCGTTGTGTTTCATCAATTAGATGAAGCTTGGCTAAAAAAAATCCTTTTCTCCCTTTTGATACCTAGAAAGTGAAGGTATAGAAGATTTAAGATAATATTTGATCTGTATCAACCACAAACCAGACATATTGTTTTCCTGTTTTATAGCGTAGAAACCCATGGAAAGATGTATGAGATGGATGCCAGCTATTTTCAAGGATGCTACTAGTTTTTGAAAAATAAACACAAGGAGTGATATAGCATTGTTCCTTTTATACCCATTTGTCACTTATTGTTGTGGTGGAGAGCTTATATATCATGTTCAGTCTCAATTATTCTTTTGGCTCAAAGATCAAGATAGATGAGGTATCTCCATCTACTAGATCCTTGTAGACAAGAAAGGCTTACTTGTCTGATGAGATCCACAACTCTCTGTCCTGGTGCAGATCATTATTCCTCTCTTAGGAAAGCCAGTGACTGTTGACTAAAGCAATGGCACTTTGAGATTCTTGAAAAAGCTTCAACCATGGTGAGCAAGACTTTATTTTATCCAAGAATATCACTTTACCTATCAGAATCCACTTTTTATAACTGATTCTGCCAAGCAACAAACTATTGTTCTTTTTCCCTCTAGGACAGTGGTTCTCAACCTGTGGGTCGGGACCCTTTGGGGGTCGAACGGCCCTTTCACATGGGTCACCTAAGACCATTGAAAAACACATATTTTCAAAAAAATACGGAAAACATAAAATAATTTTATGGTTGGGGGTCACCACAACACGAGGAACTGTATTAAAGGGTCATGGCATTAGGAAGGTTGAGACCCACTGCTCTAGAATGATTCAATATTTAGAACTTTCCAAAGTCAAGACTTGACCACCAAAATTATCATCTGAATTATTCTGAGAGCAGGATAACAGAACAACAGAATTGGGAACTTGGGTGTTTTCTAATCCAACCCCCTACACATGTGAGAGACAATTCAGACAAATGGCTTTCCAGTCTCTTCTTAAAACTCTCTAGTCATGGAGCACCCACAAGTTCTGGAGTCAAGCCATTCTACTGGTTCTCACTGTTAGGAAATTTCTCCTTCTCCAGTTCTTGATTGGATCTCTACTTGATAAGTTTCCATCTGTTAACCGCTTGTCATGCCTTCAGGTGCTTTGGAAGATAGGTTGACTCCCTCTTTTTTGTGACAGCCCTTTAGATATTGGGAGATTGCTATCATGTCACCCCTAGTCCTTCTCTTCCCTAAACTAGACATAGCCAGTTCCTGCAATTGTTCTTTATATGCTTTAGCCTTCAGACCCATATTCATCTTTGTTGTAATTCCAATTACAGTGGAAAGAAAAAAGACAGTAAAAAGGAATGAAATATCTGTATCGCCACACTTTAATGTCCAAAAGAGGATGCTGGATCAGACGGCTTTATAGCAACTTTCCCCAACTCGTGCTTTCACTGGCTGGTAATTTTCCAATGGTCCTATGGTGACTAATGTGGAGAATACCAAGTGGAAAAAAAGCTGATTTATATTCTAATTAAACTATAGAATTCTTATGTTACAGACCTACACTTGTTTATTTAGAGTAAGTCTCAGTGAGCTCTTTGTGACTTAGTTCTGGGTAGACATTTAGAATTCATTATAATGTTCATATATTGTATCAACTCAATAGATAAAGAATAGGCTATAATCACTTGCTGCATATACTTCCCCTATTAAGACAAAGAACTTTCACAGAAACTACAAGATATTGAATGTATCCCTTTATTAAAATTGTTTTACTATGGAAAAGGTTTTATTTAATGATGTGGGGAAAACATTCATCTCATATTGTTAAGGAAAGAGAGCAATTTCAGTCCTAATAAACAATAACATTAAGTTCCATAATTCCATATGTTTTGTTTTGCTTAGGGTTTGGTGTGTGTGTGTGTGTGTGTGTGATTAAAATGGCTTTTTATATTCAAGCTTCAGTCTTCCAAGGATCATTAATTGCTGGTACTGATAGCTTCACCACCACCGAAGTACCGGTAGCAGTTGTGCCACCTAGGAAAAATCAGGATAATAAGATTTTTAAATTGAGATGAGGGAGATCGAGATTGGCATGCACCTCATTTATGACTTTGGATGATCCATTTTTCTTTAGTTTCTGATTATGAGAAAAATGGAGGTGTGTGTGTGTTGCATGTCAATTTGAGCTCCAGGAAGAAGAGTAGTGTTTAAGCCTAATAAGTGAAATGTAAGAATTTATATTAAAAATCGAGTGAAGCATGATGGTAAATTCTAGAATATTAAAATCTGATTTCTACTGCCTTAGATGACTCTCTTCCTATACCAGATTTGTGAGTTTTTATTGGCAAGGGATCTTCAGAATTCTGGCCAGAACTTTTCCCCATCCTACATTACTTAGAGATATTCCAAATTCAGCCTCTGAATTTTCTATGTATCAAATGGATGCTCTGTGCTCTGTGTCTTTTTAATTCTCCTATCAAGCCATAATTTGGCTATCAAAAGAGTTATTGACAAATCCTGGAACTCAATGCTGAAAATGTTCAATATAGTTCAGCTTTTCCTAGCTTGATGTCCTTCAGATAGCTTGAATTACAGCTCCCAGAACAGCCAACCAGCTTGTCCTTCAAAGAATCACAATACCAACACTTCTGGAAAAGGTTTAGCAAATATCATTAATTATAGCCAAAGAGTAGTCACCACGATTGAAGATTTATTTATAGCCAAATTAATCTGAATCATATACTAGAATCTTCAAGTTACATTGCAGACAATCTAAAGAGATTCAGAATACTCAAAGGCAATAAAATTATTATTCCAAATGCAATAAGTTTCAAAATACATTATAATATAATTTTATATCATTATAAAATACATGTTGAATAAAGTTTTAACTGTGTTCAGACAACACACTCAGCAGCTCTGCTAAAGAATTGGCAGATGAATATGTACAAACTTAATTACTGTTAACCTTGGTTGGCACGTTTATGCTTAATATATTATGTACACCATGCCCATTTGGTTAGTTAGGCTATGGCTGAGTATATTTTGCAAAACAGCAACTTAGGTTAAACAGAGGTGGTGTTGCATGCAATTCTGAGAGTGAGATGTGCACAGGGGTGGGTTCCTGCCAGTTCTAACCTCTTCTATAGAAGAGGTTCAACAAATCTACAGTGCCGTTTAGAACCGGTTCCAGCTCCCTCTCCCCTCCCGTCCGAACATCATCAAGATGAAGAGCGAGAGGAGGAGTTCTGGGAGTTAAAGTCCACAAGTCTTAAAGCTGTCAAGTTTGAACACCCCTGGGTTTTTTTCTAAAGGGCTAGGGGTGCAAGGGTCTTGTAACTTGACAGCTTTAAGACTTGCACATTTCAATGCCAGAGTTCCTGAGCCAACATTTTGGTTGCTAAGCAAGAGCGTTGTTAAGTGAGTTTCACCACATTTTACAAGTTGGCCACGCCCACCCAGTCACATGGCCGGCAAGCCACTCCCACCCAGTCACATGGCCGGCAAGCCACTCCCACCCAGTCACATGGCTGGCAAGTCACTCCCACCCAGTCACATGGCCGGCAAGCCACTCCCACAAAGCAGGCCACACCTGCAGAAGAGGTTCTAAAAAATTTTGAAACCCACCACTGGATGTGCAGTACATAAATCTGATTATATATATATATATATATATGTGTGTGTGTGTGTGTGTGTGTGTGTGTGTGTGTGTATTTGTGTTACAACCCCTGATATGCCTAAATATGGGAGGAAGGTCACTACTCCCTCTTTCTGTCCTTCGGCTCATCACAGAAGACCATGCAGGCAGAAAACCATATTTTTATTTTTAATGTTGCCTTTTTATATTTGTGTTGTATTTGTACTGATAAATAAATAAAGGGAGACTAGTATAGATCTATTTCGAGCTAATTAGCTCTCATCAGCTAGCCATACCCTTACTGGGATTTGAACCTGGGCTGTATTATATCTTAGGCAGGAGTCTTAGCCACTAAGCCACAGGCTCTCCTCCTTATCAGTTGAGCCAGGGAAATAGGTATGTATTTGTATATTTGTATGTATATGTATGTATTTGTATGTATATGGTTTTCTGCCTGCATGGTCTTCTGTGATGAGCCGAAGGACAGAAAGAGGGAGTAGTGACCTTCCTCCCATATTTAGGCATACCAGGGGTTGTAACACAAATACATACCTACATACATACATGTTAGGTAGGTAGGTAGGTAGGTAGGCAGGTAGGTAGGTAGGTAGGTAGGTAGATGATAGTCAGACAGATGATAGATAGATTGACCCCTTCCTCTTTGTGGCAGCCTCTCAAATATTGGAACACTGCTGTCTTCTTTTCTCTAGACTAGCCAAACCCAAATCCTACAACTATTCTTCATATGTTTTAGTCTCCAGGGCTTTAATCATCGTAGCTGCTGTTCTTTGCACTTTTTCCAAAGTCTCAACATCTTTTTTTGTAATGTGGCGACCAAAACTGGATGCAGTGTTCCAAGTGTGGTCTTACTAAGGCTTTATAAAGCGCTACTAAACGTCAAGTGATTTTGATTCTATGCCTCTGTTTATGCAAACAAAGATTGTATTAGCATTTTGGGTTGCTACCGCACGCTGCTGACTCATGTTTGAGCGATCATCTACTAGGACTCCAAGGTTCCTCTCACAGTTACTTTTTCTGAGCCAGGTTTCATCTAATCTGTACTTGTATCTTTGGTTTTTCCTGCCCAGGTGTAAAACCTTGCTTTTCTCCACATTAGATAGGGCCAAGTCTGTCAGGTTGCAGAATCTTTTTGGATCCTGAGCTTGCCTTCTGGGGTGTTGGCTATTCCTGCTAGCTTGGTGTCAAGAAAGCAAAGGTAGAACAGATAATAAACCACACTGAAGCAAAAGACTTTTGGTCAGAAAAAAGTACTTTAATTATTGCTTCTACTAAGACATGATTTGATTGCATCTCATTTTTTTCCCTAGGTCATACCTTGAAGAACACCATCTGCGTCAAACCTGACCAACTTTCCCTCATTGTTCAATTTTAAAATATGAGCGGGGAGAAAAGAGGACTGTTCCTTAAATGGAAAGAAATCTCCATGTGAAGAAGATGGAATTCCTCCCACTTTTTCCTCGGGGGACATTAAAAAAATCCCTGGTCATCACTCTCTGATCATCTGCAATGGGAACAATGTTGAATCCTGACTGATACTTCAGAAAATATTTGTACAATGCTTTGTAAGAAAAAATGCTAACTGTGCATCCCTCTCTTGCAACTGAACTGGTATTAAATCAAGAAGTAGCTGTGAATTAGCATCACAAATACACACACATAGAAACTGCCAAACAGAAACCAAACCAAAAATTCCCAATGGGGAATGGAAGGTAAAAAGAGCAAAAGATACTTATATAGCACAAGACTAGGGATTATATTTACATCTTTCTGCTGCATTCCATAATTCTATCTATCCATCTCCAGTAAAAGGACATAAAGGAAAAGGTAAAGGTTCCCTCGCACATACGTGCTAGTTGTTCCAACTCTAGGGGGCAGTGCTCATCTCCGTTTCAAAGCCGAAGAGCCAGCGCTGTCTGAAGACGTCTCCGTGGTCATGTGGCCGGCATGACTCAATGCTAAAGGTGTAAGGAATGCTGTTACCTTCCCACCAAAGATGATTCCCATTTTTCTACTTGCATTTTTGCGTGCTTTCGAACTGCTAGGTTGGCAGAAACTGGGACAAGTAATGGGAGCTCTCTCTGTTACATGGTGCTGGGGATTCGAACCACTGAACTGCCAACTTTTCTGATCGACAAGCGCAGCGTCTTAGCCACTGAGCCACCACATCCCTCAATGAGCCACCACGTCCCTCAAGGAAAGACATATTTGGTTTGAATTAAAAAGGCCACAAACAGCCTTTTATCTTTTAAAAAGTAACCAACTGCACCAGGGGTGGGTTCCAGCAGGCACCACTGCCGGTTTGCTCATGTGCGTGCTTTGCACATGCACGCACTTGATGCACGCTCCATGCGCATGTGCCATGCAATTAAAATTGTTCTGCACATGCGCAGAACTTAAAACAAGATAGTGCTTCTGAGGCACTGCCCGGGGAACCGGTTTGGGGGCATGGCAGGCCTAGGTCGCTGCCGGTTCCAGCGACCCAGGCTGCCAAACCACTACTGGTTTGACCAAACCACTACTGGTTTGACCAAACCAGTCTGAACTGGTAGGAACGACCACTGAACTGCACCTCTAAACACCACAAATCTTTATTATCTGTGTATTATTGTTCTGAATTCCCTGGTGGGATTTTTTAAAGCATCTCTAAAATCCCACCCCAAAAGCAGCCCCAAGCCTAGCTATACTTCTTTCATAAACCCCAACCTGACAGCCCTGATTTACTTCTTTGTAAAGCATGATCTTTATAGGTTTTGTTCCAGCCCCTTTCTGTACAGAGATGTAGCACATGGTTGACGAGGAATCATCCTTCCCAGGGTTGGTCCCCAAGTCCAGAGTGGCTTTTTCAGTAGGGCATATCTGACACCCAGTACACATTCTTTTCGGAGAAAACACACGTTTTATTTTCTCATTCCTTTCCATACAGCATGTCTGCAGTTTAATATTTCCACGCTAACAGCTATATTACGGCAGATCCCTTTCACATTTTATTATTTCTGTTTTACTTTCTGTGCTTAGGAAGAATCACAGCATGTCATTTTTAGTTAAGTATTTTATAGAGTGAATTTGAAAACTTCTTTAGGCCACCAAAAGGAAACCTTTGTTTTAAAGAGCACTGTTACTTTTTAAAAAGGCAAAAATGGATACAACATTATCAACAGAGTGAACTTGTTGATAATAATGGTTCCATTATTATTGACATCCCCTCTGTCTATTATTTTTCTTTTCTCTATAAACAAGAAAAAGTAATGGCTGTTTACAGTTTTTAATATTTTTAACAATTATTTATAATGGTTTTAGGTAACAATTGTTTTATATTTATTGTTTCCTCAGATGGGTGGCCATATTAATTTCTGAAATAATAATGAACAAATAGACATAAAAAACAAGATTGGAAAGATTGGAAATGAAGCAATTACTTCAGCTGCTTATCCTATGGAAAGGTGAGCTACCAAAAACCAAAAGGATAAGACAGAGAAGGGGTACTTCTTTATATAATCAGCCACCAGCTTATGTATTTTATAGACACAAGATATAATATTAGCCACAAATCAAAATGTCTAATATAAATAGCAGCTAGCTACATTAATGAAAACTGATATATCACTGGGCACTATTAACTATAACGACTGAAACGTTTTTTGATCAACCTGATCTATGAATTAGTGGCAGAAGCTAACTAGAGATGCCTAACTAATGGGGCCAGTCAGTTCAAATGGAAATTGATGGTCAGCTCATGATTTGCAGGATGATATTTAAATTCTCAAGCAAATTAATTCAACTCATATTTTATTTACACATAATATTTATCATCATAATGCATCGTTCTCACTTCAAAAAAATTTCCCCAAATTAATTTCCCTGAGCATTCCCAGTTTAAAATAATATTTTTTTTAGAAAAAAAATATGTGCAAGACTGCTCTAGGCTTGGCAAAATTAATAGGCATTTATTGCTGTAATTAGTCAACACATTTTAAAATATAAAGGCCTCCTCCTCCTCATTATTCTAATATCTTCCTAAGAAAAACAGTAAAATAATACTTGACATATTCAACATTCAACGTTGAACCCTTTAAAAGTGCAATTTTAAAATGCATTAACCACAAAGCAATACCAATGGACACTTTCGCATGGGAATGTCTATGACTCTATGGAGAGTCTCAGTCATGGTTGTCCCAAAGGTGCTTTTTCAAGAGGCAGCTGGACCTTCTGCTTTTTCTTTGAAGACATTTTGCTTCTCATCCAAATGTCTTCAAAGAAAAAAAAAAACAGAAAGTCCAGCTGCCTCTTGAAAAAGCACTTTTGGGATTCGCACGTGAGTGTAGCATAAAAGAAATTGAACCAACCCTATTTATTTAAATTAAAGCAATGTCGAACACCTATAGGTTTCCCTTAATGGGAAAGGTTTACATAGTGAAAACCAGTAGTCAAGGTCTCCTTTTGGCATTGCAAAATCACATCATTTACTGCATTTTACTATTTTAATAGATTTTGACAAAATGCAATGGATTTATTGGATATGTAACTTTCCTAATGGCCAGGTCCTTATGGATCCTAAGTATCACCAGAGGTATTTCCCCCCAGCTTTAAGCTATAGCTTGTCTGAGATTCTTGGTCATTTATGGCGAACTGAAAGTGATATCCTTGCTTTAATTAACTCCCACATAAAGGCAGTCACCCACCCACCCATTCAGACTTTTCCATCTTAGGGGGAGGGGGAGAAGAAAACATATAATTTCTCTAGGCCTTTCCTCTGAACAGGGAAGGAAATGAGATTCAGAACTACCCAATTGAACCAGTATATTATGTTATGGCATTTGCTGTTCATTGCTGGCCCATCTTTTCCCTCTAAGTGTTAAGGCCGTGTTGGATTCAAGCCAATGGAAACCATCCAGACAACATTGTCTACATAGCCACCAAATATTGAAGTGCTTGGCTGCAATGTATTATAGCTCTAGTGATTTCCATGCCAGGGGTGTCATGTAACCCCAAAATTTTGTTTTAATTGGGTTGAGGATTGGATTGAGAGGTGTGTGTTTTTTAATGGCCGAATTCAGAGACATCTCCATAAATATTCAGCAGGAAGAGAAAGAGAAAGGAAGAAGGATGGGATTGAGCCCTATTCACTCTATTTTCCTACGATGATTGTAATGCTAAAGTCTGTGCCCACAACCATAAGGGCTAAAACAAACGTTACAGTTGAAACTTTCCCGTCTAAATCAAAGAAAGGCTGTTTTTATTTCAGTCTCTGGATACATTTTTAATAATCTTTGGGACCAATTCATCCATGACTTGCTTCATTAATGAATTTATTTTAATAACCGTCATGCAGTTACTGATTTCCAAAGCTTTGGGGAAAGGTCAATCATCACAATTCAGACTGCAAATGTAAACGGGCAAGTTCTTACTTTGTTGTGCTCAGAAGAGACCCCAAAAGCTGAGATTTCTACTTACTCAGTGCAGAGGGAAGGCCAGAGTTTTAAAAAAAAGGAGGGGGGGGGAGGAAATGCAATCAAAACTCTGTTCACTCCTGTTGAACCTTGTACAGCTTCCCAGAGGTGACAGTCTTCCAAGCGAACGGTACACGGCTGACCCAAAAGGCAACCCACAAATGCAGCAATTTAAGGTGCACATTCTAATTAAGCCCAAATGCATTAAGTTAATGGATTAATCAGTTGTAGGCGCAGCGATATTGCAATGCCTTTGAGCATCTGCGGTTGGCGGATGGCAGGAAGGGAACCGGAAGAGAGAAATCGCTGCTGCTTTTTCTTGAGGGAGACCTACCTTGGTTAAAGGCTTTTTCCCTAGGAGAGGTCCACACCTGACCCCCGGTTGCTCGCCTGGGATCGGGTCAGTCAAACTGGAGGGAGGTTCCTGTCTCCCGAGCCATTGAGGCCAAAGTCAAAACATTTGCAAGGAGGAAAAAGAGAGAAAGAAAACATCGGACTTGCACCGCGTCGCCAGTCCTGGGAGCGAGAGAAAGGAAGAGAGGTGCAGAAACGAATCAAAGGTGCTAAACTGAAAACTTACACGCGTGGGCTACTTCCACTTCAAGGCTCCCCCTTCTCCCCACGCCTGATTCTTGCAAAGCACATCCCTTGATATGCAGTCGATGATTAACTAAGGGCGGGGGAGGGTGGGGGAAGAAAGAGAGAAACCCATAGCAGAACTAAACCCAGAGGCCGCTGGTTTTTTCCTTGCTTCTGATATAGACAAACGCAGCCAAAGTGGCGCCATATTTCTTCCCAATTTCTTCCCCCCCCCCATCCCTCCCTCCCTCCGCCGCCCTCTTTTGACTTCTCTTAAAACCTGCGCTCCGAAACAAGAGCAACCCCCCCATCTCTACCCCAAGAGAACCGAAAAAAGCACCGCAGGATTCCAACCCGCCTAAGCAGCGCTCGCAGCCTGGCTGGCTGCGTAAGCTAAGGGACCGCTTGCACTGATTAAGTAGGGAGGGAGCTAGGTATGGATCGCCAAGGCCAGATGGGGAGCGCGGCAGTAGCGGTGAAGCTTCGCCTCTCTGCGGAGTCTTGGGGGGTGGGTGGGTTCAAATGGGATTCCAGGGACGCTTCCCCCCCCTCCAGTTGAGCACTTATAGGGGGGAGGGGCAGAGATATATAAAAAAAGGAAACTTTTCCTTAGTTGCAAACGTGTGATTTGGGCATTAAATTCCTCCTCGATTTTTTCAGCGGCCACGCATTTCTTGATATGCGCCCCTCCCTCCCATTAAATAAACTTTGGGTCTGGCTTTGCGAGACTAAGCAGGTGAGCCCATTTCTGCCCGAAAGTCACATGGGTGAGAGATCTTCCTCGTTCCACTGATCTAAGTGCGTCTCAAAATCAACCGATCGAGAGTAAAACCCGTCGTAGTGGCAGTTCAAGGGGCAAGTCGAGGGTTTGTCAATTTGGGGTGTGTGTGTGTATTTTTTTTTTTAATGGAAGGGCTTGGAAACAGATTATGCCTCGTGTTATCCTGTGCTAATCTACCCTTCCCTTTAGTTTCTCTAGCGTTACAAACTGAGCAAATGAAGACACCCCTCCCCAACCTCTCGTTTTGGACACGAATCCGAAAGAGTATCCACTGTCTTTTTTTTTTTTTTTTACCCTTCCGAGGAAAAAAGGAGCTGTCCCGTCTCTCAGTCTTGACGGCGCCTCCCCTCCCCCCCCAGATCGCCAGCAGAGATCGACTGAAGATGTCACTCTCGTTTCTGAAATAGATTTATTTTAAGTGGGTGGATTGAATTTCGTTTCAAATTTGCCGGGCTTATTCGCGGCTGCGATCTTCAGAAGGCGTCGGGATGGGTTTTTTTTTTTTTTAAATCTCGCCGCTGTGGTTCGGATCCTCTCCTTTTATAAAGGGGATCCCCCTACTTTAAGAAGGACTAATAGAAACATCAGGTGTGTGACTCTGGAATAAAAGCATTCGTGCTTTTCACGGGATGGGACCAAATACCCCACAGAGACCCCTGTACGAATTACACCGCCGTTCCCTCGAAAGCCCAGCGCAATTTCGCTCCGGAGTGCCTCCGCCTGGCCAATTGTGCACTGAACCCGCCGCCCGTAGATGCTGCGCTTGGGCTGCCTCGCAGCGATCCCTGCTTAGCTGCGAAAGTTTGCGGATTCAGGGAGAACGCGCGCCTGGGACTTCCACCACCCTTCTTTTTCTCCCCTACTTACTAAAGTAAGGCTGAGGTCTGGGGGTCTACGCACTTGTAGATTAGCCTCACTGATTAGACCGCTGCCCTTGCTGTCTAACGCAGCTTCTCTGAGTGAAACCCGCTTATGAAATTGACTCAGGTGTAAGTAACAGTGGGAGCTGGCGCTTTCCACTCTCACTATCTCTAGGATTCGGGTTCAGTCCGGAGATCGAGGCACTCATTCCCTACCAGTTCAGGGGAGTGTAAATGAGAGTACATTAAATGAATTGAGGTGTGGATTAGGGTATCATCACGGGCTGCGTTCAATTTAAAGACCTCCGGAAGAAGAGCTCAGCCTGTTCTAAACTCATTTCCTAAGCAGAGAAAGTTCCCTTTCAGGTAATCCATCTTGAATCCAAAGGTTATTTTCAATCCGTCGGGCGGAGCATGGGAGTAAGTCTCCAAGTCGCCCTTCGGGATCGCAGAGGGAGATCTCAGGCGCAAAAGAATCGCGCGTTGTTGTTTTGTGCAAGGCCGTCTTCATTCTCTGGGGACCGACAAGAGGAGGGAGATCCTCCAAATCTAACAGGTGCTTTATTCCTTGGGAGTGCGCCTCTAACAAGCTTACTGGTCAAAGCGACTTCTTTGGAAATAACGTGCGCGAACGCCAACACTTGCACGTTCAATTCAGGTTGCGAGGCTCAACAGACCCCAAACCCCAAAGGGTGGCAGCGGAAATCCCAGGTTTAAAAAACACGGCATGTTTGGCGCTCATAGCACATAACACTAAGCTATCCTACGAAAGTCTCTTCCAAAACTTCTGGGATGCTTTTGTGGACCAAGGACTCAGCCGAAGCGAATCGCTTTGCAGCTTTGCAGCTCGAGGACCAGTGCGACTCACCACTGACATCCGATTCATTCTGGCTGGTCTTTGGGCTTCCGCTTCCAAAGAGTATGAAAGTTCCATTCAATAGATTTCTTTTTTGAAAGACCGGGGCTGTATAACTTTTGGGTTATTTGTCTCCTCTCGTATTTGTGTTTTAAGTCTAGCGACGCTCTCACCTTTTATAATCCCGGAACGGATTCAGTTTTGGCAACTTAAATTACAAAGCATCCACAGTGATTTAAAGCAGCCTGTAAATTGAGGGAAAAGGAGACCCAAAATCTCTGGAAGTTCCAGGAACCCAATTCATAATAACATCAGAGATTTGCGGAGGGGGGGGGGGTTCGTCCAAATGTACCCACATTTCGTGAAGGAAGTCTCTCCTTAAACCGTTAATGGGTAGGAATAAAAAGGCTATTGAAACAGAGGGAGGGGAAGCGCCTTTTTATGACTGTCTACATAGTTTATGACAAACGAGAAGAGCGCTGAGAAAAGGCCGCCGGGGAGGCTCTTGGAAACCTTCAGTGGGGAAAGAAGGAAGGATGGATTTAATTTACAAAGAATTAATTGAGAGTGCGGGGGTGTTAAGAAAAAAAAATACCAGACCTGCTGTCTACCTTTGCATGGAGCGGGGCCCTGTGCCCCTCCTCCCGCCCGCCACTCCCCCCCCCCCCCGCCCCACGAGAAGTGCAGAGGTTGGACTACTGAATGCTTAAGCGAAGATGCCGGCAAACAGCTCCGCTCTCCACGGATCGCACGGTCTGGCTACTAAGCGCCAGGAAACAACTGTGCCGGGGGAGGGGAGGGCGGCGGCGGAGAGAGGATGTGCGCTGAAGGGCACTTTCTTTTCCGGCAAGGAAGGAAGGGAAGCGCTCAGGCTACTCGCTTTTCCACCAGGGTGCCGCCTTACCCGAGCATTTTCTTTTGAGACCAAGTCTTTGGTGCCCTCGCTTCCAAATCTTGGGATCTTTTGTGGCCGCCAGGCTGCCGCAAACACCCTTCAGGAGGCGCGTATCACGCTGTGCGTTTCCAAAAGGCTCCCTAGCGTTATCCCTCAGCTTGGTCGCAAAAGGGGGGGGGGGTGACGATCTGTGATAAATCATAATCCGAAAACGGATCGTCCCCATCCATCCACCAGCAATCGCATGGTCGATTCCAAGGCAGGAAACTCGTTTAGGGTGGGAATTGAACTCGATGGGCATTTCTTCAGAGCGCGGGTGTTTAGGATCGGACTGTGAAATCAAAGGAATTATACAGATCGGAAATCCTATGACAAACAAGAACAACCACCACCACCATAAATCTCAATAGAGAGCCTACGGGGATCTTGTTCATAAATTAAGGACATGCGATCCTAACTGGATTGAAGTTGAGGGAGCAGTCCCAGGCTCAGCCTTCTGGGCAAGTCACTCCCACTGAACTCGCGAAGAAACAAGGGCAAAGTTAAGAAACTCGATCCTAAGATTCTCTTAAAATGATGGGCTCTTCGGTTTCTGGTGGCATTTGGTTCCCGCTTAAATACCCCGGGAACCCACCTCCCGAGGGCTTTGCGCCAAAGATGGGCCTAAGGCGCTTTCCTTCCCCGGGAACTCTGGCTGCGGAGTTTTCCCCCTCCGTTTAGAACTCAGGAGGGTCCGATGATCCATAAGCGTTTGGCCCGCCGAACAGGGCTCGGGCCGGATTCGAACTCGCACCCCTCTCTTCCAAGTTCTTACTCCGTTGCTTATGAGGGCAGGGACGGCGAGTGGACGGACAAGGCCACTTGTTCGGGAACGATTCAGGCGGATGGGGAAGCAAAATCGAGGAGGAGAAACCTCAACCAGCCGGGAAAGAGGGAAGTTTTAAACGCCCCGGTTCCCTTTCCTGAGAGGCCGCCCGGCTGACCTCCACGGTTTCTTTGCCCCGGAGCAAGCGCAGGAAGTTAGCCGTGGGGGCAAAGGAAGGCGCTTCTAGAACTAGTAATGTGCCCACTGGCGCCGGAGGAAGGAAACGGGCAGGGACCTTTCGCCCGAAAACTTGGAAATGTATCCCAGTTTTGGCTTTCCTTTCCGCCTGCCAGAGAGCATTAGGAGACGGCTCGCAACTTAAGTTTTACCTTCGGCCTGCAAGTTTTCTCTCCCCTTATAAAGTGGGGAAGAGGCGGTGGATTGTGAGAACCTCTTACTTGGTTCCTTAGAAGCAATCGCCTTCGGTTTAAAAAGGGGAAAACAAGCAGCCTTTTAGGCCAAAGTCACGTCTCTCGACCTCCGGAGATCTCCCCAAGAGATCCCCAAGAGAACTCCTTCCCCTTCTCTTCTCCTTCCTCAAGTCCCCGAACTTCGAGCAGCTTCCTAGAAGCAAGACCACCCGATCCCATTGGTTTTATTAGCATTCATTTCGAACCAAGGGTATCTCGGGTTGCAGCGTGTCAGGGCCACATCGCTCCCGAAATACACGCGTTTAGGGGGCCGGGATGAAAACAAAAAACAGGAGAGAACCTGTGGGTTTTCTGACGTTTAAAGAGCCCTTCACTTCTGGACGAAGCCTTCTTCGTTTCTTCGCGTACAAAGCCTAGCGCTCCCCGGGTTGGGTAAGATGAAACTCCCTGGCTATTCCTGATAAAAGATGAACGCGCTTTGCATCGTTAACTTTTCTCTTTTTCTGCCCCTGAAAATAAAAAGCAGAGGAGGTCAACAGTTCAATCGGATCAATATATAAACCACCGTATTCTCTGAAGAAGCGATCAAGAAAATCCCTTTTTGTGTGGTGCATGCGAGCGCCTGTGTCCAGGTGGCAGGGTAAAGGGATAAAACAAGGGCTCTCGGGAGAGAGAAGGCTTGGTGTTAAAATGCTGCTCGTGTTTAGCAAGGGTGGGCATTGCAACGCGCAGCAAGAGCCTCTTCGCTTCGCACGTCCTTTGCAACGGGCTCGCCTTACACCTGGGCTTCGCTTCATTTCCAGACTTGGATAGGGAATTTTCTCTCTCTCTCCCTCCCTCCCCCCCCCCCCCCACCCGCCTTTACTGGATGCGATTTTTCGTGTGACCACTTGGGGTCGCGCTTTATGTCTGTTTGAAGCAGAGCAGCTGGGGGAGGGGGAGGGGGAGGAGACGAAAACGCGAGAGAGAGTTAATCTCCCTTAATCGTTACAAAATGTTCAAACAAAAATACTGACGGCGACCCCCCCCGCCCCCTTGGGGAAAAAAAAAACCTCCATACAGAATAAGGTCTCCTTTGCATGCAATAGTGGCAGGCAACGGGGGAGGGGGGAGGGGAGGTCGCAGCCTGTCCCCAGAAGCAATTCTAACCCACCCACCCCCTTCCCGCTTTCCTTTCAATCTCAGCCAGGAATTAGCGTTGCCGTTCTGCTTCTTCGCTTTTAAAAGCAATTCCACATTTAGGATCGCTTTTCCATCTCTCGTTCCAGCTTTGATTTTGATTTGATAGAATCACAACTTCGTTGCAACTTGCTGAACGGCGGAGGCAACTCGTCACCTCTCCGGGCGTTGAGTGGGACATTCAAAAGTATGGAGACGATTGGAAGGTGAAACCATATTTTTCTCCTCGCCGTTTCTTTTACCTCTGCCCCCCCTCTCTTACTCTCACCTCTCTCTCTTTCTTACTCACTCTTTCTCTCTCCCTTCCTCTCCCTCTCCCTCTCTTTCTCACATACACACACGTGTGAAGCGATTTCACTTTATGGGAATTTTAAACTCTCGCCTCCCTTCCCAAGGAGCAAAGTTCCACTTTTAAAATTATTATTATTATTATTACCCCCTTCTTTTCCTGGACTGTTGTAAAAATCACTCTTTGCAGGCGGGGGGGGGGAGGAAATGACCCCATTATTAATAACAAGAATCCCAAATAATCTTTCCGTGTAATAGGTAGGAAGTGGGGGGAGGGGCCGCGTTGGAAAAGAAATCAGGGCCGAGACACCTTTCCTGATTGCGGAAGGAGGCGGGGGGGGGGGTTGGGAAGCGCGGCCGAGCTGAGGGTTCGGGAAGATTAAAGCAGCCAAAACACAACCCGCGCAGCTGGAACTCCGCTCCGCGGGCTTCTCCTCCAGCTGCTCGTCAGCTGACTGGCTGGGAGCTGTCAGTCTCTTTCAAGAAAAGCCCCGCCCACCCCGGCTACCCCAGGAACTCAGCGTCCGAGCCGCGGTTGGTCGGAGTGCTCCGCCGGCCCGCCCCTTTCGCCTTGAGTGTCAGTCAGGGAAACAATATAAGGCACCAAGTGGGGCGGCTGGGCGAATCACAGCTGTTCAATCCCAGCGCTGGAGGCTGCGGCTGGGAGCTGAGCGCCGAGGAGGAGGAGGAGGAGGTGGTGGGGCGCCTTCCCCCCTTTTTTTCCTTCCTCCCCTCCCTCCCCTTTCCCAGCGCCGATCCTGACGGCAGCCAATCGCCCACCTTTTTTCCCCCCAGCTGCCGGGGCGAAGCAAAAAGTTTGCAGGGAGAAATCGCCGCCGCCGCCGCCGCGGCGGGTTGAAAAAGAGCCGGACTTACAAAAGAAAAGCACGAAAAGAGGCGCAGAGAGTTATTCGTCTTTCTTCTGTTTGTTTTGTTTTGTTTTGAAACCCAGCGAAAGATTTTCCCCCTGAAAGGGGAAGAAGGGGGCACCGCAGCAGCAGCTCAGTCCGCCCTCGCAGGATTTTCCTTCCTTCCTTCCTTCCTTCCTTCCTTCGGCCAGCGGGGGTTACTGGCCAGGAAAGCGAAATCGGGCAGGCTGCCTTTGCCTTCTTTCTCTCTTTGCCTTTTTTTTGCCTAGCGCTGCGGTCTCTCCGTTAGAGAGAAGGCGAAAGCGGCAGCAGCAGACAGAAGCAGAGCGGCCGCAACCCTCGTGTGCTCTGGTCTCCCTCGCCCGCTTTGGCTCGGCGGCTCCCGGGCTCGGCGACGCACAGCGAAGAAGAAGAGGAGGAGAAGGAGGAGAAGAAAGTTTTCTTCGGACTTGACTGGGCTCCCCCCCCCCCCCGAGAAAGCCGAGGCCCTGGAGTGAGGCGACGACGCGGGGACACCACCTCCCTTTCCCTCCCTCTCTCCGACCCGGAGGGGAGCCGCTCCCGCCGCCGCTGCATCGCCGCGCGATGGCTGCCGAGCTCAGCATCGGCCCCGAGCTGCCCACCAGCCCCCTGGCCATGGAGTACGTCAACGACTTCGACCTGATGAAATTTGACGTGAAGAAAGAGCCGCTCGGCCGAGCCGATCGCTCCGGCCGGCACTGCACCCGCCTCCAGCCCGCCGGCTCGGTGTCTTCCACCCCCATCAGCACCCCTTGCAGCTCGGTGCCTTCCTCGCCCAGCTTCAGCCCCACCGAGCAGAAGACGCACCTGGAGGACCTCTACTGGATGGCCAACAGTTACCAGCAGATGAACCCGGAGACGCTCAACCTGACGCCGGAGGACGCCGTGGAAGCCCTCATCGGGTCCCACCAAGTGCCCCAGCAGCTCCAGAGCTTCGAGAGCTTCCGGGCGGCCGCTGCCCACCATCACCACCATCCCCATCACCACCATCACCATCACCACCCGTACGGAGGGGTCCCCCACGAAGACCTGTCTGGCGCCGGCCACCCGCACCATCACCACCACCCGCACCACCACCAGGCCTCCCCCACCCCCTCCACTTCGTCCAGTTCCTCTCAGCAGATGCAGAGCGCGCACCCTCCTCACCCTTCCTCCTCCGCCTCCTCCTCCGCCTCGTCTTCTAGCAGCGTGGAGGACCGGTTTTCCGACGACCAGCTGGTCTCCATGTCGGTGCGGGAGCTCAACCGGCACCTGAGGGGCTTCACCAAGGACGAAGTGATCCGCCTCAAGCAGAAGAGGCGGACCTTGAAGAACCGCGGCTACGCCCAGTCTTGCAGGTACAAGCGGGTCCAGCAGAAGCATCACCTGGAGAACGAGAAGACCCAACTGATTCAGCAGGTAGAACAGCTCAAGCAAGAGGTGACCCGGCTGGCCAGAGAAAGAGACGCCTACAAGCTCAAGTGCGAGAAACTGGCCAGCAATGGTTTTCGAGAGGCTGGATCCACCAGCGACAACCCGTCGTCTCCCGAGTTCTTCATGTGAGTCCTTAAAAAAAACAAGACCCCCCAACCCACCCACCCACCCACCCATCCGCTACTCCCCACTTGCTTCCCTTCTCTCCTCCTCCGCTGACATCTCCATCCATCTACCCTCCCGAGCCAGCAGCGAGATTAAGGTTGATATAAAAGAGAGTCAGAAGAATGACTGCGAGGCCTGGGGAAAGGGTGGGCTTCCTCCAGGCCAGGACTGCGAGGGGAAACCTCTGCGGCAGCACCTTGTGTTTCTAGCTTAGCTCTGAAGGGCGGAAGGGAAAGGGTACAACTTTTCCTCTTAATCGGCCGCTTGGCAGCCAAAGGGGCTTTGGGGAGGGGAGAGATAGGTGGGGAGGAGGGGGAGGAAAGGCCTCTCTGGTAAAAAGTTTTTTATACAACTTGATTGCTTGCTTGTAGAACTTTATCCTGGACTTTGCAAAACAAAGGAACGGGCACCGGACAAGCCATCTAGAATACCCACTTTGGAGTTCCTAAAAAAAAAAAAAAAACCACGGAAGAACACGTGCGAGGGGGGAAGTGCACCCGTAGCCTGGAAAAGGAGCAAGGACAATGTATGCAGGTTTTTCATAGATTGCCTGCTTTGAAAAAGACAGAATTGAGATGGGACTTAACTATGCGAGCTAGTAAAATAGGGAAGGAAATTAAAGAGAGAGAGAGAGAGAGAGAGAGACAAAAGCCTCCTCAGTTTTATTGCCTGCTTTATTATATAGAGAAAACAAAAAAAAATCTGCATTAAAAATATTAATCCTGCATGCTGGACATGTATGGTAACTTCTATTTTGTACCATTTTCTTGTTTAAGAATTTCGCATGTTGTTGATCACCGACCATACTTTTTTTTCCCTGTTGTACTGTTGTTTGTTTCTTTGAATAAGAAACTGTCACAAATTCTATATAAAAACAATTCTTCTTTTTACTTGCACATGCAACTGCTTGTTCTATCACTCTATTAGCTTTATTTTTCTTTTTTTTTTTAAAAAAATTGGGAGCTCAACCCACTAGGCATGTCTCCTGTGCAAGTTTCACAGAGATCAATGAGGCTGCTGCATAAGAGAACAGCTGGGGGGGGGGGATTGGGCTCTGTGTTAGCTTGTAAATATCAGCCACACCACATTAAATCTGCACAGGGCGAAAACACAAGAACATTTCAGCAGGCTGGTTTTCAGTGATCATTTGTTGCAGACAAATCATAACCTACAAAAAAAAAAAAAATTCTGGGCATTTTGCATTCAGAAAACATCCTTGTATATTTGGTGCACTTTTAAAAGCTGTAGGTTCTTTTTGTTCATTTAGTTTTCATTTTGGTTTTTGTTGGGGCAGAAAGAGTCCCCTCCCCCTTTGCCTCTTTTAATTCCCCAATCTTAATTAAATTACTTGGAGGTCAAATCTGCTGAAATTAAGGACTAGACTAGAAAGAACCAAGTTCCTTTGTATCCAGTTGGTTTTTAACTTCCAAGTGACTGCCAATGTTTATAAGTCACTTTTTGAAATATATTTTTAAAAAGACATTAATTTGAGAGAAATATATTTTTAAGTGGCGACAAGGGATAATTTTAATGTTGGGTTTTGCTACAGTCCATCATTCATGACCCAGCCATCCATGTGGGCCACCTGATTTCATTGTTGGCTCAGAAAAAGAAAGATTTGCAATTATTTTTCTCTCTTCTCCAAAGCAACAATTAGCCACTGGGTTTCTTAACTAAAACATGAGTCAATTTCACTGACTCCATCAGAGGCAGCTCATGTTTATTAGAGTTCCCATTAGACTTTAAGTTTATGCCTCTGTAAAAGGATGAATGAATTCAGAATACATAAGGGGGAAAACAGCTTTCCTCTTTCAAAAAGGTGGTTTTAGCTTTGCAGCTTCCAAGTTTAGCTTTTGCAATGTTTATTCCGCTTTTTCACGCAGCCAGTGAGTGTAGCCAAAACTTTTAGTAGTTTGGCAATTTATGGGTGTTTATTATAATTATTTCTTGTGATTTCCCCCCTTTTTTTCTCCCCCTTCTTTTTCCTCCTGCAGGTCAGTAAAAGGATTTTACGTTGCACTGACAAAAATACCAAAATGAAAACCTTTATTTTTTAGTTTCCTTTTAGAATTTGCTGGCACTGCTGGCCGGATGCATTTTGAGTTTGTATTAGTTTATAAATTAACAGTAATACCAAGAATCGTGAAAAATGAAAAGCATGGTGCTTGCAGTTTTAAATATTGTGAATATTAATAGTCATGCATCAGAAAATACCCCTCTAAACTTTTGGGTTTTTATGGATTCAACTGTGTTGAAATCACAGCATTGCAGCAGCAGAAAATGTTTTTATTTCATGTAAACGTTCTGAAGGGATCAATTTCAAATCCTGCTTATGATATGAAAAATATTAAAAAAACACCTCTTGGTCTTATTGTAGTTTTATTCAGACTGGTTTCTGGTTTTTGTTTCTCTTGGTTATTAAAATTGTTTCCTATTTTTGCTTACTAATATTATTGACATGGCATTTTTAAGGGTATATTTTTTCTTGAGGATTATTCTTGAACGTGGGAAATAAGGTGAATCACCAATCAGGTGAATTATACAGAGTTGCAAGAAAAGCAATTCAAGGTTTGATTCATGAACCGATGGAAACACTCCCCCCTCCCAATTCCTGAAACACCACCGAATTCCATGGGCTTGTTTGGAAGCATAGATGTATGCAAACTGTATTATGGTACCCGAATCCTGTTCCCACATATACAGGAGTTTGATTGAAAGTTGTGGGACTGAGATAATTATTTAAACAAGGCAAATCACAGGCATAACACTGTTACTTTATGATATAGACAATCTTAATGGCAAAATACACTGAAGGAGTTGGGGAGGCAATGACCCATAACATTCCTCTTTTTCCTAACTTTCTAGCTTCTTTTAATCTGACAGGTCTTTCAATTCTAACAAGTTTTACCTGAATGCCAAGGGAAGGGTCCCTGCATTTTCCCGAGAGTGTTTCCACTGGAAAGATATTGGTCCCTTGGAGGAAATGTCAACTTGACCTTGCTTGAGATGAGTGGCAGAGGAAAAGGTATTCCCAAAAGCAGGGCAGGCAGAGGTATTTATGTGTGGTGATTGTGGTGTCTAAAATGTTCATTCTTCACCTGAATCCCCCCCCCCTCATTTCTACCCATTCCCCATCGGCTAAGGTCCATATCTATTTTAGGTCCTAGGTCTGCCTTCATTTATTCTACCATTCTACCTGAGCATAGCATCGCTCTCTAACCTCCACACCCACTTAAGCCCCCTAACCAGTATCCCTGCCCTAACCCGCACCAGGTTTTAAATGGTGACTATACAGACTAGCTTTCCCACTGAGGTTTGGGTAAGTAGCAGATACGTGTCCACTCTGAGTTACATCTCCCAGATCTTGAAAGTGGGGAGCAGGGCAAAACTGCCGACAGAAGCAGGCCTGAAAGTCCTTTGAGCTCACTTTTTTGGGGGGCGGAAGAGGATTATATTATATTCTTCACAATAACAACCACAATCTTGAGAAGGACTCCATAGGTGGATAAAAATGCTGGAACACCTGGTTGGTCCTGCGCCCACTTATCATAATCGTCACCACCGCCACCACAGCGGTGTAGGCTCCTAACACCTCTATGGAACTGGGCTTCCTCGTAACGCCTTTCCCGAGGAGCGAGCTTTTCCTGGTTCTTGCCTTACTCTCCAACAGGGAGGCAGGGATTTCGGTCTTCCTGGAAGTGTCCCCTTTCTCACCCCGCCGCCGCTCGACTTTTCTCCATTAAGCCTCCAGCCTTTGGCGGCGGTGGCAACCACTACGAAGAGTGGGAACGGCCGAAAGGGAAGGGCTTAATTATACTTTTCACCCTCCCCACTCTCCCCCCACCGAGACCCCCGAGATCAAACAAACAAAGCGCCCATCGGTCAGAAAACGCGACCAGCTGGAGCCGAAGCCAACCGGCGTTTCGAGCAGCGATTTTCCGCCTTTAATTTCACCCAAGAGCGGTGCGCCCTGGCTGAAAGGAAAGGGGTATGCCCCAGCTCGCCGACTTCAAGTCCGGCGGGCAAATGTAGGACATACTCGATGAGGGACATTTGCCTTCCATGATTTTAGTCGCTCCGACTAAGCTACCTTCCCTGACCTTGGAAACCCTGAAACACTATACAACCACCACCACACAAGATGAGTGCCATTACAAATCGGCTGCGGTGCTTAAGAGAGGTCCCACAATCTCCCCTAGTTCGGCGGCTTCAGACTCGCAAGGCTGCCTTCTTTGTAAAAAAAAAGAAAAAGAAAGACCCCTCAAAACTTAGTTTGAGGCGAATCCCCTTTCGCTCAACGGGGCGGCTGGTAAGAAATCAACGCTCGGAAATCACCTCGGTTGGGCCGTTCACCGTAAGCCCAGACCATTTTTAAAAAATAATAATTAAAAAACCCAAATAGCGAATCTCGAAGTTTAGTTCAACTCCCGGAGATTTCCTGCATACCGAACTGGCAGCGGGAGGGTCCGGTCGTCCCAGAATAAGGGGGCGACCCGTTTCACTGTTGACAAAATCTTTCCCCTGCATTTCCAGTGCTCCCCCCTCTAACTTCTGAATGGGGGGGATTAAAAGTGGGGGAGAGACTTTCTGCGGGTCGCTAGATGCCCCCAGTGGAAGAAAGGCTCTCCCCCACTTTTAAACCCCCCCCCCCCATTCAGAAGTTGGGGAAGAAAAAGCACTGGAGAGGCAGGGGAAGGATTTTGTCAGCAGTGAAACGTGGGTGTGCGAGAGAAAAAAGAGCACACCACCGACCGTGTCCAACTTTAGATTCGCGGAGCTCCTGCAGAGGTGGCTGCAGCTAAGCAATGCTAGAAGCCGGTTTGTGGTCAGTTTGTGGTTTAGGAAGAAGCACGGAGGGCAAGAGCAAGGCCAGGCTTAGAAAAGCCGCCCTTACCCTACGGAGGAAGGCACGCACGGCCTGTTCGGAAGGCCTAAGAGGAATATTGTTCGTGGGAACTGCCACCGCATATTAATGTCCTCTCATGCGTGCACTGAATACATCACAGAAGCTAATTGAGCGACATTCCCCCAGCCCTCCACACAACCCGGCCCCCGCTTTCTTTCTACCGGAGAAAAATGGGCCTTAGAAAAGCGTAGGAAGGCCTTTGGACACCTTCGCGCAAAAAGTGTGTCAGCGGGTGGGAAGGCTACACCGCTGCAGGGTTACCCGAGCCCCCTTCCCAATCTCGGCCCCTGGAGACGTTTCGATTGCTTTTCCTGCAGGCCATGCCTGCGAAATGCCTTTGTCGGTCGTTTTGGACCATTGAGGTCAAGGGCCCGTTAAAGGAAACGGGGGGAAAAGCCCAACACAGATATATCGTTGTGGGGATGGGATTGAACTCATTGGTTTGATTGCTTCGAAGGGAAAGGAGCGTCCCCGCCGATCCTATATCGAAAGCTGAAACACGAATGGAGTCCCTTCTCCAAGTCAGGCTGGGGAAGCCGGGAGTGCGGGAGCGCACCCACTTGGGGAAAATTAGTTGGCCCCTGCGATGAGGTTTTTGTACAAGAACACGGGGAGGACATAATGTGAGTCACCAAATAAAAACTACCCTTCCTTTGTTTGGAGAGTTACCAGAAGACGCTGGGGGTGGAGGAACGGGGCACATGTTAAGGCTCATCCCTTAAAGTGCCCGGACTGTGAGTTTATGTGTCTAAGCCAGTGTTTCTCCATCTGGACAACTGGGAGATGGGTGGAGTTTGCAGTCCACCCATCTTCCACTTGTCCAGGTTGGAAAACACTGAATTAGAATAAGCTTGATTTCTGAGAAGAAGAAGAAACATTGCTAGAATTGCCAGGCTGCATGCAGAGAGATTTTTTTTGGGGGGAGGGGACATTTCGAAATAGGCCCCCGTGATCCCGCAATCCAAGTCGCTGCCCGCTTCCCAGATCAGAGGCAGAAGTGAAACTTTACACTGGCGGGGCGCAGGAGCGTGTTTTTTTTTTAGCTGCGCTACCCGGCTTTGACAGGCGAGTTGCGGTGAAATAGGAAAAGGAAACGGGGGGGGAGGGGGAATCCAGCAGTTCTGGGCTGCATCAATCGGGACGAACCCTAGATGGCAGCAGCGCGCCGGGGCCTTTGACATGTCTTTCCAGCAGCGCAGCTGCCGTCGGAAGATTTGCAGCCAAAATCTTTGCAGCCCGGTAAAAGTTTTCTCTTTCCTTTTCCAACCTTCCTTTTTCTCACGCGATTGAGGCGCTTGGGGGCTGCACAATCACAGGAGACCACAAAAGCAAAACGCGTTGACGGGAGGGCAACGTGCGCTAAGAAACAAAACCCGATCACGAACACACCCGCCCACCGATACATTATTACCGGAATTGGATGAACTCTGAAAAAGGGTTCCGACAGGTAGCCCAAACCCAGGTTTATTTACTTAGAAACAACGGAGTTTATTGCTCGGTAATCATCCCCGGGTAGACATTTCAATCAGGGATCCTCCTGGGCGATTCAGATCAACACAATTGGGAGGGGTCGAGAGGAAGGGGGGGGGGGGGAGAGAAAAGGCAAATGTCACGAATCCGTTTGCTCCCACGGGACGACTACGGACTTGGCTGCGGACCGGGACAGCTGTGGTTTGAAGATGCGTTTTGTAAAACGTAGGAGGAAGGCAAGAGAACCTTAATAGTAACAGAGTTGGAAGGGACCTTGGAGGTCATCTAGTCCAACCCCCTGCTCACGCAGGAGACCTATACTAGGGATTCGAACCGCGGAACTGCCGACCTTTCTGATCAACAAGCTCGACGCCTTAGCCACTGAGCCACCTAGGTGAGTCCTTGGCTGTGCCACACTGCAACCCCACCCTCCCCATCACCCTTCCTCTTCCTCCTTCCTTGGGATGATTTGATTTACAACAAGCGACCTTCTCTGCCGCCTCCCCCTCCCCCCAATAGCCAGCCGGCCCTATCAGGCTTCGGCTCAGCAGCCTCGTCCCTCCTCCCTACCTTTCAGCAGCAAGAGGGTTAACTTGCACCTCCCCCTGAATGGGCTCTAGGACCTAAGGAAAGTGAGGCACACTGACTTCCAGCTGAGCTTCCATTCAGCAGAATTGTTGACACAAGCAGCCGCTGGGGAGGGAGGGAGGGAGGGAAAACACAAAACAAGGAAGGCACAATTCTCACTTTCTGGGCTGGCTTGCCTTGCAAAGGGCGGTAGGGGTAGCCCTCAACTTATGACCATGATGGAGCAGCAAATTTATGTTGCTAAGTGAGACACTTGTGAATTGAGTTTTGCCCCATTTTACAGCCGTTCCTGTCCCGGTTGTTAAGTGAATCACTACAGTTGCTAGATTAGTAACCCAGTTAAGGGAATCTGGCTTCCCCCCTTTGACTTGGCTTGTCAGAAGGTTGTCAAAGGTTAATCACAGGATCTTGGGACACTGCAACCGACATGCCTCCGAATCAGTTGCCGAGCATCTGAATTTTGGTCACCTGACTATGGGGATGCTGCAAAGGTCATAACTGTGAAAAACGGTCACAAGTCACTTTTTTTCAGGTCATACTTCCAAGATTAATATCTTGGAAGATATTACAGGCCTGGTTGTGAATACATTAAAAAAATATAAAAGATATACCTGTGATACAAATCAGAAAAAATATATATGGGCACAACCACCCAAGAAGAATCCCTCAAGGTGTGTATCTGCTTTATTTCTTCTGCTTCATACAAGGGAAGCAGGTGCTCATTACCCCCTTTCTGAAGGAAAGGCTCTTTGCACATGCTCCAGGGCATTGAATGGTTGGATTATATTTATGTAAAGAAAATGCCCTCTGTGTTAAACACAGACTTCTGAGGTTTATAGCACTCTCAAACCATTGCAAATATTCATCATCCTTAGCCAGTTGGGATACTCTTGTGGCAGTGAATGATGAGAATTGTAGTTCAGGCTATTGGGGGGGGGGGGGCACTGGAAGGAATTGCTTTAAGGATGATGCTATACACAGGAGCTTTCTTTACCACCACCACCCCAAATCAAAATTGCTCTCTTCCATTCAAGCCTTTTGCCTTGGCAGTCTGATGCTCTGCAGGTCATCGTAATCATCCACCACAAGATAGGGTGAAGTATGGGGCTTGTAGTCTAAAGAGCCTTGGGTTGCCTTCCCGGAAAGCTCTTTTACCTCCTTCCCTTCCCCACTCTGAACAAATTGACCTGCAGCAACATTCATTTCCTCTCTTGGCAAGAGAAATAGGAAGTGGCCTGCACGAATGGAGGCAAATGAAGTAGACAGGGAACTTATGAATTTCAGCCAGGGAAAGTAGGAAGAAAAAGGTGCCACAGATCAGTCATCCCTCCCATTATTTCTCCATAGCACTTTCCCTCCCATGTTACTCGATGTGTAAAGCTCACCCAGGATGACTTCATGAATGCTTCCCTGGAATTTTCTTGGCAGTAATATGGAATTGGTTGATGACTGCTCTGTTCTGTGATTGATTGACTGATTGATTGGTTTTTGCTTCCTATTCTAGCTTATAGCTTTGAATTTTGCTAGGTGTTTCTTATGCAAAAGCCAAACCAGGCCCGGATATGCTCGCCTGCCAATTAAGACAGGATTGGCCAAATGCTGCCCTCTGCTGAGACCTTCAATTTATTGCCCCTTCCCCACAATTCTCTCTTGAGCAGGTCGGAAAAGAGCTCGTGTGGATCCTGGCCCCTGCACTGGCATCAAATGTGGGAATTTACCCGCCTCTCTTAGGTTATTATTCATTGGATTTATATTCCACCTTTCCTCTAGGAGCTGAAGGTGGCATGCTCCTTATTTTGAAAAATTGCTGTATCCAAGCAAAAATCACTATTAGCCTAGAATAGAATTTCCCCAACTCAGCACTTTGTGTGTCAAATTCACTGAGCAATATATACACTCTCGTTTGGTGTGTTTATTTGCATCTGTGCTGTCAAATGAGTCATTATGATTATTACTGTGTGTGTGTATGTGTGTGAGAGAGCTAGGTTAGGCCAAAATGCTTTTCCTTGGGATTGCAGAAATCAGATAATTTGAATAAATTTCCTAGATGCTTAATTTGACATAGTACCTTCATACTCACACGGAAACAAAATAGTCATGGACTATATGCCTACCAACACCTATCCACCTTTAAATCCATAAGACTTAACTTCACGGGAAAGGATTTGGAGCAATGGAAGTGCAACCTGATCCATGAGAAAAACAGTGGGACATTCAAATAAATACGCTCTTATACATAACAGCCTGCTCAATTATACAAGCAATCTGTGTATCACACCCAAGAATAGGAATAGATTGTCTTTGAACAGCTGGATTTATTTTTTTCCAAAAATGCGAATCCAACACTTATTTATTTGCTGCTTCTTCCTTGCATGTCAGGAGTGTCTCTAATGAGTAATAGCACGTCTGTACTAATAGGACCTTGATTGCATAGCACACACCCACTAAAATCTTGCCAGACTGTAATGTAAGGCAAACATGTTTTAGAATATTGTAACTTCTCTTTTCTCAACCATATTTTTTGATAAAGAACTTTTCACAACCTGAAAGTTTGCATGCTGTTTTATAAACTGTAAACTGGTTTTATAAAGGCATTGCTTTAATATTAATTCGGCATTTTTTATTTGAGATGGTTATTTGCTGAAACATGAAATGAAGTTGCAGTATGAACAGCTATTTGAGGGGATTAGAAAAACTATGCAGGGCAATGCTTTTCAATGACCACTTGTTATTATTAGAGCTGTATGGTGCCTCCAGATTAAAACCCATGTTCCCATAATACGTTGAATTAAACGAAAGCAACCACCACCACCACCAAAGTGTACAACTTATTGATATCACCATACTGAGACGCCAGAGTCGAAGAAAAAGAACTGGAAAAAAAAATCACGAAATATCGTGACCAGCCATCGAAACTACATGAGTATGCATGAAACATGTAACAGTGATATCCACTGTCATCTGGGCAGCTGGTATGATGTCCAAGAATTTTACAAAATACATAAAGAAATTGCAGCTTCCTGCAATAACACCAGCGGTTCAAAAAACTGTGCTACTCAGAATATTGTATGTTTTAAGATACTTGGTTGTGATACCCAGGGTGCTGGTAGCAACCCGTATCAACGATCAGCACCAGTCAATGATATTTGTGATACATTTTTAAATGTTCAATTGACTTGAGTTCCATGTTTAATGAATAAAAGAGATAATAATAATAATAATAATAATAATAATAATAATAATAATAATAATAATAATAATAATAATAATAATAATAATAAATCACCCAACTTTTAACTTAGTTCCCTTAGTTCCCCGTGTTTAGTTTATTATTTATGGTTCAGGAGAAGGTGGGAAAATATGCAAAGACAACCAATATCAATCACTCTTCTGTTTGTGGGATTCTTAGAAGTATTTTCATGGTAGAACTAAGATGCCAGACTCATCCAAGAGTATATTTCCTTTTTGCAAATGACAATAGGTAACAGCCAAGATTTTGCACTGAACTTTGTTCTTTGCCTCCTCCCTTTGACATAGAGACAAATGTTATTGAACTTTTCTCTACAAGGTAAGTCTAGTTGATCTATGAGCGATTGTACATAAACTCAAAGTATGAGTCACTAAAGGATCTGAACATGGTATCTTGGTACTTTTGTGGGATGGGATTGTTAATGACTGTTGACCATTGAAGTTGGGCACTTAGTAAGTTTCAATCAATCATACAATTAATCTTAATTCTTACAGCCAAAAAAAAATGTTGCGATCTCCAGTCTACAAATTTACCTGGGGATTACTACCTGGGAATTGGACTTAGAAAATCCTAAGTGTTATTAATTGTCATCTAACTTAGGTGGCCGTCCATCTATCCAAGAAACCAGGGTTGGTAAACAAAAACAGAGGATTACCTTTAAAAGAAGCCCTACTAAAACTGCACTGGGTCTCAATAAAAACACAAAGTCACTAGACACAATAAGGCTGCACCTGATTAATACTTACGTAGATGGAATTCCTCCAGGGCAGTGTTTCTCAAACTTGGCGACTTTAAGTCCTGTGGACTTCAACTCCCAGAATTCCCCAGCCAGCTATGCTGGCTGGGGGATTCTGGGAGCTGAAGTCCACAGGACTTAAAGTCACCAAGTTTGAGAAACACTGCTCCAGGGAGTTCAAAAGCTATAGACTGGAATAGGTTTTTTCAAAAAATCCTGAAAATGCCAGATATATTGGCATATATCTGAGGGTATCCATGAAAAGTAAGAGACAAGTTTTCCTAAAGGGGAATTTTTTTCCCCCAACTTGGAGTTTTGCATAATGTAGCTTCAGAAAGCCTGCATTTTATACAAAATCAAATTATTTTGTTTGATCACCCAGTTTTACAAGAATGATCATTAAGAACCATAGAAAAATTTACATAGCTATAAATTTTAAATAAAAGAGAACTGCTAAGAAGATTTTGACCCAGTATTATAAGCAAGACTAGCAGGAAACACAGCTGAGGATCTGGGTAGAGAGACAACCATCAATTAGCTGGTTAAAGTTTGCATTAAAATATTCCACTTTTTTAAAAAGAGGTTGAGTAGCAGGTCAGATCTCCTGGTATAGATGGCTGAGAGTGGGGAGAAACTCTACTCCTTTCTATTCCCCCCTCCCAATTACTACACTAATGAAACAGCATAGTGAAATAATAGAAAGTGTGGCAGGCCAAAGATCCTAAAAGAAATATAACTGACACTTAGTACATAAAATCATGATTATAAATACTTAGGAATAAAAACTATCTGGGTTAGTAAACCTGTTGGGTATTTGCTAGCTGCTTAGGGCTTTCTCACATCTGTATTATAAATATATATTCCAGTAAAAGGTACTGAACCAAAGAGAACTTAACTACATTTTAGCTAAGGATTTTTAGCTTTTGAGAATCCAGATCTCCATCGGGTGATGCGTCTGTCATTCAGTGAAACCTGGGAACCCTGAAAAATGCAGGTTGAGTGAACCATGATACATATAACCTGGGGAAAACAGGATATGAATTCAGTTTAAAATAGTGATATAAAAACATATCCAAGGGCAAACATTTATTCATGGACATTTTCAAATTTAACTGTAATCCCAGCTGATCTTGAAAGTTAAGCAGGGTCAGACCTGATCAGGGTATGACAGGAAAGCCCAAGGAGATCCCAGGGCTATAGGCCAGACAGGGAAATTGAAATAAACATCCCCAAAGAAGACAAAGACAAATGACTTAAATACTGTTGTCAAGAAATCTATATGGACATGTCTGAGATATCACAGGGACTGAGCTTAACCTGAATGAAACTTTCCTTCCAAAGAAGTGTGGTTAAATTTGCAGCCTCTCTTGGAAGTAAATCCAAAGAATCAAATGGGACTAATTTCTGAGCAAAGAGGCTTAGGAAGCATTGTGGCTTTGGAACAATTGGACATGTTTATTATGGGGAAGGAATAACCTTCTCAATATTTGTTTATGGGAGCTTAAAGCTAGAAAACCTACCCAGAAGTTGTAGAGATATGTTCGCACTGCACATTTACTTATTCAGTACAGCTGTCATACAAAACAGCCTTGGATTCTTGGAAGGAAGTAGAGAGAGCTGTCCTAGAAAAATGAAATATTCTAGGAAATATTAAAAGGGCAGAATATTTCCACTAAAAGGGAGGAAGAAACTCATCCTCCCTCCTTTGTTAATGGGCCATTAAGGACGGTGCCAGTTCTACATAACAAAGATCTACCTCCTTCAGGCAGAGCCATCATAGGAATCTGAAAGCCCATCATCACCCAGCAAGAGTCAATCAAAAACACAACCTACAATGTTACCCCTGCATGGCCCCACGGGAGTCTGACAACCAATCAGAATACAAGCTCAAATTCAAAATCCCAGAGAGGGCATAAAACTGGGGTATTCTTTCCCTTTTTGCCCAGGACCTCAAACCATGTGATCCTGTTCATCATTAAGACATCTTTCCAAACAGCCACCATGTCTCCAGTGTCTTTCTCCCCACTTGGAACTGAACCCAGATGGACATTTCTTCCAACAAGAGTATGTTGTGTCTCGCTGCTGTCATCTACCGGGGATCCAGAGCATTGCAGCCTGGATATAGTAGCCTTAAGATTTAGCTTAACTTGGGCTAGCTTGGCAGTGTTCCAGGGATAAAGTTGGGTTGTTAACTGTTTCTAGCAGTTTGTGTACTTTAAAAATTGGTAAAATGATGCTTGAATTAAACAAGTTCTCTTTTTTTGATGCAATATATCATCACAGCTCCTTTGAGCACCTAGTGCCAGATTTCTGACTACAGTTGTCCAAAGCTCCCCTTTTCATTTCTCTCCTTGCTCTTTTAGTGCAGTGTAGCTTCTGCACCCTCAGAACGAGAAAGACCATGAAGCAGTTGGCTTAAGCTTCACACAGTGTTGTGGGATTGGCAATTCTTCCAGCATTGCAAAGCCTGACATGCTTTTTTGGTGGGAGGGGGGGGGAGGAAGAGGGGGAAGCTGAAAAGCAAGCCCAAAGAGAAGGAAAAAAAATAGCCACTCTTGGCTCTACAGAGAACCCAGTTTCTATATCTTCTTGCTTTGTATCTTGCTATTGAGCAAGAGAATAGCAAAGTCTGACTTAAACAGGAAGCTATTCATCTGAAGTCTTAACAATATGATTCCTCTGAGATGAAAACCCAATTTTCTTATCACATCACCTATGCACACCAGTCATTCAAAGCAAGAATGTCTACATCAAGGGTGTCAAACTCAAGGCCCACGGGCTAGATTTGGCCTACGGGGTGCTTAGATATGGCCCTCGGGGCCATTCTGGAAACAGTGAAGGACCACCCCACGGTGCCTCTGCCAGCAAAAACAGGCTCCCCATCTCTGTTTTCGGCTTGGATGGCCTCCTCGGGAGGGCCACAAGCTCCATTTTATTTCTGGCAGAGGGTTGCAGGAGGCTGTCCCAGCCAAAAACAGAGATTGGGAGCCCGTTTCACTGGCAGAGCGTTCAGGCCACCACAGGCGCCCCGATGCGAGTGACCAAGCTGGCAATGCCTATTCTAGCCACACCCACCTGCCCCCCCGGTCAAATACAACCCTGATGTGGCCCTCAGTGAAATCAAGTTTGACACCCCTGGTCTACATCATGGTTCAATGATGCTTTAAAACAATTCTTCAGCTGTAGACAATTTATTGCTCTAAAACAAATATTTAATAGTAATTAAGAGGTTATGCTAGAGCCTAGATCTTACTACTGGATTTTAGAATCCAGAGAGGAAAATGGAGGAGAGAGCATGTAACAGATAGATTTGAGACTTGCTTGTCTGGAGCAGAGAGTCCCTTCTGTTCCCCTTCTGGATCCAGCAGCTAAACTATAAATTCAATTCTCCAGAAATTAATCCTTTGAACCAGAAGTGGTTTGTGGTGTTCCAAAGCAGATCTGAAATATTATGAGCTATTTCCAAGATTAATTTCTGGAAAACTATTTTATTTCCAGAATAACAAGATTAATATAGTCTGGAAGATTCTGCACAGAACCTGCCTAGTAATTAACAACATGAGTTTATTGGAAAGGTGGTTTATAAATCCTAGAAACATAGATTCAGTTGCACATCTTTCTCTACCATGTCTTTATTTCTCTGCTTTTCCTTGCCCTTTCTCTCTCCTCTCACAGGATAATGCTCCAAGCATCTTATAAAGTGGACTGATAGGAACTAATGGGATTGAAGTGACAAAAATACCATATTTTTCAGACTATAAAATGGTCTGGACAATAAGACACACCTAACTTTTGAGGAGGAAAACATGAAAAAAAAATCTGCCTCTGATTCCCAGGAATTTGCCTCCTTGCAGCAAACAGCAAACAGCCCATTTAGCACCAGAAGCCAATTGGTGGTTGGATCTTCCTCCCGGAATACCGCCTATCAGCTGTTCCAAGCTGTGGGGATCATGACTGCCCATCGTCATCATCGCCACCCATCGCTGCTGCCACCTATCCCCACTACCTGGAACAGGCTGAAAATGGGGCATATGGAAACCAAAAATTGGGTGTGTGGAGGCGGTAATAGGTGACAGTGATGATGGGCAATAAAGGGCAGTGGCAATCTCTACAGCCTGGAACAGCTGATAGGCAGTATTCTGGGAGGCAGATCCAACCACCAATCAGCTGCTTGTGCTAAATCAGGCTGTCCTGAAGCTGACCCGGCTGTTTTCTGCAAGGAGGCAAATTGCTGGGAAGCAGAAGCCGAAGGGTGGGGGCTGGTGGGTGGGCAGGGCTTCGACAACATTCACTCTATAAAATGCACAGACATTTCCAGCCACTTTTGGGAGGGGGAGAGGAAAGTGCGTCTTATACACCGAAAAATACAGTAGTTTTTGATTCATGCAAGGTGCTTGATACAGTTAAAATCTAGGCAACAGTACACCTTTTGAATATCTTGATCTTAATGCAACTATACTTTTTTGTGTGTAGATAAAAAAATGGACGATTTTGCATATATATCACAAGAATCCACCTTCTGAATAGCTAACTCAAAGAATCATTTGTCTTTCTGTACTTCCTCTCTCTTTCCTCTTCCCCAGTTCACATGTTTTTTTTTAAATCTTGTGATCTAAAACTTTACTTTTATGCAGTGATCTAAGACTACTTCTCTGCTACTGAATTAACGTTCTCTCTAGTCTTTCGTTAGCAGAAAACAATGTTATCATAAAATTAGTCCTCTAGGTTGCCTGTATCAATCCTCCATGCTAAACACTGTCATCCCAATTTAACTAGTAAATATAGGTAAACAAGTGAGGACTGAATTGGTTGGATCTGATGATGAATTGGTTGGATCTGATGATGCTTCTGCATCACCTGAGTCTCTGCTTTATCTTCCTTAGTGTGGATCTATTGCCCTTCTTCCCACACTCAATGTGGCATCAGAAGTCCAAAATAATATGAAAGAAAGAAAAGCAGAGTATGAAAAGATCTTAGTTAATGTGCCTGCTAAACAGGCAGACTAAATCTGAGCAGTACCAAATTCTAATTTGGACAATATAATTAGAGATACACAAGGGGAAAAAAACCACAGCCCTAGAGAGAAGAGAGACAGATCTGCCATGATAATACAACTAATTATGTCCCGTAAAGAGGGATAACAGAAACCGCCTAGCCTGTTGAGCTGGTGGGGATGATAGAAACTTAGAAATGCAGGGGAACAGGCAGTGAACATGTTCAACATTTCTTTAATTTCCAGGTTAGCCCAATGAGGAAAATTCCTATTGCATCATATGTAAAGACTCCCAGTGTGTGCAAATATGGCTCCTCTTCTTCGCAAATAAAATACTGGAGGTCTACTCTTCTCTACCTGGTTAAAATAGAGAGAAGATGTTTTCTAAAATGAGTGGGTAGGGAAAGTGATGAGTATAAATGTGGTCTAGGATGCAAAACACTAAAAGAGGACTAATTAGTTAGTTAGTTAGTTTACTTTATTGTCATTGCACGTCGTACAAAGACATTAAATGCCATCTTTAGTCTACATTATACATAAAAAAACCACACATCATATTTTATGCAATTGAATTGAAAACCCCTGATATTGCATTAATATTGCACTATACAGTAGAATTCAATATAGTTACTGCTCTGGGATAGAAGGTGTTTTTCAGTCTATTTGTCCTTGTTTTTATTGTCCTGTACAGTCTGCCAGATGGTAATAGTTTTTTAAAAAAGGATGCCCTGGATGAGATGGATCTTTAAGAATGTTTTGAACTTTCTTAAGGCAGCGGGAGCTATAAAGCTTTTCTAAAGAAGGGAGAGGGCAACCTATGATCCTCTGGGCAATGATGTTAACCCTCTGGAGCGCTATCCCACCTGCCACTGTGCACAGGAGTGGGTTTCTGTTGGCATTACTGCTGTTTTGGTGTGCACACGATTTTGTTTGCATGTTGCTCTTTTGATTGACTTTTCTTTTTGCTAGATTGTTTTTCCCTCCAGTTAGTTAGGAGTCTAGTGGTCCACTTCAGGAAACTCAGTTTTGCAGCAATTCTTCTCAGCCCCAAGGAGCTTTTGCTGTCTCTCTCTGTCTCTGGGTCTATTTCTCTCTTTTCTCTATATTCTGGAGGTGGGGGAGGTGAAAATTGGGCCCATTTCGGGCCTCTCCGGCCATCCATGTGCCCCAATTTTCACCTCCCTCGCCTTCAGAAGCATTCTGCAGGCAAAAAACTGCAAAAAAAAGGGCACAGGAATTTCCATCCATGCTGATATGATCATATTGCCAAATGATTTGATTTGTAATAATACAGTATTTACCATTCAAGAGTAGCCATAATTAGCAGCATTGCATGAGTTGTGCTCCTAGATCTCATAAAAATCCATCTTATCCAGAATTTATTTCTTACAGTAGCTAAGCAAGAAATAAGTATCCTTAGTGCAGTCTTGTTAGAAATGCAGACAAAAAGTGAAAGAAAAGAAATAAATAAAAAAAGAACATTACCTCCCTTTGCCTCCCTAGTAGTTAGCATGTGTTTTTTCTTTGGAAAGAATTGTCTTTCTAATATGTTTTATTTCCCCTTTCAGTATTCCTCTTGGGGCTCAAATGTAAAATGCCATGTTTCCATGCTATACATGTGTTCCATTAAAAGATTTGTCTAGCTGTGAAAAGTGCTGCTAAGCATCGAGAAGGAAATTAAATATATAGAATGATAAGCTGCTGCTAAGACATATCAAAACAGTTAAATTAATAAGGAGGACTTATTCTGAAGCAAAAATTCAATTTTACTGCCTATTATACCATCTTTGCATGTAAAGTTGCTTTAATGCAGAATAGCAGCTCTTCAAAAATTCTGTTTTATTGGGATCAAAAATTTATGATATCCTGAGGCACGAGGAGCAAGGTATAAGGCAAAAGAACCTCACTTTTTTTATTAAGCTTAATGCTCTCTGAAACAGAACACATTTAAAACTTTTTATTGTTATTCCTGAGAGGAGACATGATGGCATGGAAGTGTCTGATGTCATCAACGTTCTTCTATGACAGTGACAAGGACTGTTTCATTTATTTGGAAGGCTCATGATTCCACAATAGGGTCAAAGAATACCTTGGTCCCAGAAAAGGCAGACGTTTCCTATGTTAATGTAAGCTCGGTTGTCTAGATTTCCAGACCCATTTATCAAGAAATAAGAAGACCTATAGCAGTGATGGTTAACCCTTTTGTTGCCAAAAGCACATGTGTGCGTATGTGCACTCATAATGCAATGTGCGCACAAACCCCATGCTCCCTGCCTCCATGCCCCAATCGCACGCATGCGCATGTGACACCCCCTTGTGCTCCCCCACCCCATACATGTACACGTGACATCCCCACTCCCCATGCATCTGTGCATGCAGGTGTGAGCCCCATGCATGGACATGCCCCCCGCTCCCCTACGCATGTGCATGCATCTCCCACATGTGCCATGTCCCCTGCACATGCATGGCAGAGACTCGAAAACCAGCTGGCCAGGGGGAGGTGCACATACATGCACTGTGGAGCTGAGCTGGGGCAATGGCTCACGTACCACAGAGAGGATGTGCCATAGGTTTGCCATTAGGGACCTATAGAAATAGCCCAGTGTAAGTAGTTAGTGCAAACATATAGCCTTTAGGAGGGCGATTTTCCAGGTTATTTTGACCCAAGGAACATATTTCAAAATCAAAGCATGCGATGGGAGCTGCATTGGGAGGAAGAGTTAATTACAATCTGTATAATCATTTCATATTCAAATATACTCAGGTCATCATGTTCTTTAATATTCTATTTTCTCATGATATATCTCTGATAACTCTGATTTGTCTTTTTTTGGGCAGGGAGGACTACTTGTAGGTACATCTTGCAAACTGAAGTTGAAAGAATATGAAAGAAAACGTCAGCCAATAATAATTACAGCTCTTGGAGCCATACTAAAAAGATTCACATTACATATTTGGAAAGTTTAGATTTACTTGACCATTGACTTGAAAAAAAAACATCTGTACTCCTCAGTTCGTAGATTCTTCGCTAGAAACTGAATTTCTAGAAAAGTATCTACAAAATTATATTTCATATGAATTAAAAATTGGATTATTAGATGATGATGATGATGATGATGATGATGATGATGATGATGATGATGTCTTGTTTATATCTTTCATAAGCTGCCCTGAGGGTACATTTGGGATAGGCCAATGGATACAAATAAACAAGCAAAAACACTAACAAACATAATGTGATATCAATCAAATAAACAAATTAATTTTCTTTCATGGAGAAATGTTTACAACCAGGTCCACGCACAGTGTTATACCTGCAGATGTGAGGACATCATGCAAAACTATGATCTTAGCTTGAAGTACCCAATTTATTTTCTTTAAACTGTTTGCCTGTGCATATCTGTAGAATGGGAATAATACAAGATGACAGAATTAATGAAGGTGAATACTCTTCATAAATGTTATTAAGAACAAAACACTACCAACCAAATATGCCTTATTTGAAATTTAGAAGATGTGAAATTCAGGTTAATATTTTGCTTGGTTTATAAAATGAGAAGTGACCTAACATTAGCTGACATAACTGTAGCTGCAATGAATCACTATTATTTTTCCTATTGTCAAATATTTAATAATTTATGTTACTAGTGCAGCCAAAGCACTTTGCACATGCCTCAATATACTGCTACCATTATTATTTTATGAATTCTTCTAATACAAGAATCATTATCTCAGAGTGAAAAATGGCTTCGAGGCCAAGTCATGGAGATTCTTAATCAAAAGTAAATTCTGTGTAAGTGTTAAATTTGTAGTCAAATGAAGGCTATTTGATTATGCCATTCTGTTCCATAATTTATGAAGTAATTTGGATCAGACATAAACATAAGAGAGTTATCTTGTCTCTGACACAGAATGTGAAAATGTTGTTCTAATAAATCAGTGTAACCTTGATATCTTTTGTCTCTTCTTTAATCTGTATCCAATTGTTCTTTACAGTAAATACATCATAATTAGTCCTGAATAATGTTTATGAACATAACAGCTGATAAGTGAGGGGATTTTTTTTGGCTTAGTTTAATCTTTTACATGATAAACAGAAGGGATTCTGCTGAAAATAAATGTGGCACTTAGAGGGTTAAGCAAGATCTCAGAATCCAAGTAAATATTTAAATGCATTGTTCCAAGACTAGGAAGGAGAATAAGAAAGTCTCTCAATTTAGCTAAGTATAAATTACAGAGCTTTATATTAGCTGTCAAATTATTTTTGTCCTTGTATTCAAGTACTCCATTCCTTTGGTAATGCTACATGTGATTTTCAGATATATGTCTTGTTTCAGGCTTGGCAAGTAATTAAACTAAATGGTTTAAAAGTTTGCATATACCATTTTTATCCAGCTCCCAGAAAAGACAAGTGACTTGATGGTTATTACAAGGTACAGCTTCCATCCAACTTCCCTGCAAATAAAAATGAAGGAATGAATGAAGAAATAAATCTTATATTGTACTGTATTCACAAAGAATTCTAGATATCTGGAATAATGCTATTTTTTTAAAATCCTTGCTATGGAAGGCATATGTCTTATGAAAATCAGTTACATTTGTAGAAACAATCCATAAAGTTAAAATAGAATTGCTCTCACTTATCAAAGTTTTGCCCGATATCAAAATGTTTCAGTGGAGAGTGTTCTTATTTAGTAGCTCAGTCTGCTATACTCTGTTTCAGAATACTCCATTCCATTTCTGCTTCTTCTGATTTTATTTTATTTTTTCTTTCTGCAAAATCAGTCAGTAATCTGTGGGTGCTGAGCAGGTTCTCCCCCCCTTTTTTTTGGGGGGGGGGCTCTGTCTGTAAATTAATAAAGTGAAAATATGTTTAGTTCACATTGACTGCATTTTTGGAATGCATGTTTCCATAAATGGTAGGTTCTTTTTCCAAATCTCCTCTTATTTGAGTAACGCTGCTTTGTCTAAGGAAGATAATGAGTTTGTTACCAGCAGATATTTGATAAATACTGCAATTTAACACATGACCATTTCACAGTCCATGATTTTTGATATCAAAATATGGCCTCTATCTTCAATACAGATTTCCATATGCTGGAAAAGTCTGTAGAAATTCTCAGTCATCCAGGTCATGATTCTCCCAAAGGTGCTATTTGGGGAGGCAACTGTTTCTTGTTTTTTCTTTGAAGAAGTTTCTCTTCTCATCAAAGAGGTTTCTCCAGCTCTGGCAGGATAGTGGGGAATGGAAGGATTTATATTCCTTGCAAACAGCTGGTCATTTTCATCCTTTCCAAGGGTCATCGAAGCACTTGGAGGTTTATCTGTGTCCTCAGGGTCACATGAGTAGTGGTCCTGGTTCCTGTAGTACAATAATACAATAGTAGAGTTGGAAGGGAACTTGGAGGTCTTCTAGTCCAACCCCCTGCCTAGGCAGGAAACCCTATACCGTTCCAGACAAACGGCTATCTAACATCTTCTTAAAGACTTCCAGTGTTGGGGCATTCACAACTTCTGGAGGCAAGCTGTTCCACTGATTAATTGTTCTAACTGTCAGGAAGTTTCTCCTCAGTTCTAAGTTGCTTCTCTCCTTGATTAGTTTCCACGCATTGCTTCTTGTTCTACCCTCAGGTGCCTTGGAGAATAGCTTGACTCCCTCTTCTTTGTGGCAACCCCTGAGATATTGGAACACTGCTATCATATCTCCCCTAGTCCTTCTTTCTCTTAAGCTAGACATACCTAGTTCCTGCAACCATTCTTCATATGTTTTAGTCTCCAGTCCCCTAATCATCTTTGTTGCTCTTCTCTGCACTCTTTCTAGAGTCTCCACATCTTTTTTACATCATGGCGACCAGAACTGAATGCAGTATTCCAAGTGTGGCCTTACCAAGGCATTATAAATTGGTATTAACACTTCATGTGATCTTGATTCTATCCCTCTGTTGATGCAGCCTAGAACTGTGTTGGCTTTTTTGGCAGCTGCTGCACACTGCTGGCTCATATTTAAATGGTTGTCCACTAGAACTCCAAGATCCCTCTCACAGTCACTACTATTGACCACGGTACCACCTATACTGTACCTGTGCATTCCGTTTTTGTTGCCTAAATGTAGAACCTTACTCTTTTCACCATTGAATTTCATTTTATTAGATAGTGCCAAATGTTCAAGTTTGTCAAGATCCTTCTGTATCTTTAGCCTATCTTCTGGAGTGTTGGCTATTCCTGCCAGCTTGGTGTCAGCTGCAAATTTGATGAGTTCCTCATTTATTCCCTCATCCAAATCATTGATGAAGATGTTGAAGAGTACTGGGCCTAAAACAGAGCCTTGGGGTACTCCACTGCATACTTCCCTCCATGTAGATGCAGTTCCATTGAGGACTACACGTTGAGTGCGGTTGGTCAGCCAGTTACCAATCCATCTGGTGGTGATGCTGTCTAACCCACATTCTTCTACTTTATCTAGTAGTAGGTTATGGTCTACCTTATCAAAAGCCTTACTGAAGTCCAAGTAAACTATATCAACGGCATTCCTCTGGTCCACTAATTTTGTCACATTATCAAAGAATGCAATAAGATTAGTCTGGCATGATCTGTTTTTGACAAATCCATGTTGACTTTTGGCTATTACTTTGTTTGCTTCTAGGTGTTCGCAAATTCGTTGCTTGATTATTTTTTCCAGAATCTTTCCTGGTATTGAGGTCAGGCTGACAGGTCTGTAGTTTCCTGGATCTATTTTTTTCCCTTTTTTGAAGATGGGAACCACATCAGCTCTTTTCCAGTCCTCTGGTAGTTCCCCGGTGTTCCAGGATCTCTGAAAGATATAATTCAGTGGTTCTGAGATCTCGTCTGCTAGTTCCTTCAGAACCCTGGGGTGTAATACATCTGGTCCTGGTGATTTGAACTCATCTAGGGTAGACAGGTGTTCCTAATCTGATTTTTGTGGTGCTGCATTTGACTGTTTTATCCCTTTGTGTAAAGACAGATGCAAAACATGAGTTAAATAGTTCTGCTTTCTCCCTGTTGCTTGTCACCTTCTTGCCACTTTCTCCTAGCAATGGACCAATTGTTTCCTTAACTTTTTTTCTTGTTTTTAACATGTTGGAAGAAACTTTTTTTGTTAATTTTTACTTTTGTGGCAAGCCTTTCTTCATTGTGAGCCTTAGCTTTCCTCATTTCATCTTTACAGGCTCGGGCTATTTGCTTATAGTCTTCAGTTTTCCCTCTGGAAATCCATTCCTACTCCCACACCATTCAAAGGGTCTTCATCCCAAATTGTATAGCTAAAGGTCTGTAGAGATTGTCAGTCATCTAGGTCCCATGCTTGTCGCAAAGGTGCTTTTTCAGGAGGCAACTGAACTTTCTTGCTTTTTCTTTGAAGATGTTCCTGTCAGAAGACCTTTGACAGGAATGTCCTGTCATAGCTAAACAGTCCTGTTGGAGCTGAAGAAGCTTCTTGGATGAGAAGCGAAATGTCTTCAAAGAAAAAACAAGAAAGTCCAGTTGCCTCCTGAAAAAGCACCTTTGGGACATATGTTGGAAGGTTTGAAGTCCATCCAAAATTAGTGCCCATAAACGAAAATGTATCTAGAAACATTCTTCATATTATATTCATTTATACATTTTAATGCTTTTTATCACAAGAGCCCAATGTTAGATACTGAAGAAAATGTGGGCTTTACCCCATTAAAAAGAGTTAGATAATTTAATCCAAAAGGAAACAAAGTGTGAATGAGAAGCCGCTCCAGATTAAGGTCACAGGATTTCCCTCCCTTTTTTACCTAGAATCAGTTCCAAATTCTTTTTCAACATCTTATCCAATTATCAATCACCTACTTTTGAAAATGAAATTTAAAATAAAATATACTGGTATACATGGATTAAAATGCTGGATTGATGCTGGGAGAAGGAGGAAAACTGGAGAATGTAAAGAAGAGACAGATTAAAACGGGTCTAGGACAACCCACTGTGGTCAACTCAGCATGGCCAACTTCTCATTGGATAACTCAGCATGGCCAACTCCCCATTGGATAACTCAGCATGGCCAACTTCCCATTGGATAACTCAGCATGGCCAACTTCCCATTGGATAACTCAGCATGGCCAACTCCCCATTGGATAACTCAGCATGGCCAACTCCCCATTGGATAACTCAGCATGGCCAACTTCCCATTGGATAACTCAGCATGGCCAACTCCCCATTGGATAACTCAGCATGGCCAACTTCCCATTGGATAACTCAGCATGGCCAACTCCCCATTGGATAACTCAGCATGGCCAACTTCCCATTGGATAACTCAGCATGGCCAACTCACCGTGGAATAACTCACCGCAAGACAAGAATTATATTGATATGAAATAAATGGTGGAATAGAATCATTAAAGAATGGATGCAAAAGGAGAGACAAAATAAAATGTGAATGACAAAAAATTAAAATAATTTAAAAAAAATATTTCAAATAATTAAATTGAATTTTTGAATTAACCCATGACGAGTTGCCCTCCAGTGAGTAGGCCACGGTGAGTTGTCTCACAGCAAGCTAACCGTGGTGAGTTGGCAGCGGTGAGTTGATATTGGCAAATTGTCCCATTCTGGATTAAAAAGGGCAATTAAGAAAATGAAAAAGAAGAGTGGAGGTGGTGGGAAAAGAGATGATGGAAGGCTGGGACAGGCAGAGGAAGCAAAAATATAGAGTAATATGAAATGGAAGGAATGTGGGAGTTAAAAGAAGAAATAATACAGGTAGTATAATAGATTTTTCCAATTTATACCTACCCACAGCACAGGGGAAAATGTATGATATTATATTTGTCTCATTGGTCTCGAACCAATGAGTGAAGTAAGATTGAATTACTCTTACCTGTACCAGTGCTAAAAGTAATTTTTTCTTTCTTAAATCAATATTATCCAATGATAGATTCAAATGTGAAAAATCTGTTACGCTTTGGCATATCTTACAACAGAAGTTCAGTCAAATGACCAGTAGTAGCTGAAATTAAAGAGCCACATTCTGGCTATTTCAGGCTGATCACAGGAGTCTCCTTTTGTGAGCCCCAGACCCATTTTAGATGAATGTAAATGGTTTCCTGCTATACACCAGGACACCAGGATGTTTTATGCCAGAAGAAATTGGTAGCTGGTAAATTGAAATGATAGTTTATCAGAATTGCTCGATGGTATTAGATAGCTCAGCCAACAGTGTTGTTGTAATTGTCTTGCTACTTCTGGGTTGGTTGAAATAGCACACAAGTGGAATGACAGGAACATCTCCACATTCCCTCCTAAATAAAATACGGAGGAATCTTGACGTAGGCATTTGTAGACAGACAGACAAACCATCAGACAGACAGATGGTGAAAAGCAGGGCAGGCAGGCAGACAGATATAGATAGATATGAGCCATGGGGCACAGCAGACTAATTCTGCCCACTGCCAGAGGTATCCTGACCACCTCAAGGTTAACTCAGCTTTCCATCCTTCTGAGATCAATAAAATGAGGACACAGATTTTTGGGAACAATATGCTACTCTTTAAACTGCTTAGAGAGGGCTGTAAAGCACTATGATGCATAATATGTCTAAGTGCTATTAATATTATTAGAGATAGATAGATGATAGATAGATAGATAGATAGATAGATAGATAGATAGATAGATGATAGATAGATAGATAGATAGATAGATAGATAGATAGATATAGACAGACAGACACTGTATTAAGCAGTGGTTACGACACAATAGGAATAAGAGTAGTGGCACAGGAAAAGACTAGGAATGATGGATAGATTCCTGCAGTTATTGCTGCTCTATTTTTGTTACCATGCTGGATATGCAGATGTTTTTCCTTCCTAGCTGATGACATGCTGAAGTGGGATGATAGCAAAACTGGAGAAATCTACAAAAGATTTTGCTGAGACACATAATCAGGGGAGCACCAATCAGCAGCAAACTCGAGACAGATGTAATAAAGGCAGGATGGGGAACAGCAAAAGGGACAGCTGATTTCATGCCAGTATAATTTTCTGCTGAGTCACTGATGGGGAGAGACCACAGTGGGGAAATCCCCTAAATGATTTTTACAATTGGCCCAAACAATGGCAAAATAATATTTCACAACCTGGTCTGAATGAGAACTGTATGAACTAGACAGTAAAAAAGTCTGTTTGTTCAAGAACCATATGCCTTTGTGAGAGAGAAAAGTTTGGACCTTCCAAGATCAATTGTGTTCAGTTTCTTTTGCAACTATTCACGTTTTGGGCCTGGCACTCTATGAAACCTTTAGAACCATCTTCTAAATTACTTGTAATGTCTTGTAATTACTTGTAATGTCTAAATTACTTGTAATGCCAGACAACTAGAACTAGACAAACATTAAATCCTAACCATAAATTGAATATTAATTTTGTAATTTCATTCAATGAGAATTAATTACCCCTCAAACACCCCCCCCCCAAGAATTTCCTCAAAAGGCAAAATATTTATATAACAATCCTCTTCATTTTGTATTCCTTACTATTCTTTTCAATATTGTCTTGATGGGTTTACAAAACTATTGCTATGTCTGATTAGTCTTGCAAAGATGCTAGGCTACCTATTCCCCCAATACAACAAAATACCCCCCCCCAAAAAAAAAATCAGGGGTGGAATTCGGCAGGTTCTGACAGGTTCTGGAGAACTGGTACAATAAATTTTGAGTAGTTCGGAGAACCGACAAATACCACCTCTGGCTGGCCTCAGAGTGGGGAGGGATTGGAGATTTTGCAGTATCCTCCCCCTGTCATGCCCACCAAGCCACACCCACAGAACTGGTAGTAAAAAAAAAAGAATTTCACCACTGACACAAATGTATGAACCTACTGTAACTGTATTACAGAAAAGAAATTATGGTTTACATTTTCTGATCTGCAGTTTATTGGATTGTCTTTTTTGTGAAGAAGGGGGATGATGACTTTGCTTTTTACCCAATTAAATAATCACACTATATGTATACAGTAATAGAGAAAAACTTTTAGCATTGTAATTCAGGGCAGGGAAGCACATGAAGTTCAAAATCTAAAGTTCTAACACAGAAGACTAGGATCAAACACACACTTGGGTCAAATTCAGTATTAGCTCCTTTGCAGATTTGTTCCTTATTCAAAACGTAATGTGTAACGTTTCCATCATTTTCTCTGCCTAAATTCCATGTAATTCTACTTGGTGGTGGTGGGGGAGATGTATAACACCCCATCAACCGATCCAATCACCACTTTGGGAAACAATTTTCAGATGGGACTGTGGGGAAAAGAGTAACTTTTTCTCTCTAGCTTTGCCTTCTCCTCAAATTGCTGTTGCTGGGCACTCTGTCCCCAACTGGGAATGAAGGAAGGGGGAGGAGGAAAAATCTTTTAACTGTCAGAAATTGATTTTTTTTAATATTTGGAAAACCAAAGAGTAAATTTCCTTTCTCTAAAAATCACTGTTCATGTATCAATTTAAAAAATGGGGACATAGGAAATCTATAGCTCCAAAAGATATCCCTAATCCAGGGGTGGGTTGCTGCCAGCATTACTGATGGTTCGGTGCCTCAAAAATTTCGCCCGTGTGCATTTGCAAATAAAAGGAGTAAGACCTTAAAAATGAAAAAAAGAAATTCCCTGAAAATTGTTCTGCGCATGCACAGAACTGAAAAAAGATGGCGGCCCCGTAGGAGAATCAGTTCGGGGGCGTGGCAGGCCTGGGTCTCTGCCGGTTCCAGCGACCCAGGCTGCCAAGTTACTACCAGTTCGGCCAAACCGGTCCGAACCAGTACAAACCCACCTCTGCCCTGATCTGGCTAGATTTGTAAACTTAGCTAGACCTAGAAATGTCTAACAGAGTATATGATTCTTTCCAGTTTCATCTAAACATGTCAAATGGGATTTGATGTATTCTATGCTGTCCCAAAGCTGATTTCACCTGTATTTACTTAGTCCAGACGCAATATCTTACAGAGAACTGGAAATTGTTCTGCCAGCCATTCAAAATTGTTTAGGGGACATTGATTGATCAAATAACTAGGATCTGACAATTTATCTCACACAGTGGAGTTAAATGAGTTTCAATCAATATCTGCCTTGGCTGGAATCCATGTGGTCCTAGCCACCATATACACGCCATAGAACGGGGGTGAAATGAAGATTCTTTTCATCAAAAACCCAAGACTTCCCATGGAAAGGGTATCCCTGCTTCACTTTGGAATTAACACTGTAAGAACTTCATTTCAAAACATGTGTTGGGCTGCTGTAACTTTTCCAGCTGAAGAGTTGCTGTGCATTGAAATGGCTTGATGAAGAAGATGCTTCGTTGTTAATTAATTGATGGACCAGATGAATTAATGGGCTTCATGGGAATCTCAGCGGATGTTTTTAATTGCTTTCAATTTTTCTCTCCCAAGTGCAAAATGTAGTTTTTTTCCATATTATGTTTGCTTTTCTTTTAGGTTTGTCTGCGAAAGAAATAGAAAACATATAAATATATTAATCCTTAAATATATTAAGGGTGTGAATAAGGTTCTATAAGGCAGTATTTTCAGTATTAAGCAAAAATCAAGGACACAGGGGCATAGCCAGGGATGGGATTCAGCCGGTTTGGACTGGTTCGGGCAAACCCGATGCTAATTTTACATCTGGTTTGCCAAACCAGTAATTGCAAGGACTGGCTGGCCACACCCACCCCACCCTGCCCTCCCAGGAGTCTCCACATGGCCCATTTTGGATGCCAGGTAACTGTAGGGCCCACACAGAGGCTCTGGGAGGGCAAAAAATAGGCCTCTTGGAAGTTCCAGAAGTCCAGAAATGAGCTTGTTTCCAGCCACTGGAGGGCTTCCGGAGCCACACGGAGGCTGTTTTTGCCCCTCCGGAGGCTTGAGGAAAGCCTCTGGAGCCTGGGGAGGATGAAAACAACCCTCCTGCTGTGGTGCAGGAGACCGAGTAGGCCACGTCCACCATCGCCACGCTGACCCAGCAACCGGACAAAGAACTAATTGCTACAATTTTTGAATCCCACCCCTGGGCATAACGTCAAGGTGGCAGGAGGAAAATTCAAAAGTAATGTTATAAAGTATTGCAAGTGAAGTAGTGGAAGCTTGGAACCAACTTCCAGTAGAGCGTCAATCATCAATAACTGAGTTTAAACATGCTTGGGATAAACACATGTTTATCACCCAACAAAAATTAAAATTAAATAGATAATAGTAATAAATGTATAAATTAAAAAGAAAACAAACCAAGCCAAACCAAACCAAACACAAACCAGGTCTTTTGCTGCCTCCAGCTTTCTATTTCCATGAGAAAGAAAGAAAGAGAGGGGGGGGGGAGGGAGGGAGGGAGGAGGGGAAATCTTCCTTTTGCATCCAAGCCTCTTCTTAGGATTTGAAATTCCCAAAGGCCAGTTGCTTCTCTGCAATTCTGGGGATTAAAGTACAAATATACCTGGAGGGAGCTAGTAAGAGAACACTGCTATAGATGTGCTTTGAGCAAAGGGTGTCACAAGGGTTTAAACAGGGACACCTGCAGAATTACACCTCGCTGTCCAAAGATTAATGACAAGGACCAGACCATAATTACAGTACTATAAAGCCAAATGAAGCAACTTTCTCAGGTGGCACTTTTGGGATGTGTGTTTATGTGGCAATAGTAATTGTCCCTTTGAGTGCCACTCACATGTTCCTAAGCTACTGAGGGTTGATTGCAGGTGTGCTACTCTGCTTTAGGCAGCACTATATTTTGAACTGATCCTCTGGGAAACTAAGCTCAGGCCTACTTACAAAATAATACTAATCTTGGTCTTATAATGCATGACCGAGAACGACAAATGTTACCCGTTTTATATATACTGATCTATATATGACTGTTATTATTTAAAGTAGAAAAATAATGAAGACTGCAAGCTGACCTCTTTGTTTCCCCCTCGTTCTGCTCAGAGGCTGACTAAAATTAGGAATGAAAGGGTATCTCCTCTTCTATTCCTTCTGGCTTTTTACCTTTAACCTGGATTTGGCTTTCAAGCGGTCACTTGGGTATCTTCTTCCCTTGTTATTCACATCCGCACCTTTCCAGGGTGACTATGGAAGTCATGTTCTTGCTCACATAAACATAAAGTTACATTGTAACTGAAGTTGCAACTTTCCCCTTGCCCAGGATTTCAAACTAGCTTTATGTTTATTTATTTATTTTTAGTTAGTTAGTTTGTCAAACATGTACAAGATAACAGGTATAAGTATAAACATGGACATGGACAAAGGGAATGAGTAGAAATAAACGGGGACAGTAGGACAGGGATGGAAGGCATGCTGGTGCACTTATGATCCTTCTTGTTTGGAGAACAATTAGCTTTTTCTGCTTAAGACAACAAACTCCCACTAAAGTAATCATGTAAGAAAGAAAAGTTGCATTTTTTGCAACCAGAAATATATCTTGGGCCGGGGTGAAATTCAGCAGGTTCTAACCAGTTCTGGAGAACCAGTAGTGGAAATTTTGAGTAGTTCGGAGAACTCGCAAATACCACCTCTGGCTGGCCGCAGATGGGGAGGAAATGGAGATTTTGCAGTACCCTTCCCCTGCCGTGCCCACCAAGCTACGGCCACAGAACTGGTAGTAATTTTTTTTTTAATTTCACCATTGTCTTGGGTAGATAAAAATATTGTCCCACGCCAATCATTGACTAGTTGCTATCTTTACTGTGATAGGCATATGCCTAGGAAGACCCTGACATGGAGCCCATAATCTGGTTTTGTTTTTATATTTTCACTAACATAGTAGGTTTATAAGGAATATTAGTCAACTAAAAAGGAAAGGCAGTTGTGGGATTCTTTTTTCTTTCAAAATTAAAACAAAATCCAATTTAAATGGCTAAAGTATGTATTCGCATTTCTTTCCCAGCCAAATTATTCCTTATTTGAAAGTCTTTTTTTCCCTTCCTCCAACATTTTATAGATATTTAAGATAATATGACAGGTAGAGAAGAAATAGAACAGTACAACCACTTTTTAAACATTCAATATAGAATCACATTAAGTTTTATTAAGGAACATAAAATGGATTATAAACAAGTTCCCTTAATATTAGATTTCTGTTGTTTTTTTAAACTCTCCTCCTAGTAGATTCCTAATAACTTACATTTTACAACGTATCTATAATCTGCCAAAACTTGCTTTCCCTGGCACTAAATATATATTCATAAATGTGTCAGTCTGAAGGTGGCAGGATTTTCTGGGGCTAGGACTCTATGCTTCCCTCAGTCCTAACATTCCACCCACACTGCCCCAATGTCTTTTATCTCACTTTTGCCCCCTCTTCCCCTGGAATAGAAATAGGGAGGATTACCTTGTTTTGAGTGATGGTTCCAATACCCCATCACCACACCATTCTAATACTGTCTTTTGTTTGTGAAGCCCACAAATCTTTCTTAGGCCCGGGGAGCAAAGCTATGGCAGTGAAGCAGGAGATATCACTTGAACCTAGAAAGAACAAATCTCCTTCTCCTAAGCTTGGGAAACACATGCTACCTTCATATTTTTATGCTTCTGAGCCCAGAGGCAGAGGAGGTGTCAGGAGGGTTTTATGATCATAGATTCCTTACAATGTGAAGATACACGGCTTTTCTTGTTCATTTACAATTATTCCCTTAAACTCTGCTGAAGATATTCCCTAGCCTGGTAAAAGAAAGTTCAGAAGCCAACCCACAAACCTGGAGAACGAACCTTCACCCTCACAATAATTAGTTTTATAGTATGAGTTCTCTTATGTGGCTATGGTTAAATGTTGGTGTTTGTTGATTTTTTAATAGGGCCTGCCAGAAATATGCTGCTTTGTTGTCTTATCTGCACTATTTTTTATTTTTCTATATGATCCTATCATGTTGGTAATGTAGTGCTTGCTCTATCTTTTCTCGTATACATAATGAATGGTTGTTAAGTTGGAAACTCAAAGATCAGAGCTTGTTGAAAAGAAGATGCTAAGTTAAGTATTGGAAGCTTATTAATACTACTCACAGCCTGGGCTTATCCATCACATTCAGCCAGAACCAAGATGATAAGTAGGGTGGAATATCTTTTTTTAATGAAGAATAGTTGGAAGCATTGAGTATGCTTCCTGTAAAGGGAAAGAATGCTTAAGGAACCAAGATAGCTAACTTCAAGTATCTAAAGAGATGTTAAGAAGGGGCAGAATTATCCACAAGAAGCAATGCTTTACACTACAAGGTTTGGTTGGACATGGAAAAAGAACCCCCAATGGTATGGAATTATTTAACAATAGAACAAATGATGTTAGGAGGTTGCACTTTTTTATATACCTCCTTCTTTTTTGGAGGTGTATAAAAAGAATCTGGGTAAACTTTTGCCGGCAATGGTATAATAGTGGGTTTATGCACTGAGTAGGCAGTTGGACAATGTAATCTCCAAGGTCCCTTATGTCCTATGAATTTATGATGTCATAGAGTCTGTGAAGATAGAATCTGGAAGCCTGTAGCTTATCACAGTTTCTAAATTCCTTCCTAGGTTGCGTTGCACAACAGGCTAACTTGGTCTACTTAACTATTGTTGAGGAAATTACAGCTGGCTGGCTTCACAACTACATAAAGATAAATGGTGTACAAACCACCGCAGCTTCAATTCTTACAATGGATTAAATGATAAAAAGAGAGGAAAAACTACATTTTGGATTAGTATTTCGCTTGAATCTCATCCTTTGTCTTTTTGAACTTAAGTCTCCAGAATGCATGCACAAACTTCCTTTTTTGGGGGAAATACATGTTTGTAACATGGGTTACATGGGTAAACTAAACAAACCATGGGTTGTATCTCAAGGGGTCACCTATTTACCAGGCAATTTCCCTTATTTTGATTGAATAAATTTAAAATATCATGCTGAGCAGATGAATTAATAAATATGTACAACTAGTCTGAAATGTAAAACCTTAACAAATTGCATTTGCTTCATCAAGACCTTCTCCTTTGTTATTATTTTATCTCTACATTTAATTAAAATAGACAATGGTTTTTTTCTAGCTGTTTATAGCTATAGTTTATATCTAAAATAGAAAAACAGAATGAAATAGATATGGAAGTTGGGGTTTGGAGGACAACTTATTAGAACAGAAACTGAAATATCATAATTAATCAATAGTTTTACTTTACCTAAATATCATTTCCAACATTTATAATTTGACTGGCTGTACCCGGCCACGCATTGCTGTGGCCCAGTCTGGTTAAATGGAAAAGAAAGAAAAAAGAAAGCACAAGTCCCCCGGCAGAGGCGGCCCCCACATGGAAGTGAGCCCGGTGGCCCCTGCAAGAGCCACCATGGAGGATGCTCCCACAGGCCCCGGCCTGGCCAAGCTGAGGAGGAGAGTAGGAGGAGGTGGCAGCTGCCCCCGACCCGGCTTCCCTCAGTGGTGGCTGTTAGATCTGGGCAACGAGAGAACAGACTGAGGACACGAAGTGACTTAACAGCTCTTTATTAGTAGTCGTAGTGATCCAGCTTTTTCTGTGGCCGGAGAGTTCCCCTTTTATAGTACTCGGGTACGCCTCTCAACCAATCAGAGTGATACCTGTTTCCCGCTGTAGCAGCGGACCAGAGAGGAGACTTCCTCCGATATATGTTAATATCTAACACCCCTCCCCTCCTAGACGGAACGTTGCGGTTAGTAACATAGTCTTTTAGGTATGTTGGAGTTTGCCTTACTCGGGAGGAGCGTCGCAGTTCGGGTTGGTTAGAAGTGGTTGCAGGATCGGATGCTTTTTCTGCTTCGCGTTCGGGGGTTTTTGTGCCTTCGTTGCTAGGGCGTTCCGGAGTTTGCTCGGCTACGATGCTTGGGGGTTGCTCTGCTTCGTGCTTGATCTCTTGTTCAGACCTGGGCTCGCAGGTGTCGTAGTTCTCTGCGTTGGGGCTCTCGAGTGGCCGACTTTGCGTTGGTAGGTAGCTCTCATCCTCGGTTCGAAGGTCTGAGTGTGCTAGGCGACCCTGAAGTTGATCGATGTGCCTTTTCCAGTTCCGCCCATCTTCCAGTTCCAATAGATACGATCGTGGACCTGTGATGCCAATGACTTTTGCCGGCATCCACAATGTCCCCCCTGCATAGTTGTGGGCGTATACTGAATCCCCTATGCTAAAACTCCGAATTTTGCTTGTAGAGTCTGGGGGAGCTGTGGCAGAGTAATTTGGGTGAAGACGGTCCAGGTGAGACCGTAGACGGCGGCCCATGAGTAGTTCAGCGGGGCTCCTACCCGTCGTTGCGCTGGGGGTAATGTGTTGGATCAATAGGTAATGGTCAATGCGTGTTTGCCAATCACCTGGACCCATCCTAGCGAGGGCCTCTTTTGCGAATCGCACCATTCTCTCCGCCTGTCCATTTGTTGCCGGATGGAATGGCGCGACGAGGGCATGCCGAATTCCCTGACCTGCTAGATATGTCTCAAATTGCATGGCCGTGAACTGGGGCCCGTTATCGGAGACCAGGAGGTCGGGCAGGCCATGAGTGGCGAAAAGTCGCCGTAGAACCTTAATGACTGCCTCTGCCGTGGTTGAAGTCATTAGGACTACTTCTAGCCATTTCGAGTATGCATCCACAACTATAAGGAAGGTCTGACCTTGGAATGGCCCTGCGAAGTCGATGTGTATTCGCGACCAGGGTGCTTTAGGCTTCTCCCATTCTGTGGCGGGCGCTTCCGGGGGTGCTGGTCTCGATTCCTGGCATGGGTCGCAAGTGGCCACCCATTCCTCTATTTCTTTGTCCATGTTTGGCCACCAAACGTAACTTCTTGCTAACGCCTTCATCCTAACAATCCCCGGATGACCAACATGTAAAGCATCTAATACATTCCTACGCAAAGCATACGGAATAACAACTCGATCCCCCCACAATAAACAACCTTGTAACACTGAGAGTTCATCCCGTTTTGACCAAACACTTTGAATTCCAGGCCCACGTTTCCCTTCGGCCACCCCCTCCAAACCCAAGTTTGAACTTGCTTTATTAAACTGTCCTTAGTAGAGAACCTTGCAACATCGTAGGAAGAAACCGGTCCTGAGTCCAAACAATCAATGAGTAGCACCGGTACTTCGGGAGTGGGGTCTGGCAAAAGGTCCGGTAGTGGGCAACGGCTGAGTGCGTCTGCGTGTCCTAGAGTGGAGCCCGGTCGATGAATTAATTTGTATGAGTACGCAGCCAGGAAAACAGTCCACCTGGTCATGCGAGGAGAAAGGGAGACTGGAGTGGGGCGGTTTCCCCCCAAAAGTCCCAACAGCGGTTTGTGATCTGTAATCAGTTCAAAATCGCGGCCGTAGAGGTATTCGTGGAAACGTTTTACTCCAGCTACAGCAGCTAGCGCTTCCCTGTCCATCTGGCTGTAATTCCTCTCGGCCGATGAAAGAGTCCTGGAGTAGAAGGCGATGGGTGCTTCTTTTCCGTCGGGCATCCGGTGGCTGAGGACTGCGCCGACTCCAAAAGGTGATGCGTCGCAGGTCAATACCAGCGGTAGTGTCTGGCTGTATTGGACTAACAGTGAGTTAGTGGTGAGCAGGCGTTTTACTCCGGCAAAAGCTGCAGCTTCGGATCGTCCCCATTTCCATGGTGTGTTCCTCTGGAGTAGACGGTGTAGTGGCTCAGCAACGGTCACTTTCTGTCTCAGAAAAACGCTGTAGAAGTTAAGTAGTCCGAGGAAGGCCTGCAACTCGGTCTGATTCCGTGGTGTGGGGGCGTCCTGGATCGCCTTAATTTTCTTTGAAGTGGGGTGTATTCCCTGACCATCGATTCTATAACCCAGGAATTCTACGCTAGGCACGTTAATTTGGCATTTTTCCTTTTTGAGGCGGAGACCCTTTTCTCTGATTCTGGCCAAAACAGTTCTGACTCTTTTTTCTAATTGCTCCTTGTTTGCCACGGACACCAAGATGTCGTCAAAATAGGGGATGACTCCCGGTATCCCTTGCAAAAGTCATTCCATGACGCTCTGGAACAATCCTGGAGCAATACTCACACCGAATTGTAGCCGGTTGCATTTGAATGCTCCTCTATGCGTCACTATAGTTTGGGCCTCCGCTGTGGCGCTATCCACGGGCAGCTGCTGGTAAGCTTGTGCCATGTCTAACTTTGCAAATATCTTTCCTGGCCCCAACGAGTGCAATAAGTGCTGTACTACAGGCACAGGCTATGCGCTTTGTTGTAGCGCGACATTAATTGTGCATTTATAGTCCGCGCAGATGCGGACTGATCCGTCTGGTTTGACTGGGGTCACGATGGGCATTTCCCAGCGCGCGTGATCCACCGGCTCAAGGATTCCTTGCTCCACTAACTTATCTATTTCCTTATCTATTTTTGGGTGGAGTGCAAAAGGCACCCGTCTCGGTTTAAGTCGGATTGGCGCCACTTTGGGGTCTAAATTGAATGAAATCGGTTTACCCACATACTTACCAAGACCGGGGCCGAACACATCCTCGAACTCCTTAAAAATCCGCTCAGCGCTGCTGTTTTCCACGGCGTTGATTCCGGTGACTTCTAGCCCCAAGGATTCAAACCAATCCAGTCCTAGGAGGTTTTGTAATGGTGCGCTGGCGATGGTCATGGGCAGCTGGGCTACGATGTCCTTGAAGGGGATCTGGAACGTGCCTTGGCCTACGATGGGGACTCGGTTCCCCTGGTAGTCTCGTAGCAGGATGTCTGGAACGCGTAGTTGGCTCTTTTTGAGGCTAGGGATAGCCTGTTTTATGGATGCCCATGAAATGATCGTCAGGGACGATCCTGTGTCAACTTCCAGCTCGCAAGGTGAGCCCTCCAAGAGGACTGTGACTTTCAGCTTTTTTGGCCGCTTGGTGCGGACCTGACTTATTGTGGTGAGATATGTTCGCAACTCCTCTCTCTGGGTCAACTCTATCTCAGCATCTGAATCCTGAAAATACTCTCGTTGAGCGTCTTGATAGAACGCTCTTTCAGCTCTTTGTGTGTGATCTCTCTGGGGATACGCTCGCTCAGCTCTTTGGGAATTTTCTCTCTGGGTAAACACTTGTGGATTTCTCTCTGGGCGCCCTTTATGATTTCGCCAAGCCCCTGGGTTGGGATTCTGTTGGCGGTACATGGGTGGTTGCCTTGAGGCAGGGGCTTCGCTCCGGCACACTCGTGCGATGTGCCCCAGTTTGTCGCAGTGCGAACAAACAACGTTCCTGAACCGACAGGTAAACCAGGGGTGATTCCCTCCGCAGCTTGCGCAGGGCGGCAAACGGGATCCGGGTCTCCCCCCAGGCCTCACGTGACTGCTCCGCATCAGGTGACTTTCCTCGAGCTCGGGATCCCCGAAATCTGGAATGGTGTCCTCGTAGTGGATTCTGGTGTGTCTTGGCGCTGGCTGGCCTGTGTTGAATCCACGTTGAATGGTCTCTGCTGATCTGTCTGCTGCTTCTGAAGCTCTTGCCTCGTCGAGTACAATCTGTAGGCTCAAATTGGTTTTGGCTAATAGCCGTTTTTGTAGGGAAATGTCTCTCAGCCCGCTAACGAGTCGATCCATAATCTGCTCTTCCAGGTCTCTGAATCCACAATGTGTGGCTGCTTTTCGTAGGGCTGCAACGTACTGGTTGATAGATTCTCCCGCCTTCTGGTTCCTCGTGTTGAATGCTTGGCGGCAAACATGGCGGGAAGGTTTTGGCGCGTAATGAGTCTGTAGAGCCTGTTGCAACGCCGCCCATGATACTGCCTGTATTGGAGTAGGCGCGGTGAGGTCTCTGGCCGTGTTGAAGACTTCTTTTCCGCAGTAGCCGAGGAAGATGTTCTTCTTCCGGGCGTCAGTGATCCCCGTGTATTCGTTCGCTTCGAGAAAACACTCGAAACGAATCATGAAGGCTTCCCATTCGTCGTTCTCTGGGTCATATGGAGCGGGGGGAGTGTGCATCCCCATCTTCTCTCGTTTGAATTTGTCGCGCTGTGGTGACCTGAGATGGCTGCCGGAATTTCTGCCGAATTCCTAGGCTGGATCGAATCCGGAGATTCTGGAGGTAGCGTTCTTCGTCCTATCTGTCTCTCGATCCCACCCTCATCGCCAATGTTAGATCTGGGCAACGAGAGAACAGACTGCGGACACGAAGTGACTTAACAGCTCTTTATTAGTAGTCGTAGTGATCCAGCTTTTTCTGTGGCCGGAGGGTTCCCCTTTTATAGTACTCGGGTACGCCTCTCGACCAATCAGAGTGATACCTGTTTCCCGCTGTAGCAGCGGACCAGAGAGGAGACTTCCTCCGATATATGTTAATATCTAACAGTGGCGGTGAGAGGAGGTGGGCAGGGTCCTCTGAGGAGCAGGAGGAGGAGGAGGAGGAGGAGAAAGGAGCCGCACCTGGCAACGTGGATGCGAGGCAGCCCCCGCTGGCCATGGCCCCATCCAGAGACACCGTCGCCACTGCAGTCAAAGGGGACCCAGCAGCCTCCCCAGCCCTGCTGCGCCTCAGGATGACACCACCACCACCCCGTCAGAGCCGCCTTGGTGAGGCTGTAGCTCGCTCCCTGTGAGGGGGGTGGAGAGCACGCGCAGCTGGCCGGGCTGAGGAGACACTTCGCATCCACCTCCTCTGGAGTTCCACTGGGCTGGCCGGGGGGAGGCCAGCTTAAGGGTGGGAGGAGGCGGCCGAGGGATGGGGCAGGCACAGCCCCACCTCAGACAGCAAAGGCCTGGAGGGAGGGGAGGAGAGAGGGGGGAGGGGGAGGCCAAAAGGCTTCAGCTCCATTTGGTAGAAATGGTGAAGCTCATTGGAGGAGGGGTGGAAAGGGGAAAGGGTGCAGCGGCAGCCCAGCCACACATATAAAGGGACCGTCAGGACGAAGCTGGAGAGAGGCCGAACTGTTCTGAATATACTATACTCAAGAAATGAACGCTATGGTATAGTGTGTGTTGCTTTTACGTCCAGCAGATGGTGCTGGTTTTCAAAAAAGCATGTTTTTACAAAAAAGCATGTTTTTACCTGTCACAGGTGTGACATCTATATAATATACATATATAAAAACATGTGCGTAGTTGAATGCAACGTTGCGTCAAAATTTCAAAGCAATCGGTGAAGAACTTTCGGAGATTTGAGATTTTGAACAAACAAACATTACATTTTTATTTATATAGATGTCATGGGATATTGGGACACTATAGAAAGCTTTTCAACATTTTAATGTTTAGATTGATTTTTTACAGTCAATTTCAGAGACAAAAGCAAAGGGCTATAAATATGGCGCTCTGTTTGCTGAAACATGTGAACCTACAAGCAATCTTAGAGTAGAAGATAGAATTCTGGACTGTATCACTTGGGACCACAAGCAGGGGCATTTTTTTTACCTTTCTGCTTTATGAAAAGCTCCCTTGGTGTGGTAACTAGAAAGAGAGTTATACTTTCCTCTATCCTCCACTAAATGGATGTTTCATATGCAGAACTAATTCTCTTGAGCAGCATACCAATGAGTAAAAGAAGATGATAGAGGCCAGCAACATAGCAAGATCTGACCAAATAGAAATCTATTTTCTACAAAGTAAGAAATATGATTGTTCAGATTTGGGAGAGCATTCATATATTTCATTCTACATTTTTGGCTCAGATCCATAATAACTCTATATTGTTTAAATGACTGAAGGAAAAAGAAAGAGTGTAATATTTGTATTATAACTTTATTCTCTAGGCCTAAATTTCTTCTTCAAATCTCTTTTTTCACACAGAACATTGGCGCTTCCAAGGAAATGAGATATCACAAGCTTCTTTTTTCTGAATAAAGCCATAGTTTGTTAGTTTAAAAAATGACTATTTTTGTTTTCATCCACTTTCATTATTTGTTAAAGGTTCTCCTTGCACATATGTGCTAGTTGTTCCTGACTCTAGGGGTCAGTGCTCATTTCCGTTTCAAAGCCGAAGAGCCAGCACTGTATGAAGACGTCTCCATGGTTATGTGGCTGGCATGACTAAATGCAGAATGCTGTTACCTTCCCACCAAAGGCGGTTCCTATTTTTCTACTTGCATTTCTACGTGCTTTCGAACTGCTAGGTTGGTCATTATTTGGTACTGGTCTGAAATGACTTATTTCTTTTTGTTAAACTGTCAAATGTTTGGTTTCATTTAACCTTCATCCTCTACAAACTCAATATAAAAATCTCTCCACGAGAAGCTTCCTGTATATCAGTTCAAGCAATTGATTGACATCAAAGTGAAATACTTTTATCAGGCACACATTTGGTAGGAATGGAAATCAGGTCCTTGATGTCCCACAAGGAGCTGGACTGACTATCCTGGACCAAGCTAAATTTTAAAAAATGTTAGGGAATTCCTGGAAGCTTGACATTTACACAAATTAGCCATCATAGAGATAAATGTATAATAGAATACTGGGACACAAGTATAGAAAGCTTAACTTTTTCAATACTTTATTGTTTAAATTGTTTGCTTTTGCATAATTACACACCATGCAAAAGAGACTCAAAAAAAGCTAAGTAGGAAACAAAAAGACCAGAACATGTCCTCTCCAGCAATTAACCCCAAATAAGCAGGAATTAAACCAGACAAACAATGAAGTAGAGAACAATATCCCAAACACCTCCATCAACATTGGCAGGGTAAGCTACTTTCTATAAAAAGTGAGCAAATCCCACACTCATTACCTCTGATGATGTTACCTAGTTATTATTATTAGCCTATGGCATTGTTACAGTAGCCAGGAGACCACAATGCTATTGCAAGGTACCAGCCCAGTTATAGGAAACACTTGTATGCTTCCCAAGGTGCGCCACAGGAGGGAGAAAGACCACCAGAGAGAAAGACTTTTCCTGCAGCATCACCCAAGACCCCCTCCCTTCCCAGAGTTGCCTTGCAAATGTGTGCCACAGCTAGGAAGGTTCAGAGTCATCAGGAAGCTGATTACCTGCATAGAAACCAAAGTGGTACCTATCTTCCTACTTGCATAGAACATGCTTTTAAACTGTTCGGTGGGCTGAACCAAGTGATAGGCACTCACCCTGCCACGCAGAACTAAGATTTGAACTGCCAGGGCTGACACCATCTCTAACGTCACTAAGCCACAGAGTCACCCCACCTGTTCTGCTACCTAGCAAACAAGCTTAAAGAGCACCAGGCCTTCCACTGTTGAATTTTGAGTTATACTGTACATATATTCTGTTTTGCTAGAAATCTACTAGTTTGTCTATGGGCAGTAAATGGGCATTTTGCGACTGGCCATTGTGTTTCTGTACCATGCTTCCAATGTTCCTAATATACTTGCAAACACAAAATAAGTCTCTGAGATGATTAGTGGTTATTCTCCTTGGCTGCTTTGGAGGGGGTTGTGGGTCTCCATCATCATCTTTACTGAGAGACTAATAGCTATTTGGACCTTCCTTTTTCCTGACCAAGTTTCATTCAGGCTGTTACACCAATGTTCAAAGCAAAGGTATTGGGTAAGGATGTGTTTCTTTGTAGTCTGTTGTGTATCAGTCACCACAATCAAAGATCTGTGAACTACTTGTAGGAGGAAAGAATGGCATGGCTGAACCCTTGGGGTGAAAACTACCTGTGCAGCTAGGTAGTTATTATTACCAAGACCTACATTCCAGTGGACACCTGTTCCCATTTCACCCTTGTCTGTGCAAAAATAAGCAAACGTGCAAGTGTCTTTATTGTCAAATGTAAAGGAAAAAGGAAGATAAAAATGAAATAAACTCTGTTTATTTCGCCACCTCTAAACCTATAGCATGAAGGGAAATGAACCTTCCCCACTTCCTTTCTCTGTGAGACATAAGCTTTACAAGTGATAAATAAAATTACATGCTTTTTTTTAAAAGAAGAATGAAAGCGTAAAATTCCTTTTGTTACTCCAAGTTGTGACATATGAAAATACAATGAATACTGAAAAAGAAAAAATACAGCTGTTAACTTCATAGAAAAGCAATTTAAAAAGATTTCCCATAGAAAACTATAAAGTACAGTTAAAGGTTATTATTGGAATGGCCTTAAATTTAGAAGAACTTTGTTATAAAGTAGTTTCAAGTTGCATAAATTTACAATTTACTCAGCATGTACAGAGAACATAAATATATGAAATAATAATCATCAGAGAGAATAACTGAACATCACAGGGAAAAAGAAATTGAACAATATACTGTAATTCTTTGTTAACTTTTACCTATTTCTATAGAGAATGGATGACCCTTGGACAAATGATAGCTAGAAAAATCTTGTCTCCTGCACAGTACAGCTTAAACTGGAGGCCAATGGGATATAATAAGGCCCACCAGCTTCCAGCCTCTTATTCAACCATGTCTGCTCAACCTTTGAAAAACCAAGTCATTGTTTTTTCTTCCAGCAGGAAGGAAGGTTGCCAGGGTCTTTGTGTGCATATATGTCAAAGGTCCTGTTCATCTGCTTGAGATAAATATATTTGAAGACTGAGCTGGCCACTTGCTGTCAACCTGAGGAACTGGCAGCAGTGAACAGGAGGGTGGGGGCTTGCCCTCCAATCATTACAGAGCAACGGTCACCAACTGGTGTCTGTGGACCACTGGTGGTCCACGAGAAAATTTTGATGGTCCTCAGAAAAATTATTTGTATTTTTTATATTGCACAAAATCCGGGAGAGTCTCCCCCTTCTGGGTCTTTTTCTGCAGGTTGGAGGGGGGCAGAAATTCTGACTTGGAGTCTGCTTCAGCCTCCTGTTGTGGGGCTTCGGGCTCTTTCGCTGGTGGCAAAGAGCTAGAGGGCCTCGTTCCAGTGCATCATGGCCTGGAATTGGCTGACCATCTCAGCCTGCTGAGCCTTCAGGCGCTGGCACCTGGCCTTGAACTCCTGCAGGTCTTCTCTCTGCTTGGAAAGCCTATGCTCATAGTCCTCAGTGAGGTGCTTCTGCTGAGCCTCCTTCTTGGTCAGATCCAATTTGAAGTGAGCCAGCTGTTTTGCCATCTCTTTCTCATGGTGGCTGCTAAGCTCCAGCAACTGCTTCCTATTGGGGCCCTAAGGAGCCTGAGTGGCCAGGCGAGGAGTGGCGAGTAGAGGCTGGCAAGGCACCCCTTGACGTGAGTGACATTGAGTTGGCCACACCCACCCAGTCACATGATCACCTTCCCATGCCCAACCAGCCAGTCATTAGGCAGATCTAATTAGTGGTCCGCAGGATTTAAAATTATGAATTTAGTGGTCCCTGAGGTCCAAAAGTTGGGGATCCCTGTTACAGAGGAGAGTTTTGAGGATGGAGTAGCTTATTTATCTTTTTTCTCTTTTGACTCCTGTGACAAGGAATTCTTTCCATCTTAGAAGCTAAGTAGAGTCAGACCTGGTTATTAGTTGGATGGGAGACTACCCCAGAATTCTGGGACTATAAAGGACAATAGGAATTGAAAAAGGCAGTGGCAAGTAATTCCACCTTGTTGTGAAGAACAATATTGAGAAATGGCTATTTGGTAACCCACACAGAGATTGAGAAACCTTATCTTATCTTTGGAGGGTGTAAGAGAGATCTGAGGAGTGTGACAGTCTCCTAATCAAAGATAATCCCATTTTTATTTCTACTGCAAGGAAAATCTTATGAAGCATCATCAGTGCAATCGAGGTGGCCAAACTCTTCCTATAATTTGTCAGCTTCTGATTGGCTGTAGTGTCCATATCCTTGCCATTGTAGTGCCTTCTTCTTGTTTTTCCAATCCTTTTTCCTCTGCTGTTATGAGAATTTTCTTAGATTATAAATCTATATGTAAGAGCTGTTTTATGGTAGCTGTTTTAAACTGAATGTACATAAGAGGATTTAGAAGCTTTATTGAGTGACTGAAAAGAAAGCTAGAAATGCTTAGCATAACTTTAGTTTGCACGTAAATAAATTCCATTGTTGAATATGGATGCTGTACGTATGTAGTTCATGGAACAAGAATTCACTGCTGAATGAATCATGTTCCACCCTTCCCCCGTCTGCTGAAACTAAGACATCCTTTTTTTTAATCAAATGGTCATCTATCAAGAAGAGAAAGCCTAGTGTTGCACTAAAATAATTGACAGCTTGATAGCTGTGAAACAATTTCACTCCTATAAAATGCATGGCTTTTCCAATAACAGTAAGTGCAATAGGTAAGGTTTTATGGCAAGGCTTGCCTTTATGACAAAGATGATGGAGATCTAATTTCTGCCTGTAGCCACCTGAATTTCTTTTAGTCTCACGCTTGCTGTCCTTCCAACGATTGCTAATCCAGTCATTTCTTCCATGAATAAACGAGCTATGAATATGCATATCAACCAGAGTGGAGCATAAGCTATCCTGTCACCTTACATCCAGAAGGTCAGGAACATAAATCTTCTCAGATGCTAATATTTCATCTACTTGGGCTACATATCGAGTTCCTTTCCAGTTTCCAAGCACAGTAAGAAAAAGAGATCATAATTGGTTAGAAGCTTTCACGTCTTTAGTCCCAAGTGGTTCTTTCTGAATGAAGTATGGAAGAAAGGGAGAGGGTGACGTTAAAGAATGGGGTTAGACAGAAATTAATATGCCAGACAATTTCTGGTATCTCATCAGTCACTTATGTGAGTGGAAATGTTATGTCTTTTCCAGGAGGCTGACAAACGAGAAATGGGTGTTTTATAAATTCATACATGACCCATTTAAATTGCCTTTCAATAAGCCAGTTCCCATTCCTTCTACTCTGTTTTCTACCCAGAGAATACACGCAACAAACTAGCAAGTAACTGAGATTATTGGATTGGTTTTAGCAGCTATTTGTCTTTCTCTTAAAAGGCTGGCTAAGTATAGCAGGATAGCCTTGGAAAGGTCAGTAAGGTTTGAGTTACAGCCCAGCCTGTCCCAATAGTGTTTTCCTCATTCATTCCTCTATTTCCATTCTTTTCCTCATTTCTCTCTTGGCAAATTTAAATCAACAGGATTCCCCTCTTCTTGGACCTGGCTGGAATACAGAGCTCTTCCCTTTATTTTGCAATTTCCTCTCCAAGACGATCTCTGTCTCATTCCTGCATCAGGAAAATTTTTGGATTGGGGCTAAATCAGGAGAGTCTTGGAGTCTTTATAGACATAAGGCGATGGTGAAAGCTGAACGTTCTCCTTTAAAAAAGAAAAAAAATATTTTTCTGTTCTGTAAGTCAAGAACCACGAAGAACCATCTTTAACACATCATTATTTTCCTCCGCATTAAACATTTGCTTATGTTCTTTATATGTCATACATTTGCTTTAAACATCTGTGCAGTTCTTTCCATTAAGTTCAGAACCAGATTTGTTTGGATATTAACCGTAGTGCAAGAAGAATTATAGCTGTCTTCTTTCATAGATCATTTTCCCGTCTAGCCCTCTCTCTGATCCAATAGGGAGTCTCTTCATGTTCTTATGACAGGCAGTAAGTTTTCTCCCCAAAGAACAAATAATATAGTAGCTTGTACATCATCTAGGCCACTGCTGGTTAACTAATCCTCTACATGAATGCAACTTTTCAAAGTCTGGACTGAGCATGTGAAATACAAAACGAGGCTCCATATAGATAAAGTTGGTTAAATGTTATTCCCACTGAAATTAATATGATTTAAAGGGAACCTCTACCTCTTAGGGCTTTGCTGCTATTCATGAACAGCTCTGCTCCTGGATGTTAGCTGACTCTGAAAGCTCAGTTATTTCTTTCTGGTTCTGCTGCAGTTTATTTGCAAACACAGCAAAGTCAGCATTTTCGTTGCAGTACAGTAACTCTGCTGAGCTTGTGGGCAGTTAATTCTCCAGTTGGTGGGATTTCTTACCTGATTGCACTTCCTGGCTTCGGGAGTCAAGGCAGCCATTATTCTCTCTCTCCTCACATCCCTCCAAACCTCAGCATCCTATTCTTGATGCAGTTTGTAGGCTTTATTTGCATGTGTCCTCCCCCTTTTTTTGGGGGGGGGGGAAGAACTAGTTTCACAGAGTATCATTTCAGCTTCACAGCATGCAAGAAGCTATTAAATGTACATAGAACAATTCATAGAACAGTTCTATTTCCCCATAGAACAATTCTCAGATCTATATCTATATCTATATCTATATCTATATCTATATCTATATCTATATCTATATCTATATCTATATCTATATCTATATCTATATCTATATCTATATCTATATCTATATCTATATCTATATCTATATCTATATCTATATCTATATCTATATCTATCTATCTATCTATCTATCTATCTATCATCTATCTATCTATCTATCTATCTATCTATCTATCTATCTATCTATCTATCTATCTATCTATGTATTTGTGTTACAACTCTTGGTATGCCCTTTATTTATTTATCAGCACAAATACAACACACACACACACACACACACACACACACATGATAACTGATAAGGAGGAGAGCCTGTGGCTTAGTGGCTAAGACACCTGCCTAAGATATAATACAGCCCAGGTTCAAATCCCAGTAAGGGTATGGCTAGCTGATGAGAGCTAATTAGCTCGAAATAGATCTATACTAGTCTTCCTTTATTTATTTATCAGTACAAATACAACACACACAAACATATATAGTAAAGGACCAAGCAAACAGGTACAACGTAATATAAAATACAAGTAGCAGTTGGCTCTTGCAATTTTATATCATTTTTCTTTTGTATAGAATGGAAGTGAGAAGATTTTGTTCACGCAATGGAATTTTATTCATTAGGTAGGTATTTTTTTTAAAAAAAACTTATATTGCCCAGTAAGAGAGCCAGTGGGTGACCTTGGGTCAGTCACACCCTCTCAGCCCTGGAAAGGAGGCAATGGCAAATCACTTCTATAAAAATCTTGCCAAGAAAATTACAGCCACGGTGGTGCAGTGGTTAGAGTGCAGTACTGCAGGCTACTTCTGCTGCCTGCTAGCTTTCTGCTATTTGGCAGTTCTAATCTCACCAGGCTCAAAGTTGATTCAGCCTTCCAACATTCCAAAGTTGGTCAGACAAGAACCCAAATTGTTGGGGCAATATGCTGACTCTGTAAACCGCTTAGAGAGGGCTGTAAAGCAGTGTGAAGCTGTATATATAAGTCTAAGTGCTATTGCTACAGGAACTTTTTGAGGCAGTTAGCGGGAGTCAAAACTGACAGGAAGGAATGGAGGGAGGGAGGGAGGGCGGGAGGGAGGAAGGAAGGAAGGAAATTGGTCAGGAAGTGAATAATTATTAACTCAACCCTCTGTGTTCTCAACATATTGAAGTTAGCAGAAGCAAGAAAAAAATGTGTTATAGATTTGAAGCATTTTGTTATGGACAAGAGGGACCATTTTTACCTGTCCCCCTTGCCCATTGTTCAGGTAATAGATTAATGCAGTTTCAGGCAATTTACTTTGTAACTGTTTTCTGCTTTCCATTAGGTTCTTATAGAATTAGTACTACTGCTACTTCCAAAGTCAAGTTTTGCACTTTGGTGTATTTTTGGAGAATTTCTCCAAATTGCAGCTCATGAAAGGTTATACCTTTTAATAAAATTTACTAGTTGGAAAAGGTGCTCCAGACTCTTCCTGATTCTTTTCCTTACTTCAGAGAAATTGTCCATCAAGATAGAATAGAATAGAATAACAGTTGGAAGGGACCTCAGAGGTCTTCTAGTCCAACCCCCTACTTAGGCAGGAAACCCTACACCACTTTAGACAAATGGTTATCCAATATCTTCTATAAAACATCCAGTGTTGTAGCATTCACAACCTCTGGAGACAAGTTGTTCCACTGATTAATTGTTCTAACTGTCTCCTTAGTTCTAAGTTGCTTCTCTCCTTGATTAGTTTCCACCTCTGGATTCACATTTTTTTACTGTTGGTTCTGTGTATGTGGCTTGGTGGGCGTGGCATGGCTTGGTGGGCATGGCAGAGGAAGAATACTGCAAAATCCCCATTTCCTCCCGATCAGCTGGGACTTGGGAGGCAGAGAATAGATGGGGGCGGGGCCAGTCAGAAGTGGTATTTACCAGTTCTCTGAACTACTCAAAATTTTTCACTACCAGTTCTCCAGAACTGGTCAGAACCTGCTGAATACCACCTCTGTTTTCCACCCATTGCTTCTTGTCCTATCCTCAGTGCTTTGGAGAATAGCTTGACTACTACTTCTTTGCGGCAGCCCCTGAGGTATTGGAACACTGCTATCATGTCATCCCTAGTTCTTTTTTTCATCAGATTAGACATGTCCAGTTCCTGCAACCGTTCTTCATATGTTTTAGCCTCCAGTCCCCTAAACATCTTTGTTGCTCTTCTCTGCACTCTTTCTAGAGTCAATTGGGATAAATTCCAAAAGACTATTTATATGCAGTCCTAATTCTGTTCTTTGAATAGTAGAATCCATCTGAATAATAGGGCTGATTTGAGGTCTGCTGTATTACTAGAAAATACAGAGTAAGGTGCTACCGCTTTCCCTATATTCCCATAGAAGGCCTTCTACCAGTAGTCTTCCTTGGTACCAAAATATGCTATTAAAATTTGTTTTCAGAAAAGAACCTATGAGTCAACTTGCAATAAAAAGAATAAACTTGAGCAGGTTTCTCAAATGTAGAAAAAGATTCCTTTTTCCTATCCTGTCATTACCTTTTGAAGGTGGTGTCGAAGATTTTCTCTTATATAAAGCACTTAATCTATATTTGGCTTATATTAAAGATAGAAAAATAACATCTCCGTATCCAAAAGCTACTGGCTATATTACAATATTACCTGTTACGCTGTCTTGGAACTGCCAAATTATTATGGAAACTGCATAGTTCCTCCCAAAAGACAGTTTAACAATGTATTTGGGCTCAGTAACTGACATGATCTAATGTTATAATTACAGTACAAGCAAAGGGGCCATTTCGTTTTCATATGCTGATATTTTTTTTAATTCAAATGTGCATAATAAAAAAAGAAATGTAAATTAAACTATACTAACATATTTGATTATCTACTCCTCAGTAGTTAAGAGATGTGGTATGATTTAGCTAAATAGAACCAAAAGATACCTGGATGTTACTGACAGCGGGCATAGTATAGAATAGAATGACAGAGTTGGGAGGGACCTTGGAGATCTTGTAGTCCAACCCCACTTAGGCAGGAAAACCTACGTCACTTCAGACAAATAGTTATCCATAGTAGAAGACCAAACTTAGCTATGTTGAAGTAAAACCTCTCTGCCCAGCGAGAGATTTTAAAAATATTAGAGTATGGGGATATAGGTTTTTTTTTTTACAGAATCGGTTTTTCAAATATACTTTTTCTTGATGGAGTGGGAATGACATGGCTCCTCATCAAAATACTTCCTATCATCTCGAAAATCAAATCAAGTCAAATCATATCATATCAATCTTTATTATGGTCATTGACCAGCATAAGGGTTATGTCACTAGGAAGAAATGTTAAAATTTGTATAAATGAAAACGCTAAAAATAATTTAAAATAGAAGGTAGAAAAGGTAGAAAATGTGAGACTCTAAAAGAAACTTTAAAATTACACACACACACACACACACACACACACACACACTTTGGGTCAATGGACTAGTCCCTGCAGTTCATATCTTGACAAGATTTCAGAAGTGGTTTGCTATTACCTACTTGCTAGGGTTGGGAGAGAGTAACTGACCAAAGTCACCCAGCCTGCTTTTTGCCTAAAGCAGGTCTTGAACACATAGTCTCTCAGTTTCGAATAACCTCTTTGGCTCTCAATATACATGTCTATGGAGATTCTCAGTCATCCAGGTCATGGTTGTCCCAAAGGTGCTTTGTCAAGAGGCAACTGGACTGTCTGTTTTTTTTTTCTTGAAGACATTTCACTTCTCATCCAAGAAGCTTCTTCAGAGAAACATCTTCAAAGAAAATCCAGAAAATCCAGTTGCCTCTTGAAAAAGCACCCTTGGGATTCTCAATATACAGTTTATAGAAGGTATAAAAGATGTAAAGGATATAATCTGTTTCCCCGTAAAAAACCTAAAGCAGTGATGGCGAACCTATGGCACGCGTGCCACAAGTGGCACGCAGAGCCATTTGTCAGGGCACGCGAGGCGCTGTCCTGTCAGCTGGCCAGCGCACATGCGCGCGCTGGCCAGCTGAGTTCACTTTTTTAAAAGCTATTTTTCGCCTTCCCCAGGCTCCAGAGGCTTTATAGGAGCCTGGGGAGGGCGAAAAGAGCCTCCCCCGCCCCCCCGGAGGCTTCAGGGACCGTCCCTGAAGCCTTCGGAATGCTTAAAACCACCCTCTGAGCAAACCGGAAGTGACTTCCGGTTTGCTCGGTGGGTGGTTTTAAGCGCTCTGAAGGCTTCAGGAACCGTCCGAGGCTTCCCTGATGCCATCGGAGCGCTTAAAACCACTCTCCGAGCAACCCAGAAGTCACTTCCGGTTTGCTCGGAGGGTGGTTTTAAGCGCTCCGAAGACTTCAGGGAAGCCTCCGGACGGTCCCTGAAGCCTCCGGAGGGCCTCTGGGGGGTCGGCGGAGGCTCTTTTCACCCTCCCCAGGCTCCTATAAAGCCCCTGGACCCTGGGGGGGGGCAAAAAAAGCATGTAAATATGGGGGGTCGCGTGTTGTGCGCACATGCACACTGGGAGGTCGCGCGTTGCATTATGGGTGCGGCACGCCCGCACTTGACCCCCCTGCACTCCCCCCACTTGTGGCACGCGAGCCAAAAAAAGGTTCGCCATCACTGACCTAAAGTATATGCAAAGAGTGCAGGGGATCTAAAAGGAGGAGTGGTAGCATTTATTGGGTACAGGGGAACATCAAACATTAACCCAGAGACTAACTCTAGTAGGTTAAAAAGCACTGAAACACTCATCTGGCAGTTCCCATATCAATGCCCTTTCATTGTACATAAAGAGCGGTTTCTTTCAGTTTTTTCGGTAGACAGCTAGAACAGCGGAAGAAATCTATCTTCTTCATAATCTGCCTTTGAGCTAGCTGGGAACATCTGGATCATTGCCATATGACACAGACAACTCCTTCCATGTTGAGCTCTTCTGGCAACAGTATGCAAATACTTTGCCTTTAACTTCTTCTGGGATTTCTGTGTCAATTTTCCAATCTAATGATCAGTCTTGGTATTTCCTTGTGGTCTCTTGCTGGCAAACTAAGTAAGCTAGTTACAGACGGTATGTTTGTTTATTTTGAGATCAGCCAAAGTCAGATGTTGCATAACCTGGCCAGGAAATTGACAAAATGCTGAATTAAAATGCTGATGTAGGTCCCAATGCTTTCCTTTCGAGTTGAATGGGAATTCAAGGGAATGGTTTGCACAAAGGATGAGTTGACCTTAGAGCAGATTCAGAGATCAATATATTTTCCCATGAAGTCACTGAACACATGGAGAAAAGTGTGCATGGGTCAGGGACAGAAAAATGCTCCAAAGAATAGTCTATGTCAGGGCTGTCCAAACTTGGCAACTTTAAGACTTGTGGACTTCAATTCCCAGAATTCCCCAGCCAGCTCTGCTGGCTGGGGAATTCTGGGAATTGAAGTCCACAAGTCTTAAAGTTGCCAAGTTTGGACAGCCCTGGTCTATGTGTTAAGGGTAAGGGAGGAGCTGCTTAAGGATTAACCTAAGTATAGGGAGGAGCAGACAAACAAGCAGAGAATAAGTTTAAGAACTCTTTGGAAAACCTATGTTTTTCTTTTAAAATGGGCCTTGATACTACAGATGTTGAAACATCAAGCTATTTTTTTTTTAAATAGAACTTGGTAGACTCGATAAAAAGACATTTCTAATGGATGTGATTTCATGAAATTAATTATATAAGCCCTCATAAAACAGGTTTCCACATGCCTACATCATTTGATTTCCTCGTCTATGATACAACTGCATGGCAGTCAGACATGCAAACTGATTCTGTAGAAAGACACTGTGGTTAAGGAGATGTTCTGTCTGCAGTGTCAGAGCCATAATGAATAGACCCATTGTCATAGATAATCAGTCAATTACTTGATGATAAATGTGCAGGTAAGAACCATGCACATAAAACTACCTTGCTTTACTCTCATAATAATTTCAGCTTCTAGAATTCATATAATTAGGAGGTTCTCCACATTCTCCATGTGTTACCTACTGAGGATCTCTTGACTAGCATGGTCAGAGAGAGGAATACCACAGCCTTCTGGTGACATAATTTCAAAATAATATTATTTTATGTAGAGGTGGGAAATACTCCTGTAACCAGAATATGCCCTACCTTTTACTTTCTAGGCCTTTGGGGACCATGTTGGTGATGCAGTTCTTATATTTCTATGGAGTGAGTCAAAAGTCCTCTGTCTCTTTGCATGGTTAAGTTGCAAAATTTGGAGAAGGTTTGGAGAATTGCTGCACCTATTTTGCACTGCATTTTTTTAAAAAATAGCACCTAGATTCTGCAGGCTAGAGTTTTGGTGGAATAGGATTAGGGTTAGGATTAGGGTTTATAGTCTGATAGTATAAACATGAGATTGGGTCTGTTTCTTGCCTTCCGGCTGCCTGGTTTAATTTTATAGAACATTCTTATCCCTTGTTGATATTATATAACATAAGTTCATTCCTATATCTAGAATAAGGACAACTTTTAATTTCCAGTGCCACAGTTTTTTCCCAAGGTTTGTTTGTAATTTCAGTAATTACTTGGACTTTGTTTTATTATTTTTAAAGTCAATACCTCTGTACATCAATTAAAGTTTTAATTAAGTTGATACAATTGCTTTATACTCTACAGCCTTACATTCATGATGGGGCATACATATCTGAGTCATGGTTTGATGAAGTAATCAGGAGACAAATGTCCATAGTTAGTCCATAGACCAACACTATCATAAAAGGTTTGTTTTGTTCTCAGCAGTGACAGACAATAACATAGTGCATGTACTGTAATGAAGAACTGACCCTTAGTAGAACAGAAAATAAGATGCATGTGTGTTTTTCGATTTTTTTACAACTCACAATAATTATCAAGAATCCTAGTAATGTAGATTTGAACTACTGGGATCATCAAGTCCAACAACATGTTCATGATAGGAATCCAACTAAAGTCTATCCACCTTCTACTTACACAGACAATGAAGGGAATCCATTGTACTGCAAGGAATTGACTTACTTTTGCTCTTAGGAAGCCTTTTCTGATGTTTAGAAACTGTTGTCCTGTAATTTATGACTATTATTTATACCCTCTGGATAACCATGAAAACGAATCCACATGGTTTGGGACTTTTTTTCATGTGACTCCCATTCAGATTATCTATCATCTATCTATCTATCTATCTATCTATCTATCTATCTATCTATCTATCTATCTATCTATCTATCATCTATCTATCTATCTATCTATCATCTATCTATCTATCATCTATCTATCTATCTATCTATCTATCTATCTATCTATCTATCTATCTATCTATCTATCTAGTCAAGCGTTAGATAACAGATATAAGTATAAACATTAATTTTAAATTAAAATTAATTAAAATTAATTAAATTAAAAGATACTTGAACTCCCCCCTCTCCCCTTGATTCTATATTATGCTGGGTATTTTTGACTGTTATCGTTATCTCTCATCCTGCGTCATAGGGCTGTTGTAAGAATAACATGAAATGGGAAGAATTATTGAATCTTTTAGAAGGAAGCAATGTGTAAATATAATTTTTCAATAACTATTATTAGTTATTATTCAATAACTATTATGGATCACATTGTTTGATCTATAGAAAAACATGCTTATCTTCAGAATACTATTCTGTCTCATCATTCAAACAAGTTGCTTGTATAATATGTGATGGAGTAAAACCTTCGTGATCAATTCATTTAATAATGTATTTTTATGACCATATCATCTGAATTTTTATGGTCACAAACATTTACTTTACTTGCAATAAAACCTCACATATATTTTGTGGAGTTATTTTCTTAACCACTTAGAAAAATGAACTAACATTCTTTTTACAACTTTAGCTACCTGAAATCACAATGCAGTATGAGATTCAGTTTCACAAGCAATAGACACAATTATAGACAGATGTTTTAGTTTAGAGGACTTTTAGTCTTCAGTCTAATATTGGTGCAGTCAGTGGTACCTTCAGAACACTGGACAGAAGTCCAATTCCTTATTCCACACAGTAAAATGACCCACCCACACACACATTATTATTATTGACACGTTCGTATTGCTCAGTGAAACTGACTCAAAAAGAAATGCTTTTTAAAATTTGCACTTAGTTTGCTTATGAAGTGCATATATGCTTTTGTCTCCCAGAATAAGGGAGGAGGGGGAGACTAAGAAAACTGGAAAAACTAGACTGCAACTAGAAAGTAATATTTTTTCAAGGAATAAGCAGACATCATGAACTGGTTCTGTAACCTTATGGAAAGTGTGAAATATCACCTATCATCATCAACTGGAAAAAGGAGTCAAATTTAAGTATGTGTAAATAATGAACTGAAAAGTTAGGAATAAGTCATCACTTCACCATTGCAAAAGCATATTGTACAATATATAGGTTCCTACCCAGAGCTATTGTTAGTGCTAAGGAGACAGGATTAAGGAGCCTATTATTCAGTGATAGAGACAAGTATGACTTTTAATTAACTGAAGCATTCAGACCAAATCTTCCCTTATTTTCCAGCTTCTCTCTGCTCATGAATACATAGAAATAAGTTTTAGCTTTAAATATGTATGTATGTATGTATGTATGTATGTATGTATGTATGTATGTATACACACACACACACACACATGTATTGCCAAATTCCTCGCCAAACAATTCCAACCCTACACAGAATCCATCACCTCACGCCTACAAAACTCACTCCACTTCATAGAAACAATAAAGAAACAAAACCTACAACCCAGCAACCTACTCGTGAGCTTTGATGTCATATCCCTCTTCACCCAAGTGCCTATAAAAGAAGCCTTGACAGCTATCCAGAAGAAACACAACCCCCCTAAACACATCCTGGACCTGACCAACCACTGCCTAACCAACACATACTTCATCCATAATGGACAAAGATAGAAACAGATAGAAGGAGCACCCATGGGATCACCCCTCTCACCCGTCATCGCAAACTTATACATGAAACATTTTGAAACTAATGCCTTAGATAAATCTGAAAACAAACCCAAACTCTGGCTTAGATATGTTGATGACACTTTTGTGATTTGGCCATATGGGAAAGAAAAACTGGACAACTTCCTCACATATCTCAACAGCCTACACCCCAAAATACAATTCATTATGGAAATAGAAGCAAACAACCAACCTCCCTTTCTGGACGTCCTAATCTACAAAAAAACCAATGGCTCCCTAGGACACACCATCTACTGGAAAAAAACACACACCAACCACTACTTAAACGCACAATCCCATCACCACCCTGCACAGATCAACTCTGTAGCCAAGACCCTCATTTCCAGAACCAAACGCCTAGCCAACAAAGACCACCTGAAAACTGAATTACACACTCTCACAAACGTATTAATCTCCAACAGATTCCAAAGAAAAACAATTACCAACCTAATCCAAAGGGAGACTCCCCCCAAGAACTGAGACACAGAACAGGACAACGGCATCTGCCTCCTCTCTTACATCAAAGGCACCACAGATAAAATCAGCAAAATTCCGCACAAACACAATATCAAGACAGCCTTCAACACTGACCAAAAAATACCCAACATCTTAAGAAACCCCAAAGACAAAAAATCCAGCTAGAAAACCAAGGAGTCTACGAAATACCATGCAAAAATCTGCCTGCAACATACATAGGACAAACGAACAGGAGAATAAATGCACGCATCGCAGAACACAAGAACGCAGTAAGAAAAAAAGAAAAGAAAAAACTTCCTCCCTTTTCCAGCACCTTAAAGCTACAGGACATGAAATTAATTTTGAAGGAACCAAATTAATCTCCAAAACAGAACACTCCAACAAGAGAATAATTATGGAAGCTATTGAAATAGAGAAAACACCCCCACAAGATGAATAAACGTGACGATACCTCCCACCTACCAGACATCTGGAAACCAGCCCTAGCCCCACCCACCACCCAGGCCATTACAACACAAAACAACAACGGAGACACAGCCAGCATCAATCAGCACCAATCTACCAATCATGATACAACCACACAGCCTATCAATCCACTTACTGAAACAAATCCAGCACTCCACACCTCCCCCCCCAAGATTTATAGAAAGACGGCAGCTCCAACCGTGCATTAAGCTGAAAATACCAGCCTGAAGATGGCGAGTGAGACCTCGCCGCAACGTCACTAAGATACTCTCAATCTTACACAGGAAAAGACCCGAAAACACCAAGACCTGCATACCTGTACCCGTAAAAATCTATGATTTGGCTTTGAAAGTATCACTTTCTTACAGTCATTTTAACCTGCATTCTCCTGTCCTTGATTTGGTTGAAAAGTACATTGAGATAATTTACAATGCCTTCCACTGATGAACTACAATGTACTGAGCAGTGAGGCCAGACAGAGAAATTGTCCTTACACATATAATATGAGACAGTTTCAGAGTTGGGATGAGTGGATTCCTTGGCTTCAATTAATCTCCATAATATGGGATGAAGAGGAACTGGGGAGCCCTCCTCTCCCCCCTCCCCTTTTTCATTGAATGCATGCAACCAATCTTGGGTATATAATAGCTGTGTATAAAAAACACAAAATAACCCATGTTGTGTGAGTTGGGATAGTTCCATCAAACAGAATATCTTCCAGCTCATTCATATGCTGAAGCCATCAGTTTATTCATTTATGTTTTTGATATAGGATTATAGGACCATAGGTCCTGGGAAGTCCTAAAGTCAAAAAAATGAAACAGGGCAAAACAAAAACTGGCAGAAAGTTCTACTCTGCTAAAACCTGTTTTCCTGCAATGCAAGCCAACATTTTTGTAAAGAGCAGTTTTTGATGAAATGACAGATCAATATTCAGTTAAAAAAACAATAAAAATGTCACTCTTTAGGGTGACCAATATTCCTTTCTCAGGACAAGCAACTTCTAGCACAAGAGGTGTGGCCTAAACAAGGACATAGTGATGGCATATCTCTTCAAAATCATTAATAAGGCAACTACAGGCTGTGGGTAGAGTAACATTCAGATAAGGGATGTATATGGCTTGAAGCTATGGCCCATCCCATTATTATGTTTAAAGGGAAATGAGGTAAAACTTCAGTGTAGGTAATTCATTTTTTTTTTGTTTAAACATTTCCAAATACAATATAGTGGTAATTTTAGCATTAAGCTTAAATATTTCTCCCTCCTTCCCTCCCTATGGGAGATATTGGGTAGTATTCTGGTAAACCAGTGCTTAATAATTGTATAACTATGAAACCATTTTTGTATGACAATGCCCCCTCTCATTGTTCAGTAATTTTCAACATTCCAAATATGCCACCAGCCTCCAAGGCTTGGAGCAGAAGCACTACAGTTTACAACATTTTATTTTGCAGTCCTTATTTGTAGTATATTTATGTATACAATAATTATTTTTATAACTTATGAATGCATATAATAGAATAACAGAGTTGGAAGGGAAGACCTTGGATTAAGAAGTCTTCTAGTCCAACCCTCTGCTCAGGCAGGAAAGTCTATATAATTTCAGACAAATGGTTATCCAACATCTTAAAAACTTCCAGTGTTGGAGCATTCACAACTTCTGGAGACAAGGTGTTCCACTGATTAACTGTTCTAACTGTCAGGACATTTCTCTTTAGTTTTTTTTCCATTAATTGTTTCCATCCATTGCTTCTTGTTCTGCCTTCAGGTGCTTTGGAGAATAGGTTGACCCCCTCTTCTTTGTGGCAGTCCCTGAGATATTGGAATACTGCCGTAATATCACCACCTAGTCCTTATTTTCATTATACATATTGTTTTCCATTAAGCATATTCATTTCACATGCCTGTATGCAGTCCGAGTTTTCAGCAGTTCTGGATTGGTGCATATTGGAGCATGGAGGGGGGAGGGGTCCTGATAAGTGCAAAAACTATGTTATTTCATTTCTATATCAAGGTAAATTTCTTGTACAATCCAATTAAGCATTTCAATAAGTATTAAGGGAAACCTATGGCTTGGTCTTCAACTACAATGCACTAGCAGAACTCATAATTAGCTGGGTGACAATTGCTTCCACAATTCTGAAAAGAGGAAATGTTATGCTCAACTAAAAAAAATCCCTTTATTGCTACAAAATATCCCTTTTGGGAGATACTGTAATAGTTACTGAAATAGTCGAGAATTAAAAAAAAATTCAACTGGAAATTTCTGAACCTCTTCCTCTCCCCCCTCGGAAAGCTGTGAAGCAAGACCATGCCAGGAACTCAAAGCATTGTTACCATTAGCTGCAGTAATAAAAACAATAACATTATTTACCAATAATGGATAAAAGATATGTTGCAGTTCTAAGATTCACATTTTTTTACTACCAGTTCTGTGTGCATGGCTTGGTGGGTGTGGTGTGGCTTGGTGGGCATGTCTTAGTGAGTGTGGCAGGGGAAGGATACTGTAAAATCTTCATTCCATCCCCACTCCAGGGGAAGGTTACTGCAAAATCCCCACTTCCTGCAGATCAGCTGGGACTCGGGAGGAAAAGAATAGATGGGGGTGAGGCCAATCAGAGGTGGTATTTACCAGTTCTTCGAATTACTCAAAATTTCCACTACCGATTTCCAGAACTGGTCAGAACCTGCTGAATACCACCTCTGATATGTTGAATTCCATCTGATTACCTTGAAGAAATAACAGGTTTGCAGTGAATTTGATTACTAAACATCTTATCTCATCATACTGATTTTTTTTTTTTGTAATGGAAGAATAGGATAGGCGCTCCTATATATTTTTATATTGATCTGATTATCTTAGTATTAATCCTTTGATAGTCAACATGGCATCATACACATATAACCCAGAGGAAGCTATCAGTAGACTCCACAGCATTTCAAATTTGTATTGGTGGGACTCTCTCATAACAGCCCAATAATTGAAATATTGTCTGTTGAGTGAAGATGGAAAAAAGAGCCTGGCTATCAGGCTTATTCAAACCCAGAAAAGGGATCCTTCACACTATTAGAACCCACTTATAATTTTTGTTGTGTTGTCAAGGGAAAGTCACTGGCCCAGAGTCACCCAAGTGTCTTTGTGTCTAAGGCAGGACTAGAATGCACAACATCTGAATTTCTTGCCTGGTGCCTTAATTACTACACCAAATTGCTTCTACTTTGTTATTTATAAGGATGAAATGCATCCTCCTACTATTTAAACAGTTTTATGAGTAATATATAAAGGAGATGTGATTTCTTCTTACTCCAATATCCCTCAACCCCAACATCCAACATAGAATTTTCTTCTGAGGGTTAAAGTAATCTTTTAGAGCAATGTTTTGGAATGTGAAGATGCTTAGAGGAGGAAGATAGCAGTTTGTTTATGCAAGGTTGAGCAGTATATATTCTGCTGAAAATATTTATATAAGTGTAGACTTATAATTGACAACCAACCTTTGGAAGTCCAGTCCTTTAATTCTGCCTGATGCATGTGCATTCCAATGAAAAAGGGTTTTTTGATGTGTGTGTGTGTGTGTGTGTGTGTGTGTGTGCATTACATTTCTGCTACTAAAGATATAGAAAAGAAGCCAGTAATAGGACAACAAAATGGATTGTATCATCTCTTTTGTCTGTATAAATGTTTTTAATATGTCTATAAAACCACATGATGCAGGAAGACAACTGAGTAAACTGTTTATACATTTTGATCAAAGATTAATTTAGGATACTAAAAGATCTAAGAGGAAGGACCAACAATTAAATATGGGAAACACAATCAATGTTGATGGAACATTCATTAAATGCATCCTTTAAAGAGGATTAAATAGATTTATGAAGGATAAAGATATAATAGCTACCAGTTGTCTTCTATCTCTATCTGCCTGCCTGTCTGTCTGTATGCCTGTATGTCTATCATCTATCCCATATCTATCTATCTGTCTGTCTGTCTGTCTGTCTGTCTGTCTGTCTGTCTGTCTATCTATCTATCATCTATCTATCAATATATCTATCGATATATCGATCTAGCTATCTAGTTATCTAGTTATCTAGTTATCTAGCTATCATCTGTCTACCAATCGTCTGTTGTAACAGAATACAGCATTAATGCATTAAAATTCACAAAAACAGCATATAAAATGTGTATCAAAATATAAAAGATAAGAGCAGTGATATTTTTTGAAAACACACAATATAACCAATGACTAAAATTATGAATAGAATTACATTATATATGAGCAGTTACTGGGATGACTAAACCTATGGCTTGATATCTAGAACATTTACCTTTTGGATAACAGTGCTCTTGAGATGATGTATTTCATGCAAGGATCCAGAGAACCTTCTAATGCAGCATTCTATCACAACATGAAGTTTGCAGGACATTCCAACAGTCACAGTCAGGATTATCAAACTTTCCATCTCCATCTAACTATGTCTATCTACAGCAGTGGTTCCCAACCTGCCCAATGCCACGACCCTTTAATACAGTTCCTCATTTTTGGTGACCCCCAACCATAACATTGGTGTCTCTGTTCCTAAGACCATCAAAAATATGTTTTTTTCCGATGGTCTTAGGCAACCCCTGTGAAAGGGTCGTTCGACCCCCAAAGGGGTCCCAACCCACAGGTTGAGAACCACTGATCTACAGTATATCCTCTTCCTCTCCCTCTCTCTCCCTTTCCCCTCCTCTCTATCCATCCATCCATCCATCCATCCATCCATCCATCTATCCATCCATCTATCCATCCATGACAATATAATCTTACTGTTGGAGAGAGTAATTGGGAGAGTACTATTGGCTTTAAGCTTTACTATGACGACTGATTTTCTAATAAAAGAAAAGGTACAGGATTTCTAAAAGAACAGTAGCCTTGGAATTCAGAAGCATAAAACATCTTATGCAAAAATATTCTGAATGTTTAATTGATATTTAAACTCTACTTTTCAATTTTTGAAATAATGATCACATTAATTTTGATAATTGTTTTCAAGACAGTGCATTTGAAATATTGAATTTGCTATATGCAGTTTTTAAAAAACGTTAAGATGAATTAATGTAGTATAATGGTTCAAAGTGTTAGGCAGAGAGATCTAAATCAAATTTTTACTCAGCCATGAACCTCTCTAGGTGATTTTGGGCCGGTCCTTCCCTCAGCCTACTTTTTAGAGTTTAATTGTGAGGCTAAAATGAGGGCAACACCCATATATGCTACTTTGTACTTCATGAAGGTGGTAGAATAATAATGGAAAAATAAATCACACATAAAGAAACATATGTTATATAGTTTTTAGTTGTGTTTTTAACTTATGCATTGACATATTCTAAGGGACACAGGGACTCAGTGGTTAAGACGCTGAGCTTATCGGTCAGAAAGGTCGGCAGTTTGGTGGTTCGAATCCCTAGCACTGCATAACAGAGTGAGCTCCCGTTACTTGTCCCAGCTTCTGCCAACCTAGTTCAAAAGCATGTACAAATGCAAGTAGAAAAAATAGGAACTACTTTTGATGGGAAGGCAACAGTGTTCCATGCACCTTCAGCATTTAGTCATGCTGGCCACATGACCACAGAGACATCTTTGGACAGCGCTGGCTCTTCGGCTTTGAAATGGAGACGAGCACCTCCCCCTAGAGTCAGGAACAACTAGCAGATACATGCAAGGGGACCCTTTACCTTATTGACACATTCTAAGCTACCTAAGCCTCTTTTGAAGTTTAATGGGATTAACAAAGTCAATAAATAAACATACAGATACATATTCCCTATTCTGGCACAATCTTCTGGAAAGCTTCCCAATGCAAGAATTCTCCCTATTGCTTGCCCAAAAAAACTCCCCAATGGATTGTGTTCTTTGAATCTCCATCTATCTTCCTATCTTATGAACATAAGCTTCTTAGGTGATGGATTCATCATCAACAAAGTATATGTAGGACCCTGGCAGAAAATTGATAATGCTTCACAGAATCCAAGATCCTTAAAGTATGTCTTTTCTGTGTAGGAATCTCTGGTTGTTAGCAAAGCAGGCCTGTGTAAGCAAGTCAGCCTGTGGCAAAGGAGTTATCTATCTTATGTTGGGTGGTTTCTGTGGTGCAATAGACTGTTAAGCAAGGCTTACCCTCTGGCAGTCCTTGCTCAAATCTAGGTCATGTTGTAAGTAAAACAAGTCTGCAAAGTTCAGACAAAAGGCTACCCTGCAATGTGGTTTTGTGATGCGCAAGCTTAAATGTCTTCTTTATTTTTTTATTTTTTTAAAAAAAAACCCATAAGAGACGCGACAAGGAGACATGGAACGTCTCCATTTTTCTTGCATCAAACTGGTTGGAAGCAGGGCATGATATAACCTTAATGATCTAGATGATGTAAGTTACATTGTATATCTGGTCTTTCCACATATGCACAGCCTTTTCAAATCTCTTTCAGTACAAACATTGTATGAGTAATTTGCATACGGTTGCTAACTTCTTTTAACATGAGAAGGTTTTATATTTTATGCTGAGAACCAGTTCACATCTAATGCTTTCCATCTTCAAATTGCAATATTCTCTACAACTTTTATTTTAGGGGTGGTTGCATTTGGCTGTTTGGCCTCTCATCACTTAGCCAAATGTGTAAAAATTTTCCATTGGCAACTATTACGTTTGATAATGGATTAAGCCATGGCATTATTAATACTAGTAAACTCTTACACTGGCCAAATACACACTTGTTGATGCCTTATTTGGATCAGATTTCTGACTTAAAGCAGTATCAGGTAGTTCTTGGTCACATTTTAATTTTGCAAAATTAAATAAATCAACTTGAATTACAAATAACAATGAATGAAAAAGCTTGTATCACTTTTTGTGCAATTTTCTGACAATACACAAATGGTTTCCTCAATATGCTCTTTAAAGAAGTGTGTTTTTGTTTTTGTTTTAAGCATATCATTGTGTATTCTATAGTGCGATGGGTGGCATATAAATTCAATAAATAAATTCATTGATATATAAGTCTAGAAAATTTGAGTATGGTATGTTAGTATTCAATTTTTTAAAAAAGAACACATTTCAATTAATTTGGTGTGCCAAGATTCTTGAAGCTAATTATGTCTACTTTTATTACTATGGATGGGAAATTATTGGGAATTACATAAAGGACATGCCTGCAAATAGCAATTAGTCATATGGAACAACCCTATTCAAAAACATCACAGAGTATAAGCTGCCAGGAGGTAATTTCTGGAAAAGGTTATTACTTTCAGAACCTGCTTGTGAGTGTCCCAGAAGTATCTGATTTGTCACTGTGAGAGTGCAAGATGGCAAACTTGATCAATGTTTTAGCTAAACCTTCAAGTTTAACATTTTTCCCAGAGCCACCATGAATTCTGCTGAAAAGGAAAAACATGTATGATAGTAGACAGGGAAATAGATAACTGCTTACCAGTTAAATTGGGAATTTCAGGCCAGGGATTACATTGTTAATCTTGGAACTAGATGCTAGTTTGAAGTTCTACAACTGCCTCTAGTCATTCTATATGCTTATGAATTCTAAATGGAAGGTGGGGACTCTTAGAGAAAAGGAACGTTTGTGAGTTTTATATTGCCAATTTTCTAATCTTATGATCATATTTGTGCTTTGGCCCTGGTGGTTTCAGTACTTGTTGAAAACATGCACACACATAATTATGCATATTTTCTCATGAATTTCTTAGTTATGGAAACTTTGCTATGGAAATTGCAGCCTTTGAAGGTTTGTCAAGCATTGTTATCAGTTCAATTTCACTAATCACTTGAGACACACCTGTTCATCCAGGTGTTTGGAATCTTTTGATAGACTTGCTGCTGCAGATTTTGACTGCATAGGATTTTAGCATAGTTTTGAAGGTGTATTGTTTGGTAATGTCAACTTTAAACCGTTGATGTTTTCTATATATTTTGTTTATGAATCAGTTCTGTATTCCTTGTTGAAGAGAAATATATTTGTTGAAAGATGGTCATCTGAACATTCTGACCAGTCTAATGTCAATCTCTGTTCTTAGAGTCACCAATCAAAATTTGTTGCATGGTTATTCTAGCTTTTTTGTCAACCCTGAAATGAGCCTGGCTGAGGCCATCTTGGAGGCTTCAAGGTTCCCACAAGGGAGAAGAGGGGACAGGGAGGGGGGAAATTGCTAGCTGGGAGTTTGTAGTCAAAACAAATAGTTTTCCTGTGGGAACCAAGGACATTAATTCAAACTTAATTCAAACTTATTATTCCAACAGATGGCTGGGGAAAGGAGGAGTGAAGTAACCAAGCAACCAGCCAGCAGCTCGATTGGACAATGTGACTGATGACTTGGAGAAAGGGGAAACTTTGACTTTTTAATTAGATGAAAACTGTGGGAATCTTCAGAGTCAGTTTTCACCAGTTGGGCCAATATGAAGTATCCAATAAATCGTTCCTTGAGGAATCTACCTTCTTCAGAGTTCCATTTTCTTTGGGTGCATTACTTGGAATGCTGACATTTTTCTTATTAAAAGGCAATTTGAGAAAAGTAAAGAATGAGATAAAAGTGTTAGATAAGCACGAGAAAGTTCTATAAGGTGTGTTATCTGGATCACTTATAAATATTTTATATATGAGGAACAATGAGTGGGGCAGGGCAAAGCCTTACCTTAATCACCTTTGGTGACCCTGGAGAGGTCATTTTTTCAGTTTCACTCCCTATCTGAACATACAGATGATACTGCTCAATCTCTACAGGCTGAGTTTAAACAGAATAAAACATGCAGGAATAATAGAAGAAGGAATTCTCTCTCTCTCTCTCTCTCTCTCTCTCTCTCTCTCTCTCTCTCTCTCTCTCCTCCCTCCCTCCCTCCCTCCCTCCCTCCCTCCCTCCCTCCCTCTCTCTCTCTCTCTCTGTGTGTGTGTGTGTGTGTGTGTGTATGTATGTGTGTGCGTGTGCGTGACAGATGCACACATACCCTGCTACTCCCTTTCAAGGGATGGGGTATTATTCAGTAGGAGGAAAGAGGGTAAGAAATACTAAGGATTGTCTAACCTGAAATTAGATAGCCTTTTTGAAAACCCTTTAAAACTTGGCTATTCTCTGGGACATTAGGATTAGGAATTGGTGAGTTATTGCTATTAATATTTATGGTTATTCTCTCAGCTGCCATTATTTTTTATTTCTGTTTGTGTTATTATTTTCTATTATTATATTGATGTTCTCTGTTCACTGCTCAGAGTCATTTATGACCCACTTATGTGTGGCCATAAATTGAATAAAACAAACTTCAAATCAATAAATAATCCCCCTCTCCCTTTATTCCATAATGTCTACTCATCCAACAAGTCTCCTCCTTGACATAATATTTTCCTGTGGTAATCCAGTCTTCCTTACTTTTTTCCTTAGGGTTTTGTTTTCCTGTCACAAAACAATTCTTCTGTTTCCAGTCTCACTACCAATTAAATCCATTCTTTTATTCTTCTCTCATTGAACCTATGACCCTCTTTCTTCAAATTAATCTTCCTATCTCCTTGTTGCTACTTGGATTGAGCAATCTTATTGGTGGAGCACCTCTTATCCAGAGGACCTGAGAAATCTGAACTAGCTTGCCTACTGGTGATTTTTAGCCTCTTCTTTCTCTTTGAGTTGGTTCTAATCTCTAGCAAATTATTTCAGTGTTTGTTTACGTACACGTCCTTTTTGGATCCCACTACACCATTTATTTGTAGAATCCAATGGCTTCACCTGCAACTGTTGTTTTCCTCTGTCAAACACAACTATTTGGGTCTTTGATACATTAATTTTTAGATGTGTTCTGCATCACACATCATACGACTCTCTGCAAATCATTTGGATGGATTCTTAGCCATCAGCTTTTTTCTAGATACACGTACAATGAACTTTCTCACACTCATATGGTATTAATTTCTTTCTGTGATTTCACCATGACTTCCAAGTAAAAATGGGGCTTGTATTGTGCTTATATGTAAGCATATACCAAATAAAATTACTGAATATTACCACTAAATAAGGATGTATAAGAATGGAGCTTGAATTGCTGTAACTTCTTTTCAGCTATCCAGAGTTTAAAAGAAGTATGTAGATGAGTTTTTTTAAAACCAAGTCCAACACATCGTGATTCATAAAAATGCTTAAATTATATGAAACAATATTAATATCACTGATGGTTTGTAATCAGTTTATGTTTAGAATAACATACAGCGGTACTGAGAAACATTTCATTATTCACCCTCCCCCCGCCACACATATTAATTCTAAGCAACATGCATCTGGTTTGCAAATCATCAACCTATTGTAGTTCAGACATGCCTGGTATACAACACACCCAATTTGCTGGCATCTATTTGGCAGTGTCTATATATTCAATACACACATGAAATGGGAGCAGGAGAGGGAATTGATCAAAGTACTTTTAAGTAAGGGAGTGATCAGCACAGCAGTACTTTTTTCAAGACTATTTATAATTTCCTAAATGTTGTTTTAAAAGTCTTCAGATTTGCAAATCTGTTGTAAGCCTATTAACCATTAATTTATCATTTGTAAACTATATTGAAATCTTGGAGTAAGATTATCCCACGGGGGACAGCGTGAAAGGTGGTAGGATCTGAGAGGTGCAAAGGATTAATAAAGAGCTGGAAAGGAGGTTAGCCACCCCATAGATCTGTCTACAGATCTTAAAAAAAACCAACCAACTCAATCCTCAATGTTGAAGTAAGAGCGCAATCCTAATCCATTCATTTTCTGTACACTGATCTGGGGATGAGTGCAATTTGTCTTTGAATTTATCAGCATTTATGAATTGGGAAACAGGAATAGCCTCAGCAGGTCAATACATCATCAAAATACCAAAGCAAGTGCCACAATGTGTAGTGCAATCTCTTCTCTTATGTATTTATGTATGATATCACAACACAGAAACATTGTGACATATGTTTTGGGATCTGCTCCCCTCCCCCTCACTGTAGACACCCTAAGAGGAAATAACATTGTTTTCCTAAGCAAGCTAAACAGGCAAGTGTTTAATTGAAGTAGAACTGTCCAGTTTCCATAGAGAATAAATAAGATTTTGACTACAAGCTGCAGCCCTGAGAATGTCAAGCTGTGGCTATTTTTGTATGAAAGGTGAAATTACCTCTAGCAGAAACAGGGAAAAGAAGAGAAAAGTAACATAAAATTTCAATAATCCTCAAATCATTTTCTTCATGGCCCTGTTAACATTGCTCAGTGGGACTCTATTCTGTCTGAGTTGTAAGGTCTATGACTGGTGCTGTCCTTATCATTTTAATGTGGGATCATTTAAAAGTAATAATGTTCTGTAGGGAGAATGAGGCAGACAGGAACTGAGGCAAGGCTAGTTGAAGCTAACACAACCTTTATTAACAGTATAACATGGCAAAATGTAAGACAAACCTCGACCCGGCAAACGGCAACATTTGACAGCTGACAGTCCTTTTTATACTAGAGCTGTCAGACACTGAACCAATAGAATGGCTGCATTATTCTGCCAGCTGTCTCAACCAATCAGGGACTGGCAATGATAGTCAACGGCGTCATAGCCTTGAGGACTTAACACCCCTCTCCTCCCAGTTAGCACATGCTTAGTCAGCCAAATACGCCGGCTGGCGTCGGCTCCACCCAGATCGCCTTAGTTCAGGGGTGGTGGCCAAAGGAGGAGCCGCTGGTAGAGAGTCCTGTGGAACATCAGGAGACTGCGCAGCTGAGTCGGCGGGAAACTTGACTGCCGCAGGACTGACTGGATTCTCAGGTAAGCCTGGCGATAAGAAGGCATTGGTGGAGGGTGTTGCATGCAGCTCTGTCTGCGCTGGAGCAGCCTCTGTCAATATTAGTTCCCCGGGGCAGGATTGCGCCTGCACTGGGTGTTGGTCTGCTGCACTGGTGGCTCACCGTCTGAGCTGGTTGATGTGTCGATGTCACATTCGGCCATCACTGAGCTGGACCTTATAAGAGTAGGGTCCAGTGAATTGCGTGATTTGTCCAGGAAGCCACTTTGGTTTGGCCCCATAGTTTTGGGCGTAGACTGGGTCTCCCACATTAAAGGCCCGTGTGGAGTTGCCTGTGAGGGGGCTTTTCTCTGCTGCATAACTGGGGTGTAGCCGGTCCAGGGTTGTCCAGAGCTGACAACCCATAAGCCATTCTGCGGGACTTTGCTTGGTGATTGGGCACGGGGTTGTATGCTGTGCCAGGAGGTATTGGGACAGTTTGTCATGCCAATTACCTGGCCCCAGGCAGCCCAATGCCTCCTTAGCCGACTGGACGGTTCCTTCTGCCAGGCCATTTTCAGACGGAAATGGGGCATGTCATATGCATGCCATATGCCATGGGAAATGGGGCATATCATATGCCATGCTGGCCTAAAAACATCTTGAAGGGTGCCGACATGGTCTGGGGCCCGTTGTCAGTCACCACCACATCAGGCAACCCATGGGTCGTGAATAGCCTCCCCAGCACCCTAATTACGGCCTGCGAAGTGGTGGATGGCATGAGTGCCAGCTCCACCCACTTCGAGTAGGCATCTACGAGGACCAAGAAGTTGTGCCCTAAGAACGGGCCGGCGAAATCCAAATGGACTTGTGCCCATGGAGCCTGGGGCATGTCCCATTCCCTGATGGGCACAGAAGGGGAAGCCGGTCTAGATTGCTGGCACTGCTGGCAGGTGGCTATCTACAATGATGAGGGGAAGACACCCCTGGAAGTTATTGCTGGCTATGGTGAATGTGCCGCAACCCACAATGAGTATTGGCTGTCCTTGATAGTCTCTGAGGCGAAGTGGGCACTGCCTGAGTTGAGCTTTGGTCAGGCTGGGCACTATCCATTTGATAGTAGCCCAAGAGACCAGGGATTTGGAAGAGCCAGTGTCCACTTCCATCTTCCAGGGCTCTCCCTCTATGCACACAGTCAGGTATATCTTATGGGTAGACTTAGTCAGGGACGCATGGCTGATAGTCCAATCAGGGTGCTACTGGTCACCTGCGATGGCAAAGCAGTCTTTGCAATGTTTGGGAAGTATTTTTATGAATTATCTAGACAAGGCGCGCTCTGGAAGTGGGTCAGTGATTGGCATGGCCACTCTGCAGACCTTGGCTAAATGTCCTTTCCTGTCACACCAACGGCATATTGCGGCTTTGAACCTGCAGACTGACCTTGCATGGTTCCTGCCACAACTCAGGCAACCCGCCTGAGGTACAAAATCAGCTTGAGTCCGTTTTTTCCTGGTGGCCAGTTTGACGTGGCTAATCTCTTCTTCCTCATCCAAGAAGTCTTCTTCGTCATCTTCTTCGTGGTGGACAGCATGGCCCCTGCTGGCATGGGTGGCCGGTGGCAGAAATCTCTGAATTTCTGCAGTGGATTTGTCCGACATTTCATATGGCGTGGTTTCATCCACGGCTGCCTGAAGGCTCAGCTCTTTTCGTGCCAGCAAGTGTTGCTGAAGTCTGAGGTCTTTGATACCACAGACCAGCTGTTCTAACAGGGCATCATCCAGCACAGGAAAGTCACAGTGCAGGGCCACTGTTCTGAGGGAAGCCATGTAATCGCTCATAGATTCCCCTTCTCTCTGGGTCCTCTGCCTAAACGCATAACGTCTGGCTATGCGCGAGGGAGTTGGAGAGTAATGATTTTTTTTATAAAAGTTTTTTTTATTTTTTATTTTCAAAACAAACACAACACATCCTTCTTTACATACTGTAGAAAGTGTATCAGTTGGTTACAAAAAGGCTTACGTGCATCTCTTCCACAGTCAACAAACATAATTCATATTAACTCAAGTATTTTAACTCAGATATTTATACATGTCACCATCATCATACCTCCATTTTCATTTGACTATAATTGTTTAAAAGTCCTTCATCATTAAATATACCAAGATATAATACATAACCACATACTGGCATTTAATTTACTATTTCTAAAATCCTCTAATAACACTGAATCCTTATGTCCTATTCTAGCTAAACATCCATAATATTTAATAGCAAAGTTTTCTAATCCTTCTTTCCAAATCACTGTTTACAATTTACATCCCATTTCCTTATGTTGCTCCCATACATATATATAGTATGTTGTTATCATTATCCCTCCTTTATTTGACTATATCCTGTATCATATCATTTCCCCCCCTAATAATCAAGATTTAACTGAATCTAACTTAATTCTTTTTTATTAACTTTTATATATAATCCAAAAGGATTTCTAATTTTCCTTTCATGGGTACCATTCAATATTCATATCCAATTATTACTTACCATAAGTAATCATATCACTACACATTGTATATATCATTATCATTATTAATTATTTATTTAACTATATCTATTGTCATTAAATTTCACTAAGTGTAACTAGTTTTAAATTATACTCTTCCATCTATCGACCTGTATCTTTCCAGTAGCAAAACAGTCTCATATCTTCTGCCATTTGTGGTGTCAGTACTCTAATCATCTCCTTAATCAACTTTGTATGGACTCCTCTTAGCAACTCTTTGCTTATAAAATCTCTCATGTAATTTCGCTGCCCTTCTTCTGTTTCTTTAATCAGCTTATCTTTGATTGTCGGTAGTGTTATGAATGATATTGCTAATAAATTTTCTCTCTTTAAATCCATAAATTCTTTTGTTTTCTCTTCTTCTATATCTTGCCATCTGGGGTAGATTTCCCCTCCATTTAATTCCTCTTTCAGTATTCTACTCTTTCCCTTTTCAGAGACAAACCGATCACCATAAATATCAGCAATTTTAATTTCTTTATATTTATTTTCCTCTTTGATTTTTAGGATTTTAACCGCCACTTTTTCCATTTGATAAACATTTTCAACTTCTTCATCATATTTTGCTATTAGATGCACCAAGACTTCCAACTTCTTCTCTATCCTCTCATGTGTATCTGATAATTTCTGCATTTCTGAGAATATCTTTTGCAGACTTAAAACTTCTTTCTGCTGTTGAAATTGTGCCATTATCTCCAGCTAACAAACACTGCTGCTCTAGCTTAGACGTTTTAACAGGATTAAGCATAGATTCACAATAACATTTCATTTTCACCTTTCTCTGGTTAAAAATATACTTCAGAGGAACATCTGTGTGCTTTTCTTCTTATCACTTAGAAGAAGAAAACTTAATCCATTCATTTTAAAAGGCTTGCATAAATTCCATCTGTGAAGATAGCGTTTAAAAAGTAATATAACCCACTGTCCAAAACCATTCCAAATTTAATTCTGCTGCTTATTTCTTCTGTTCTCCAATTTAAATTAATTTTAAGTTTTTTATAGGCAGTCACTTTTAAAACAGTAAAAATTCCTCACCAGCTAGAAACACTTTCTCTTTCCATATCCTTCTGTTTTGGAGCCACCCCAACTTCATTAGCCAAATGGCTGGATTTTTTGTCACCAGCTTGAAGAACTTCTCTTGGATCAATCAGGGACTTTGCGATGTCCCTGAGATCAGCAAGACATATTCTTCCTGTTCACCGTCTCTGCAGGATGGTTTAGGTCTGTTTGGACCACCCAGTGGCAAAAGTATCGACTGCGATCTCAGAGCATTGAGATTGCATGTCGTCTCGTCGTGACTTCAGCTCCTCCTCCAAGAGTAATGATTTTTAAGTTTCTCCAAAAGAGTCTCCCAAGGCATTGAATGGATGCATTAAGTGGCTGCTAAAGCCCTGGCTGTTCCAAACATCTTGTGGCCACATGCGCTGAGAAAATATCCTCTTTTACGGCCACTGGACAAACCGGTGAAGTCGTTTGCTTCCAGCAAGCACTCGAATCGCTCGAGGTAGGCATCCCATGTTTCAGTGGCTGGGCTGAATGCCGTGAGTGCCGGTAGATTAGCCATCCTTAGAAGGATAGAACTTGAGGAATTAGCCTTGGAGCGACTTCTCGTCGCCTGTAACTTGAGGCAGCTCTTATTAGTGACTTCGCTTTTCCTTTACCTCAGTTCTGATCCCATCCTCGTCGCCAGTGTTCTGTAGGGAGAATTAGGCAGACAGGAACCGAGGCAAGGCAGGTTGAAGCTAACACAACCTTTATTAACAGTATAACATGGCAAACCTCCACCCGGCAAACAGCAACATTTGACAGCTGACAGCCCTTTTTATACTAGAGCTGTCAGACACTGAACCAATAGAATGGCTGCATTCTCCCGCCAGCTGGCTGCTCGCATCTCAACCAATCAGGGGTCGGCAATGATAGTCAATGGCGTCGTAGCCTCGAGGGCTTAACAAATAACTATTGGACTCACATGCCTATGTTTCTCTTCTCACTTTGTATGGCCTTTCAGAAGAAAAAAAAACCCTACTATGACTGTGGAAAAGTGCCTAGTATGGAAGCTTTAGTCATCTTGCTAGGTGCCCAAGTGACACTGGTCACCAGTGTAGAAATTCTCCAGGCCTTTCACTTGGCTTATGAACATGAATCAAATGTCCCCCCCCCCTGAAAAACAGATTCCATGTTCAAAAATAACCCAGATGACAGATCAGTGGAAGGATATAGGACAGGGGTATCAAACCTGCGGCCTGCGGGCCGGATGCTTCATGCACAGCCCATGGCCACCCCAGCTCCATGAATGGGAAAAACATCACAAAATGTCACATGATGGCAATGTGACATGGCGAGTTTGACACCCATGGTATAGGATGAAGAGGGACAAAGGTAATTCTGTCCATCAAGAGAGCTCCATCCATGATGCATTTGTGAGAGTAGATAGTTAATTTTTATGGAATTTTGTCAGCTGGTTGATAGCAGATGTCAGCATTGATGCCTAGTGCACTAATCAGCTCTTCTCTGGATCTTCTCTAGTGGTGAGGCCCAACAGTGGCAATGGAGCTGCCACAACCAGATTTTGTTTAAGAACCAATCTAGTGATCCACCAGAAGAACTGCAAATGTGTGTATGTAAGGTATGTATGTAATGCCTCAATGGCAATTTTCTAAAACACCATTCAGATCAGTGGTCGGTTTCACATTTTGTTACCACCGGTTCACCTCGCATGCGCCCAGCCTTCCATGCATGCACTTTGCTCATGCATGCGCCTTCTGTGCATGAGCCAAACCACAAAAATGTGCCTAAATAGGACAGCATAGAGCCAGGGCGGGTGGGCAGGGCTACCGGTTCGGGCAAACCAGTCTGAACCAGCTGAATGCCACCACTGATTCAGGTGTTAGTCTCTTCTGCAGCCCAGTTCATAATGATCATGTAGAATAGTGCTCAACCACCAGAGTGGAAGATACGTTGCTGCAGCAGCTCTAAATAGCTGACCAAACTCCAGTCCTGGCCTTGTCATCACCATAATAAATGAGGTATCATAAATAACATATATGTCAATGCGATGTACTGAAAGGAGGGGGGAAAACACTGCTTTAAATCTAGAACAGCTAAAGATAATTGTATGGCTGGCTTTGCAGTAAGCTAGGTCGAGACAAGGGCAACATCATATGGAGCTATCCTTGATAAACCGTTAGGAAGGCATCTTCATGGAATGATTAATGGGATGTGAGGATGACTCCATAGCTTATTCTTCTACCACATGTTTTGCTATATTCATTTTTGCTGATTCTGATGACAGCATTATTAGATTTCTCTATGCCTCCAGTCATTATTCAGCTTTTTTTTTAAAAAAAAAATACATTTGTGGCTACATGTCATGCTTTATATTTTTTAACATTTAATGTTAAAAAACAATTGTAAAACTATAGCAGAACTTTCAGTGAAAGACAAAGACATAGTGGACATCAGACATTCATGCCAGTTGGGACTTCCAGAGTTTTTCAGAATTTGGCTAAATAATAAAATCATTTCAACTGAGCAATGATACTGGTAATAAAATATATATTAGGTAAAGGTTCCCCTCACACATATGTGTTAGTGTTCCTGACTCTAGGGGGCAGTGCTCATCTCCATTTCAAAGCTGAAGAGCCAGCGCTGTCCGAAGAAGTCTCTGTGGTCATGTGACCGACATGACTAAATGCCGAAGGTGCACGGAACACTGTTACCTTCCTACCAAAGGTGGTTCCTATTTTTTTACTTGCATTTTTATGTGCTTTTGAACTACTAGTTTGGCAAAAACTGGGACAAGTAACGGGAGCTCACTCTGTTACGTGGCACTAGGGATTCGAATCGCCAAACTGCCAACCTTTCTGATCAACAAGTTCAGCGTCTTAGCTACTGAGCCACCACATCCCATAAAACATAATTTTCTTTATCCACATGCCTTACTTTTTTCTGGTACGCAATTATGGAGAAATTGAGGACTTCCAACTAGAGTTACTTATGAGTATGTGGTTTGTAATGAACCTCTATGTGACTTTTAAAAGTTGCTGTCAGATTGATGGTGAATGTTAACAACTGTCCTCAACCATAAGTTCTTGTTTCTCTTCAGAGTGTATAAATCTTTCACCTTCTAACTATAATTGGTCTTCAATAAGTTGGGTAATCAATTGCAAGAATAGCATCCATAGCTATTGTTATCATACCAGTCTATTACTTTGCTTTTCTACTTTCTGTTTCCTTTAAGAGTGCCAAGGATGATATTTTCCTCTAATGATCTTTCTTCTTAACATGATATATTAAAGCACAATGAACATTATCCTCTTTGATATTTCATTTCAAGTTTCTAAGAGAAATTGAGAAGCTTGATTTCCTCCAAGAGTTATTGATTTGTATGTGCCGTCTATGGCACATACAGGACCAGGCATTTTCTTATATAGATGGGTCTGTATAATGCCCAAGTTTCTTATTTAAGCCATCATGTTCTCAGTCTGAATGAGCATCAGAGACCATCAGAGCTTTGCCTTAATTCTTCAAATGTCTCCGATTTGAAAAATTATCCAATCTGAGCTTTATAGAATGCTAAAGAATCATAAGAAGGAAAATTAAGGGCTGTAAAGTTATTCATCATCAGATATCATCTAGACAAGAGAGTCAGCTGGTGTGCTGGTCACTCAAACTTTTCCCAATTTTGGTGAAATATCATACATTTGCATATTTATTATCTATCAAATGTTTCCCTTGCCACAATTAAACGATTCTTGCTACATTGCATATGTGTACATTGATGTGCAACATGTATTTGTCATGCAAATTCATAATATAAACTTGCTATTGAATCACCTGTGTCTTTTTTTGTGTAATGCAATTTCTCTCTCTCTCTCTCTCTCTTTTGGATTAGGCATAAATGACTACTCTAAGTACATATTGTTTACAAAGTGCTGATGTGAAATTAGACCTGTGATATTTTCAGGGAAAACTCAGTGGTAGGAAAAAGGTCCTTCCAAAGAAGGAAGGAAAGCTTGATGGACAAAATAATGATTCAGCATGCTTCCTGATTGTTCTTAGCAGGTGTTCCTATGCATCTATAAACATTACAAGGAAAGCATGAATATCAGACTCCTATGTTTGTTTCTTTACACATTTATTCTTTAGCTTCCCTTCACCATAAACTAAACAGAATTTTGAAGATGCAAAGCATGACCAAACCAAAATCTGCTTCATATCAGCCAAGATGATTGCATGTCTCATATGCCTTTGGTTATACTGGGATATTTGCTTGGTATATCTATGCCCGGAGAAACCCAGCCAAGATAGTTTAAATGTTGTGAACATACCTCTAATGCTGTAAATCAAACAATATTCAGTTGAGACAAATGGATGAAGCTTTTTCATTTTTAGCTGTTTTAATATACTTTCCCCTCTCAAAGCTGATTGCTCATACCTGCTCATGCTATTCACAACATGAAAACAGCTTATTAAATCGTCCAAGACAATTTTATATGCCAAACTTATTCATATCCTTTTTCCGGAAAGTTTAGAGAGAGTGTGTGTGAGAGAGAGAGAGAGAGAGAGAGAAAAGTGCATGTTGCATGCATATGCAAGAGTAATGAAATGTTGAGAAAAAATATGCCAAAAAGATCTCAAGTTAAGCACTTTAATGTATCATTTCTTTATTGAGACATTTGGCATGTTTTCTCCAGCAATATACCTCAAAAGGTTTTGGAACACTGACATTTTTTCCCCTTTTCTCAAAGTTTTACTGGGAGTTTTAATTAAGGTTTTAGGAGAGCCAGAGGCAAATCTTGCTTTAAATGGGGCGAGGGTGGTAACTGGGAAGAATCTACACTGGAACATCTTTAAGGCAGCCAACATTGCATTGTATTAATATTGATAAGTGATTCATTAATGAAGGTTGCCAAAAGGTTGGGAGCAGGGAAAGGATATGTTTCCAGAAGAAGAAGAAGAAGAAGGAGAAGGAGAAGGAGAAGGAGAAGAAGAAGAAGAAGAAGAAGAAGAAGAAGAAGAAGAAGAAGAAGAAGAAGAAGAAGAAGAAGAAGAAGAAGAAGAAGAAGAAGAAGAAGAAGAAGAAGAAGAAGAAGAAGAAAGAGCACCATGAAAGTTTAACTTTGTTCAGGAGAAGGGTCTGGATGGGTGGGGGGAGGGTATGATTTTGTTCAGCCTCATTTAAGGCCAACAGCACCATCTGAACAAATATTAAGCAAATTTTCACAGCCTTTAACCTGGTTATGATGCATGTCATCTTTTAATTAATGTTTTATGGCATTTCCTGGAACAGTTATTGCTTGTTTTACCACATATCTGAAATTCATTCCCAGTAGAGACCATCCCTGTGTTTCATCCCATGCCAGTTCAAATTTCTACTTGCTGCCTCTCCCTTTGACGGTGTTTATAGATAAACTTCACCTCAGTTTCCTCTGACAGATTGCACAAACTCACTTAGTGCAATGAGAGTGATCTGTGCCAGGCATGGAATTACAGAACAGGGGAGAATCAAGGCATGCCAATTCCACCACCTAGTTTTTAAAATTTTAACAGAACGCCTGAATAAGAAGAGTGAATGCCTATGAACTTGGCACACTTTGGGGGGTTCTGAGGTGGAAAAATGTCAATATCTTTAAGGAAAATAAACAGCCCAGAAAATCAAGCAGACGAAGAATGAAAACAACTCCTGTTCCTATATATAGAGACCCTTCTTTGGTTTCGTTTGTCTAATTCATTAAGCCACAGTTTGCTTAACCTTGGTTTACAAACTATTGTGGTAGAGTCCCTACAAATCCAAACAACCATTTGGGTTAATTTGTAATGCAAATCTCTCCGTTGTACTATATAGCTGAAAAAGTTTGATGATAACCATGCTATCTTGACACCACTTGGTTGCTAGGTAATATGTACTCAGAGTAGCTAATTAGGTTTACATTCTGAATTACTCCTGCTAGGGCATTTGAAAGCATGAAGAAGAAATTAATTGGTCATTTACAATCTTTGTATGAACCCTGAGATGCTATTTCGTGCACAATGCTGCATAGGTAAAACTAATGTACAGCAAAATGTTTTACTTGATCAGAGACCTTGTTGTAATATCCTCTTTAATTTTCTTCATTTATTTTTGTTTGCCTGTTGGTTAAATATAAGAGCAGGCAGCCATTTTAACTGTTGGCACTTTTGCAAATTCGGGGGCATGTTTTGGGTGTACTGTTAAAATGTAGGTAAGAGGCCTCACAGATTCACAAATGGAGACTATTTAATATTGAATTTCAAGGGAACTGGAAAACATTCAGGTAGTTCTCAACTTATCACCATTCATCTAGCTACCATTTGAAGTCAAAACAGGGCAGAAAAAGGGAGTTATGACTGGTCCTCATACTTTATGACTTTGGCAGCATCCCCATAGTCACAGGATCAAAATTTGGGTGCTTGGCATATTTTTACAATGGTTTAACGTGGATCGTGTGATCACCATTTGTCAACTTCTCTACTAACTTCCAACAAGCAAAGTCAAAGAGAAAATCTGGATTTGTATAAAGACCATAAGATTCACTTTAAGACCACAGTGATTTGCTTAACAACCCAGGCAAAAAAGGTTGGAAAGCATAGATGTGACTCACTTAACAACTGCCCTGCTTAGTTATAGAAATTCAGGTCTAAGCTGAGGACTACCTATAATTATTTTGTCATTTTTAGTTGAATTGATTCTAAAAAGAGAAAGATTTCCCCCATTTCAGTATTACATGTTTTTTGTCTTCTGTGTGTAAATGTATATGATCCAGGAGAAATACAGTATATAGCAGCCACGTGGGAGAACATGATGTTCCAAACAGTGTAAAAGAAAGGCTTTCTAGAGACTAAACTTCCTCTTATTTGTATCCTGAAGCTTCCCTAGAATGTTTACCTTCATAGGTTAAATTTGGGCCCTGTACAAACGTGGGTTTTAGTAGCGTTTTCTAAAAATGGTCTGATGGTGAGTGTGGACGGAAGGCCCTTGTGAGCCTCCTTTGAAGTTTCAGGTTTGAATTCTGCTTGGTGGCATTTTCTGGTTGACTCAGCTGCAAATGGGTACCTGAACTCTACAGTTAAATAAATTAAAAAGCATTCCTGTGGGCTGGCTATAAGGCCTTTGCAAGAAGTTTTTTTTTCTTTGCCTCTGCTGGGCATGTAATCCTCAATATCAATTTTCATTAACATAAAGAGCCTATTTTTATTCTTTGCCATGGAGAAACACATTGGCAATATTTGCTGAAAGAGTTGAATTAGGGTGGAGGAAGACAATTTTTGGATGCCAAATGCTTAATTAGAACAATCATAATTTAACTTGGGGCTGGCTAGTATTTTTTTTTCTTTAAAAATCCTCCTTCTCTTTTGTAATGTCCATAAGCTGGCTATTGTTTCTGTGATCTGGAAAGGCTGTTTCGAACTAGTATAAAGGCACATCTTCAAAGTAAGAAATGAAAGAACAGAACAATATTTTCATGAAGAAAACTCTATCAACCTGGGGAGAAAAAGACTGGGACCAAAAGAGGAAGTGAGAATGGCGGTGCAGAAAGTGAGTTAATAGCAGGGACGTGCGGTCAGGGGAGGCAGGGGAGGCAGAGCCTCACTTCTCATCATGAAATAATATATAATATATAATAATAAATTATAATATATATATTTCCTCCCATCCCTTTTACACGATTCCCGCTAAGCTCTGGTAAGGAGAAGAGCTTTTGTGGAGTGAAGAGGAAGAGGAGCGAGGAAGAGGGAGGAGGAGGAGCGCATGCGGGGCGGTGCCAGCTGGGCAACCGGTGGAGGCAGGAGGGTTCTCGGAAGCACCAATAACCTTCCTGCCTCCGCTGTACTTTGCGCACTCCTCGCGACTGCAATAGACATCCAGAAGTGGCAGGGGCTGCTGGGCTGGAAGCCCAAACCCCATTAGCCACAAAATCCGCTTCTGGATGTATCTTGCAGTCGCGAGGAGCGCGAGAAGTCCAGCAGAGGCAGGAAGGTTCTCGTCGTTCTCCAGTTGCTTTCATTGCTTCGTCATCAAGACGAAGTCCGGGAGCACCGACAACATTTCTGCTTCTGCTGGACTTCATCTTGATGATGTCGCCGCAGCTCCTGGGACGGACAGAGGTAGACAGAGTGGCGCCGAGGCGGTCCGGCGGGTGAGCGAACGAGGATCAGGCTGCCTGATCCTCCATTGTTCGCTCACTCGCTCGCTCTTTCGTCTGCCTGGACCGCCTCGGCGCCGCTCTGGAGGTCCGGTCATGCCCAGCCGCTGTGGCGACATCATCAAGACGAAGTGGCTTGGAGGTGAAGTGCTTTTCAGTGCTTTTCTGTGCGTCTGGCATTTAGGTAGATAGCTGGATGTCCTAAACGCCAAATGCTCAGAAAAGCACTGAAAAGCAGCTGCTGTTGGGGACTGCGGAGCGCGAGCCAGCACACGTGGTCCCATTCAGCCTCCAGCACACGTGGTCCCATTCCCCGCCTTCCTGATGACGTCACCAGCCTCACCAGCCATAAACCTCACCGCACGTCACTGGTTAATAGAAAGACAATCGGGCAAGATGAAAAAGCAGCAGCCAAACATAATGGGGGTGCAAAGAAGGAATAACGAGGGGGCCGCATTCACTTAGAGAAATTCGTTCATGTTCTGCTGAAAAATGGAGGGATAAAATTTCAATTAATGTTGAGATAGGAGAGTCAGTTTGGTGTAGTGCAGGGGTGTCAAACTCAAGGCCTGCAGGCCGGATCCAGCTCATGGCCTGTTTAGAACTGGGGATGCTCTGGAAGCAGCAAAGGACTGGCTTGTGAAAGCTGAGCTCGCCGCAGGTTCTGTTTTCACTGGCAGAGGGCCGCAGGAGGCTGTCCAGGCATAAACGGGGCCCACACTGTTTTTGCTGGCAGAGGGCTGTAAGAGGCCAAATCAGGGTTGTGTTTGACCTTGGGGCTGTGGGGGTGTGGCCGGGGGGGCATGATCAACTCAACATCACTCATGTTGGGGCTACCTGTGGTGGCTCAGGTAGGGCTGGGGGATCCATTGTCTCAAGCAGAGGAAGGCAAGACCAGGGAGAACCCAGCCCAGCCCTTGAGCTCCCAGGACACCAGACCCCACAGCCCAGTCACTGTTTGGCTGAATTTTCCACCCCACATTGAGTTACAAAATATCCTATCCATTTTATTGGGTCTACCATGTTTTAGGGACCCAGCAATACTTCTATTTCCATTATATAACAGCCAGAGAAGGTGGTGCCAGGTTGAAACATGATTAGAATGATAGCATTGGGAGGTGTTAATTTTCCACCACCCATAGATACTATATGACCTAGTTCCTAGTCTGTAAGAATGTTTGCAATACATTTGTTTAAAGTAATAGTGATGTAGTTATCATTGGGCTATGATGATAGATAGATAGATAGATAGATAGATAGATAGATAGATAGATAGATAGATATAAAGAGATAGATAAGTAGATAGATAGTTAGATAGATACTATTTATTTATAGAGCTGTGGTTAGAATTCAGGCTGAGTTTGTTCACTGCCAGGAGTTTGAGCTAGGTTGGCTTAAGGTTGATGCAGCCTCCCATCCTTCTGAGGTTGATAAAATGAGAACACACATTGTTGGGTGGGGGTGGGGGGATATTGACTCTGTAAACTGCTTAGAGAGTTCCGTAAAGTACCATGAAATGGTACATAAGTCTAAGTGTTATTGCTAGTACTAAATTATATTTTTTCCTTCACATCAAAATGTACCCAATGGTACATTTCAAGGGGAAAAAAGGATTTCTCTAGGCAAAAAGCTGTCCGAGTAACATAACTTATTCAAAGTTAGTTCAACAGTCATACAGAAAAAATGATTTCATTCAAATCCTTCAGGAACATCTCAGCAGTGAGAGCCATCAGAAAACTCAAAATGGTTGATATGAACCCACAACTGAAGTCTAACCTTATTTCATAGGCATTGTCAGTGGTGGGATTCAAGTTTTTTTACTACTGGTTCTGTGGGCATGGCTTGGTGAGCATGGTGTGGCTTGCTGGGTGTGGCATGGTGGGCGTGGCATGGGAAGGATGCTGTAAAATCTTCATTCCCACCCCACTCCAGGGAAAGGTTACTGCAAAATCTCCATTCCCTCCTGATCAGCTGAGACTTGGGAGGCAGATAATAGATGGGGGTGTGGTCAGTCAGAGGTGGTATGTACTGGTTCTATGAACTACTCAACATTTCCACTATCGGTTCTTCAGAACTGGCCAGCCTGCTGAATACCACCTCTGGCCATTGGTAGGTAACACAGATAAAAAGGTGCAGGAGTTTGATCCTATGATTGTAATCATCATTTTATTTATTTATTTATTTATTTATTTTATCAGACTTATTAGTCGCCCCCTCTCCCCACAGGGACTCGGGGCGACGTACACAAGCAACGGTCTACGGACTACAAAGGAGGAGGTAAAAATAAATAAATACAATAATCAGGGAAGTTAAAACCCCAATAAGAATAAAAGTATAAAAGCTAACATTGACAATTAAAATTAACCAAGGGGTGGAACAGTTGTCGAGATTATGCCAGGCCGGCTAGCTGAAACAGGTGGGTCTTCAGTTTACTGCGGAAGGAGCGGAGATCGGTTGTTGTCCTGATGTCTGGGGGGAGGTCGTTCCAAAGGGTGGGACCCGCCACAGAGAAGGACCTACTCCTGGGCACCGCCCTCTGACAGTCTCTAGAGGACGGCACCCGGAGAAGGCCCTCTCTGTGTGAGCGAATGGGCCGCAGGGATGTATGGGGCAGGACACGATCCCGCAGATAACTAGGCCCTATGCCATGGAGTGCTTTAAAGATGGTGACTAACACCTTGAAGCGCACCCGGTAGGCCACAGGAAGCCAGTGCAGCTTGCGCAGGAGAGGTGTTATATGGGAGAACCTTGATCTCCCCATGATTACCCGCGCGGCTGCATTCTGGACCAACTGCAGTCTCCGGGTGCACCTCAAGGGGAGCCCCATGTAGAGAGCATTACAGTAGTCCAGACGAGACGTCACCAGCGCGTGAGTGACTGTGCGCAGGGCCCCCCGGTCCAAAAGGGGACGCAATTGGTGCACCAGGCGAACCTGGTGGAACGTCCCCCTCGCCACGGCTGCCACATGATCTTCTATAGTCAGCCGGGAATCAAGGAGGACGCCCAAATTGCGTGCCCGTTCCACCGGGGCTAATTGTTCATCCCCGATGGCCAGCGATGGAATGTGCTGGTTGTATCGGGGAGCCGGGAGCCACAGCCACTCTGTCTTGGAGGGGTTGAGCCTGAGCCTGTTGTCACCCATCCAGACCTGCACGGCTTCCAGACACGGGACATCCCTTCGACGGCCTCGTTGGGGTGGTTTGGGGTGGAAATGTACAGCTGGGTATCATCAGCGTACAGGTGGTATCCCACCCCAAAACCACGGATGATCTCGCCCAGCAGTTTCATATATGTGTTGAACAGGAGAGGTGAGAGGATCGACCCCTGAGGGACCCCACAAGTAAGGGGCCTCGGGGTCGACCTCTGCTCCTCTGCCAACACACATTGCGTCCGGCCAGAGAGGTAGGAGCGGAACCACCGCAATACGGTGCCTCCGATCCCCAACCCCTCCAGACGGCGCAATAGGATACCATGGTCGATGGTATCGAAAGCCGCCGAGAGATCTAATAGGACAAGGATGGAGGAACAACCCCCATCCTTTGCCCTCCAGAGATCATCCACCAACGCGACCAAGGCCGTCTCAGTACTGTGACCGGGCCAGAAGCCGGACTGGCGCGGGTCTAGATAATCATCTTCCTCCAGGTGATGCGGGAACTGTTGAGCCACCACACTCTCAACAACCTTCGCTAGAAAAGGAAGGTTGGAGACAGGACAATAATTTGCTAGCTCCTCTGGGTCCAGGGAAGGCTTCTTGAGCAGGGGTCTCACCAGCGCCTCTTTCAAGGTGGTTGGTAAAAGGCCCTCACCCAACGAAGCGTTCACCAGCCCCAGTAGCCAGCCTCGTGTACCCTCCCAGGAAGCCAGTACCAACCAGGAGGGACACGGGTCCAATAAACATGTGGTGGATCGCAGTCGCCCACGCAACCTGTCCAAATCTTCGGTGACAACAGGGTCAAACTCCTCCCAGCGTGGAATCTCAAGACTAGCCTCGGACGCCCCCTCTGGAACACTGGGGTGGGTCCACTCCCTCCGGATCCGATCAATTTTATCCTGCAGGTATGCCCCAAACTCCTCTGCCCTGCCCTGCAACGGGGGATCCCGCTGTCCCTGCGACAGCATGGAGCGGGTCACCCAAAACAGGGCGGCAGGGCGGTTCTCTGCGGACGCTATAAGGGTGGCACAATACTGACGCTGGGCCACCCTTATTGCCACAAGGTAGGTCCTTAAGTAGGCTCTTACCTGTGTTCGATCAGATTTGGAGCGGGAGGATCTCCACTTGCTCTCTAGGCGTCTCCTATGGCGTTTCATCGCCCTTAGCTCCCCATTAAACCAGGGGGCCCGGGTCGATCGTTGCCATCGGAGAGGCCGCAAAGGCGCAACCCGGTCCAAGGCTCCGGCGGCCGCACTATTCCACGCGGCCACCAGGTCCTCTGCCCGAGAGCGGGACAGGTCTGCAGGAGGTGGCCCAAGCTCCGCCTGGAACCTATCTGGTTCCATCAGACGCCTGGGGCGGAACCATGTGGGACTTTTTAACCTCTCTCCTTCTCATGGATATCCCTGGCTTCCCTTCAAGGTTTATTGATTATCAATGCAGACCTGAATAAATCTATTCAAAAGATCGTTTGAGTTCCAAGGAGTTGATTTCCACAGATTCAATAGAGGAACAACGTTTTTGCAGAACACAATACTGTGCTTGTTTCGCTTTACACTAGAGTAGAATCTTTATAATGTGGACATTTTCTTGTCTAATTGAAATTCCTGTGATTATTTAAAAATCACAATGTTCATGAAATGAAAGTATTGCAGGAATTTGCTTTCTATAAAGATTAAATAGATGTCATATATAAATATTTGAAGTGTGTTGCATCAAATGTCCTAATATTGATGTTTCAATAATCGTTTAGTTTTAGAATCAATGAGTATTATAATGAATGTATCTCCACAAATAAATGCTATCCGGCTTCCACCTGCGGTTTTGTTTCTGCAATGAGTAATTTTGATTGATCACAGAAAGAATGAACAGAGTGAGGAGGCTTAATTATAACTCTGCTGAGGATTCCACAGGATTTGATTTTGACTTTTCCTTTCCTTTCCCATAGGAAGAGACATGTGGCAAAGAAAACAAGAGATGTTTGACCTCTGGCTTGTACCAGAAATATTTGTACCTCATTAATAACAAGTGGGCCATACCATTTCAGGGCTCCTGTTGTTTCCTTCCAACATCTTCCTCTCTTCCCTCACCCAATTGAGATAGATAGATAGGTAGATAAATAGATAGATAGGATAACTTTATTGATTAGCCTATAGGCCCATATCAAAACACAAAGTTCAAGCACATATCGCCAATAAAATCTTATACAAACAATTTAAAATAAGAGTAAGGTAAAGTACAATAGTTATAGAATAAAATACAATATAGTTTAATACATAAATATATAAAATAGAATAAAATGACATACAATTATATTTTGGTGTCACCCTTACAATCTACCCCCATAAGTCCCACGTGTGCAGATCTCAACTGAACCATTTTGTTTAAGTACTGTGCTGTGTTAAATGTTATTCTGGCTGCACATAAAGTAAGTTGTTTTTATATTAGGATCCCAATGGTCATTCATTTGGTATATAGACCAAGGTACCTGTCTCTCACTACCTTATACAAGCAACAATCAAATAGGATGTGAGCCAGGTCTTCTACCTCTACCACGCCACAAATTCAGAGACACTCATTGTAGAGTATAGAATGGAATCTCCCATATCCCATAGATAGATAGATAGACAGACAGACAATACACAGTTTCTTTCTGTAGTCACTGATCATACTTACTCCTCATTGAGTTGCTCCCTTTAAGGAAATTTGGCTCTCTATTTTTTATTTAGATAATCATGCGACACCAAGGAGTAGGGCCTTCTCTGTGATGGGCCCAACCCTCTGGAATGACCTCCCCCCCGACATTAGAACCACTACTGACCTCTGCTCCTTCCGGCAAAAATTGAAGACTCACCTGTTCCGATTAGCAGGCCTGGCATAATTACAACTGTCCCTCCTGGCAAATGTATTAACTGGTTATTTTAGGGGTATTGTTTTTAACTTATTGTGTGTGTTTTAGGGGTTCAAAATCCTATATTTATATATATATATATATATATATATATATATATATATATATATATATATATATATATATATATATATATATATATATATATATATATATATATATATATATATATATATTGCTTTGTACAGTTCTTTTAATTCCATTTTTAACCTCCTCCATTCCAACTGTACATATTCAATTTTTATTGTATTTTGATATATTTTGCATGGACTGTACACCGCCCCGAGTCCCTTTTGGGAGAGGGGGCGGTCTAGAAGCATGAATAATAAATAAATAAATAAATAAATAAATAAATAAATAAATGCAGCACTCCAGCCTGCTTTTGCATAGGTAGTACAGTTCTTACTATGATGATGTTGGCTATCATAACTTGGGATTTGATATTAATTACATTTCAACATTCAGTTAAATTCAAGTGGAGTGAAACAAGAACTTAATCTTTATGTCTACCCAAAGAAAGAGCTACCATGTCTATGTCAGGGAAGACCCTGGAAAAAAAAAACCCAAGCAGAAGGACTGAGGCCTTCCTTAAGACAAATGGACAAATAACTGCAAGGCATATCTGTATTTCAATTATTGCAAATAAACCAAGTTAACAGCCTAAAATTATTTTATAAAGAATTAACACTTAATTTAGTAGTGGGATATGATTTTTGTTTTGCAGATGGCCTCAGTTTAAAACCTTCCACCAACATTTTGTAGTAGAGTAAGGAGCAGTGCTACAAATATATCCTATCCATTGTAGCACCTGTCCTCTGGACTGATATCCCCCACAGTTCTGGATGACTCCCATCCTCATGATGTTCAAAAAGCTATTAAAGACTTGGCTAGTTTGCTAGGATCTGAGGCAGAGGGACGGTTGAGCAGAAGGATGGGTATTTGTGGGGAGGATCATACACTTGTTTTTGGGACACTGACAATCTTTATCATTTTTTAAAAATTTTCATTATAAGCCACCCAGAGTCATTAGGGATTGGGCAGTTCATAAATTGTAGTAATTGACTGATTAATTAAAATAAGAAAGAATCCTTAGGAAGTTTTTGTCAGTCAAAGCAAAAAAATTATGGTTAAAACAATCAATGGCCCAAGTCAAAGTAGAATGCTTCCATATATATTGGAATATCTCTTCTGGCCTGCAAAACTCCGTAAGACCAATAGATGGCAAAAAACAGGCAGAAACAAAATTAACACTACTGCTATCTAATGGTTGTTGGGATTTTGGAAGTTCAGTTCTATTAGTACTAATATGTGTGTGTGGAGGGGGCGCGCAGAGGAGATGACACAGGTGGGTCCTCATTATAATTGTATAATTTTTCCCTCCAGTTTAAGTATTCCAGCCAACCTGTTCCTTAGGGAAAAACTACTTAGCCAGCCCAACCAAACTTTTTAGCCCAAAGTAATAAATTGTTCTTCCTGTCCTGCATAATCATGTAAAGAATGAATCACTAACAAAGTGCATAGGATTGGCTTTCATTTAGCATTAATTTCTCAAAGCAGCTATTGTATATGGTCCATTAAAACCAGAAGACCCATTCAAGTGATTTAAAAGGCGAACTTGGATGGCAATTCACAATTCTTGCTCAAGCATTAATCAAAATGCTGGTTTAATCTTGCTAGCTTGCTGAGTTTTCAGGCTAGCTAGCTCTGCACCAGAAAGAAAGATGAATGGCTTTCCTGCAGCATGTCCAGGGCCCTCTCCCTTCCTTGAAGTCACCACACAAACAGGCATTGCAACGGAGAAAGTTGGGCACCAGCAGGATTCTGTCTGTCCACGTGAACTGTCATTCGTTTAACAATTGATGTTATGATGGCACTGAAAATGAACTTGAACTTATGACTACTGCAGCTTTCCAGGTGGTCACATGATCAAAATGTGCTTGAAAACAGCACATATTTACAATGGTTGCAGCATCCCAGAGCCATGTGATCGTCATTTACCACTGTCCTAGAGGGAAGCCAGATTCACTTAACAAATGCATGATTTGCTTAACAACCAAGCTGATTCACTTATCAATTGTGGCAAAAAGTGTGATGGATTGTGCATAGAGGTGGTATTCAGAAGGTTCTGACCAGTTCTGGAGAACCAGTAGTGGAAATTTTGAGTAGTTCGGAGACTGGGTAAAAATACCCCCTGTAACTCGTCCCACCCCCATATATTCTCTGCCCAAGTCCCAGCTGATTGGGAGGAAATGGGGATTTTGTAGTAACCTTTCCCTGGAGTGGGATGAGTAGTATCCTTTCCCTGCCACAATCACCAAGCTACACCCACTAAGCCATGCCATGCCCACCAAGCCATGCCCACAGAACTGGTAGTAAAAAGTTTTGAATCTTACCTCTGAATGTGCACCTGCAAGAGCAATGGGTAAGAGCTTTGGCAACTCAGAGATTTCCCAGAGAGAGAGAGAGAGAGAGAGAGAGAGAGACCTAGATCTAAAGACTGTGCAGTCCTAAGCTGGATGGGAGGGAGAAAAAGGTTCTGGGTAGCCACACCCTAGAATCCCTCAGGATATATCTAGTAGATTAGAAGGTCATAGCTTTAATTTTGCAAGATTCTGTCCACTAGATGTATGCAAATAAAGGATTGCACTTAATTGGACTTTGAAGTGTCAAATCTAGGCTTGGGCATGACAAAAAAGATCATAAAATCAAGCTTGATTCAGTTAAGAATTGCATTGGACAGTTCCAGTCCAACTGTGGTCATAAGTTGACCTGTTCTTGTATATCTCTAGCTCTAACATCTTGCTCTTTATCTGTGACACATATTTCTATATGGGATTCTAGATCTATTGTTCCAGTTAACATTTTTTAAAGATTTCAAGATGTTCTTGGGGGTTAAGGTGGATTTTATCAATCATTGGTTCTTTTAGAAGTTTTTACTTTTATGTGGGTACCACTACATTTTTAGCTGTTTTTGGCTAATTTCAGAAACTAAGTAGAGTTGGGCCTGGTTAGCATTTGGATGGGTCACTGCCTGTTAACAACACTAAAATGTAAAAACAAAAACAAACTTGGAAGAAAGCAACGCAAACCACTTTCTTAGCACTGCCAAGAAAACTGCATAAATGCAGACACCAGGAGTCAGGCTCAATTTGAATCATGATTTTATGATTTGAGTTTATTGTTTAGCTATTTTTAAAGCTGACTGAGAGATCAGTGTTGTAGATGGTTTGAAAATCTGTTTGGATCATGTCAACAGATATAAAGACAATACATAAAAATTTGACATATAGTCCAGTAAGAGGGATTGGAGATTTATTACTAAAGAATATCAATATTTCACCTATTTTATTACAATAAAATGTCATATAAGAAGTTCAGATGTAGGATCACAGGAACATTTCCTATCTTGATCCCATTTAAGTGCATAGAAATTACTCAAGAGTAAAAATGCCTCTGTTTGTATTTGTTGCATTTCTAGTGCTTGCAACAACCCCCAGCATTACCCAATGATAATATGTATTAGCACTAATCTGATTTATGCATTATTGTATAGTGATCTCATTAATAATGTTAATAGCAATATCATTGTCACTGCTACTGTGGAATTGAATAATTTCATTTTTGAAATCCCTTTTTCCTCTAGTCATTTTGCTGCAGAAATCAGCTCCCATATAGCTAAGCAAAGAGAGATGTCTTCATCCAAATTAATACATAATGCCTGCATTCTGGATCTCGGTGAGCAGATCAGTCAAGTTAAGGCTGCCAAAGTACAGGTACATTCTCGTGCTATTGAAAGCAAATTGACACCCCACAGAGGCATGAATGGTAATGGAGAACCCAATATTGTTGGGCATTTAAAGTGCTTTATGCAGTAAAGGAAATTATCATTAGAAATGAGTAGTGATAAAAGAAAGAAACAGTTTGCATGCCAGCTAGCTTCAGTTTTAAAGTTCACTGAAGTCTTCTCAAAGTTCCTTTTTGCTCATTGGCTGATTTACAATAACACAGCATCATTAACTTGGTGACTGAATTAATCCACTTTTCTCTATAATATTCTGGAAGTTGGGTAGTCATAACATACAAAGCCACAAAACCAACTGGCCAATCAATAAGTCAGTCAGTCAGTCAGTCAATCAATTGTGGGTGTTACCTAGATGGTTGATATATTTTATAGAACACAGCTACTGTATAAGTTATTTACCTAAAACTAATCAGTTATTTGAGGAGCCAGATTGTTGGGAGCAATATGCTGAATCTGTAAACTGCTTAGAGAGGGCTGTATAGAAGTCTAAGTTCTATTGAGGATGTTCATCAAATGAAGAAAGTGGAGGTCAGAGTTCTAAAAACTGAAGGAAAAAATAAACAAAGAAACAAGAAAATTGTTGATACTGACAGTGAACTGAGTGTGGTTGGAAATGGAAAGAGTGGAATATGGAAAGGGGAGATAGATGGATTGGAGCTCTACCCCAGATTTCAAAGTATAGAAGAAGAAAAGAGAGAAGAATTGATGGAACTAAGGAGAGAAATCTTGTCAGAAGCACTAGTGATGACCAAAGATAAGCTGATCGAAGAAGCAGATAGAGGGTTTCGAGATTATACAAGATATGAAATAAGCAATAAGTTGCAAAGAAAAGTCCATACAAAACTTACTAAGGAAATAACCAGAAAACTAATGTCACAAATGGCAAGAGACATAAGACTGCACTATTACTGGAAAGACACAGGTTGATGTAAAGAAAGCTTATAATAAAAGAATTAAGTCAAATTTAGTTAAATTTACAGCATTATGTATAAAATGAAGTGATAATGGATACAGTTAAATAATTGATTGATAATGATAATAATGCATACATGTGTATTGGTTTGATAAGAGGAAATTTGATATAAATTGCAAATAGTGACTACGAAAGGAGATTTAAAAACTCTGTTATTAAATATAACCAATTTTTATTTAGAACATGTTATAAAGATATAATGTTACTGGATTATATTGGGAAGAGCTAATGGAATGCCATTATGTGGTTTTGCTTTAAATCTGGAATATTTTATATAAAAGGACGTAAAAACAATTATAGTCAAATGAAGCTTGAGGTATGATGATAGTAAGATATATAAATATATTTGATTTAAAATATATGATTTGATATCAATTGTAGGTGATGACTGTGGAAGGGATGCACGGAAGTTTTCGTAACCAATTGACACACTTTCTACAATTTGTAATGGAAGATGGTTTTGTGGGGTTTTTTGTGTGTGTGTTTTGTCTGTGTTTATTCAAAAATTAAAAAAAATCTTTATATAAAAAAGAAAATTATATATTGTATATATAACATGGACAAGGAGAATCTATTCTCCTTGTCCATTTGATCAAAATGCTAAAGCTAGAGGTCACCAATAAAATTTAATCTTGAAAGAATCTGGATAGACAAAATTATGATTATCTTTACATAGCACATAATTAAAGTTTGCAATTTGCTGTCACAAAATGTGGTAGCCAGCTTGGCTTGCTTCAACAAATGTTTGGATCATTCAAGGAAATCATGGGGATCAATGACTATTAGCCTTGATGTTAGTGTGACTGCATCATAAGTAGAGGTGGTTTTTCATCCAGTTCAGACTGGTTTGGGTGACCTGGTAGTGGAAATTTTGAGTAATTTGGAAAACCGGCAAATACCACCTTGGGTGGGGGGGCCGCCCTCCTGTCCCCATCATTTCCTGTCCTATATTCCCTTGTTTTATAGCTCAGCTGATTTGCGTGGCAGAGCGGATTGCCATGCCTCATCTGAGCTAAAAAACAGCTTAGCTCACCAGCGCTGACACCGAGGGTGGTCTTTGAATGCTGTGCGAGAGTGCAAAGCGCTGTCTCATAAAACTGGTAGGAAAAGATTTGGAATCCCACCACTGCTCATAAGGCTATCTACTGGGAAACTAATGGGTTTTCTTGTGCTGCTGATTGTCTACAAAGAAAACAGACTGCTGGACGAAATGAGTCAGGGCTCTAATACAGCAGGAAACTTCTTGTTCATTGTATTGTATTTATTGCATTTCACTGCATTGTTTTATTTTATTTTATTTTATTTATTTCATTATTTTAATTTTCTTTCATTATTTCATTTCATTTTTGTATTGAATGCCTTGTAACTGCACATTCCCAACAGACTCTGGGTGGCTCACAAAATCCAATACACTGTAAAACAATAAAAAACCTAAATAAAACAAAGCAGCCCTGAATAAATGCAGCCAATGAATAATGTGATAGATAACCTCACCCCCGCCCCACAATGCATAACTCCGCCTGCAACAAGCCATATTTTAAACATCCAGTCTATTTACTTTATGCTCCAAGGTATTGTACTGTTCCATAAAATTGGCTTATTTGAATATAAGCATGGATTAAGTTAGCCAAAGAGAAATTTATCGTGTTAACATAGACAGTATGTTGTTCAAGTCAACAGGTTTAAATTAGATTATAAGTGGAGACCTGGCTGACTTCATGAAAAATTCTTTTCATGTGTCTGAGAAGATAAATAAAGTATAGTTGTCAGTGTTTGAGAGACTTGTCTGGGTCTTGGTTCATGACAAATAGTTCATTTTTTCAGCCTTTATCATTCTACGCAGATGATAAGCCTGTCCTCATTTGCTCTCAAATCTGAAAAGGAAGCAATATTCAAAGCCCCGAGTCCCCTCTGGGAGAGGGGGTGGTCTAGAAGCACAAATAAATTGAATTGAAATTGAATTGAATTGAAAGCATGGGAAACCTCCTTTTTCACAAATTAAATAGCAATGGCATGCAAATGCGCTCCAGAGACATGCCTTTTAAAGCAAAGGAACAGGTTTGTAACATGCCCAGAGAACTCAATTTATTGGGTTAATTAAAAATATAATGTAAAAAACTCTTAATATGTGAGGCAAAATGGCCACTGATTTTAATGAAACTGAGTCCCATATTTTCACTCATTGTGACAGCCAAGATGCCTAGGATAAATAAAATAGATTAAAAAAATGTTTTTTTTTTGGGGGGGGAAATGATCTGAAAATCAAAGCAAATTATAACAAAAATATTAACACAGCATAATGTAAAGTAATGAACTGTAAGATTGGCAGGAGATGTTATGTATTTGAGAAACAATTGAACTAAGGATGCGGGATCGCATCTCACCTCACACATCCCTGCGACCAATCCGCTCTCACAGGGAGGGACTCCTTCGGGTGCCGTCCACTAAGCAGTGTCAACGGGCGGCGCTCAGGAGCAGAGCCTTCTCTGTGATGGGCCCAACCCTCTGGAAAGACCTCCCCCCCGATATTAGAACTATTACCGACCTCCGCTCCTTCCGACAGAAGCTTAAGACTCACCTGTTCCAATTAGCTGGCTTAACTGATTTATAGTCTCATTTTTACCTCCTGGCAAACATCTTATTGGGTAGTTTTTAAGGGTAATTTTAATGTTTATTTGTATTTTAATTCAAATATTGTACAGTGCATATCCTACCTCCTTCGTTTACCTATTTGTATATTTAAGTATATCTATATTTTGTATTCATACTGTTTTAATATGATTGTACACCGCCCCGAGTCCTGTTTAGGAATGGGAGCGGTTTATAAATTAAATTTATTATTATTATTATTATTATTATTATTATTATTATTATTATTATTATTATTATTATTTTCTGATATGAAAAAAATGCAGGTACTGAAGAGTGGGAAATGTTAACCTGAAAAGTGTTATTTTTAAACATTCTTTAATCTTCTCTCCATTCTTCAAAATTTCTTAGAGTTGTTCCTTAGGATCTCTTGTCATCTTATTGAAGTCGTCTGACATTTGACCTTTTTTTCACGCTCCCTGGACCAAGATTCGGCTGCCTATTTTCAACATTGGCCGTATATGTATAAAAGATTCTGTAAAGCAGAATGGAGTGATATATTTTATTTATTATTTATTCTTAGCACTTATAGACCGCCCCCTCTCCCGAAAGGGACTCGGGGCGGTGTACAGTCCATACAGTCCATACAGTCCATACTTTGCTCAATAGTAGTAACTGTGAGAGGGATCTTGGAATCCTAGTGGACAACCATTTAAATATGATCCAGCAGTGTGCAGCAGCTGCCAAAAAACCCAACACAGTTCTAGGCTGCATCAACAGAGGGATAGAATCAAGATCACGTGAAGTATTAATACCACTTTATAATGCTTTCGTAAGGCCACACTTGGAATACTGCATTCAGTTTTGGTCATCACAATGTAGAAAAGATGTGGAGACTCTAGAAAGAGTGCAGAGAAGAGCAACAAAGATGATTAGGGGACTGAAGGTTAAAACATATGAAGAATGGTTGTAGGAACTGGGTATGTCTAGTTTAATGAAAAGAAGGACTAGGGGATGCCCGGCTGTCGATGGATGACCATGTGGCAGCTGTCGCAAGGGGGGCGTTCCACCAGGTTCGCCTGGTGCGCCAATTGCACCCCCTATTGGACCGGGATGCCTTACGCACAGTCACTCATGCGCTGGTGACGTCTCGTCTGGACTACTGCAATGCTCTCTACATGGGGCTCCCCTTGAGATGTACCCGAGGACTACAGCTAGTTCAGTATGTGGCCGCGCGGGCCATCATGGGGAGTACTAGGTACTCCCACATAACACCTTTCCTGCGCGAGCTGCACTGGCTACCTGTGGTTTTTCGGGTGCGTTTCAAGGTGTTGATCACCATCTTCAAAGTGCTCCATGGCACAGGGCCTAGTTACCTGCGGGATCGCATTCTACCACATACATCCCTGCGACCAATTCGCTCACACAGGGAGGGACTCCTCCGGGTGCCGTCCACCAAGCAATGCCAACGGGCGGCGCCTAGGAGTAGAGCCTTCTCTGTGATGGGCCCAACCCTCTGGAATGACCTCCCCCCGATATTAGAACCACTACCGACTTCCGCTCCTTCCGACAAAAACTTAAGACTCACCTGTTCCGACTAGCCGGCCTGGCCCACTTATAGTTCTACTCTTACCTCCTGGCGGATATTTTATTTGGGATAGCTTTTAAGGTTAATGTTTTTAACTTTTTTAAATTTTTTTAAAATTTTTAATCTAACTTAACTAAATTGTACAGGGAACTTCTACTCCCTCCTCCAGTCCTATGTTTAATTTATTTATTGTATACTTATAACATGTATATTTACTGTTCAACTATTTTAATATGACTGTACACCGCCCCGAGTCTCTTTTGAGAGAGGGGCGGTCTAGAAATCCAATAAAGTTAAGTTAAGTTAAGTATGTCTAGTTTAATGAAAAGAAGGACTATGGGAGACATGTAGCAGTGTTCCAATATCTCAGGGGTTGCCACAAAGAAGAGGGAGTCAAACTATTCTCCAAAGTACATGAGGGTAGGACAAGAAGTAATGAGTGGAAACTAATCAAGGAGAGAAGCAACTTAGAAATGAGGAGAAATTTCCTGACAGTTAGAACAATTGATCAGTGGAACAACTTGCCTGCAGGAGTTGTGAATGCTCCAACACTGGAAGTTTTGATGGGGATGTTGGATAACAGTTTGTCTGAAGTGGTGTAGGGTTTCCTGCCTAAGCAGGGAGTTGGACTAGAAGATATCCAAGGTCCCTTCCAACTCTGTTATTCTATTCTAAGTGTGAAAGTTAATGGTAGTTTCTCTCTCTCTTTTTCTCTTTTGCCTTTCCTATGTCCTTTAGGGCAGGTTTACCCAACCCCCATGGCATGCCAGAAATTGGGCTGTGCAAACAAGCAAAGCCCCATCTGCAGGGTGCAGGCAGCATATGAAACCATGACCCCCTAGTCCATGGTAAAACCTCTCTTCATGGAACTGGTCCCCAATGCCCAACTGTTGGGGCACTGCTTTAGGGTACTCCATAATTTTGGTCACACAGTCTATCTCATATTACATTTATTTCTTTGTTTTGTAAAATCCACCAATTGCTTTTTCTCTTTTCTCTTTAATATTAAACAATCAGCATGCCCATGAAGACAGAGTCTATTTGTCTAATTATTTTCATATAGTATCGAAAACACCTTTGGCAAAATAATAATCTTTTAAATCCCCCAAGCAACTGGAAGCAGCCAGGGTGTCAGGGTGCCAAGTAACACCCCCAACGAAAGAAGACTCCGAGGCTTTAGTTTCCTCAAAGTTCCATTTTATTAGAGATCACATCTAGAAAAACCCGAATCTGAAAGCTTCCAGGTTTTCCCCACCCTAATGAAAGTTCAAGTCGTTGCCCAGCACCCACATGTCTGTCAGATGATCCAATCAGACACTGTCCAAAACTGGAGATGCCTCCCAGTCACACCATCACAGCTGCAGGGCAAGATGCTCTCGACTCTCTGAGAAAGGAATGTTATTTAGACTACATATCACCCATACTCCATATAATCTTCCCTCCTATTTTCCCACAGCAGAAAATCAAAATCAGGCCTGAAGGCCCAATTTAAAAAATGGCTTACAGGTTTGATACAGGGAATGTGGGAGGGAGGGAGGAACAGTAAAATGGTGTCCCTCCCCCCAACTCCTGCTGAGAGATCTAGGATTTCTGCCACAGGTCATTTACAAATACAACCAAGGATGAAAAAGGTCTAGATTATCCGATTGCTCCAGAATTGCAGCAATCCAACTACTTTCTCAACAATCTTCCAAAGAGATTCAGGATTCTTCCTTTGCCTTCCTCTTTCTTGAAACAAAGTCAGAAATTTTTGCTCATGCTGTTAATTAAAACTGTCTTTGCATATTCCTATGTTCAGCCAAGTATGGGATCCTTTGTATTCAAATTCCAATTTTCCAGTCCTTTTCAAACTTCTTTTTATTTACATTTTATAATCTCTTGAGCATGCTTGAGCTTGCTTTTGTTTGACATCTTGCCCACCCACCACAAGCTGAGATTTAAGAAGAGGGATCTCTTAAAAATACCCCTCTTTTCAGTTCTGCATTATTGCGAAGAGAAGGAACTTTGTCTTTTATCATCCTCAATATGTCAATAATTATTTTAAGCAAGACATCTGCATTTGTCTGATGTGAGGCAAAAATTATACTCATAATTGGTGTAATGAAGGTGCAAATTTAATCTACTTTCCTAAAAATTAAAACCCAGAAGTTAAAAACACTTCCTAAAAATCACTATTGAATAAGGTCTAAAATCAAATTTGTGTATTAAAATACACATATAGCAGGCAGATTCCTAATGATTATCAGTGTCTTCTGTGACTGGATATTTTCACCACAGCCTTTAAAAGTAAAAACATTTTTATTTATTTATTTTCTGTTACAGTCAGCATACAGTTTTAAATTGCCAATATTATCAAATTTGATACATTAAGTCTAATTGTGTTACTTTTCAATAGTCCAAAATTCAACTAATTCTTAAATCAGGATTGAATTTATTTTTATAGTTGATGAACAGCCCTACTTGTTATTTGATAATTTTGTTTGAGTTAATCATTTTAATCTTTTTCACACAATTGGTACATTTACATTTCATCACTTTATGTTTATTAATTATAAAGCAATGCAATCAGGACACTCTACAGCTCATAGGCAAAATAACGAAGAACATGTTGCATCTTCCAACACTCACTTTAGGTGTCATGTGCTTAGCAGTTCATGAAAGCAGCACCTTGATTCATTGAAAGAGAGCACCCAAATGAATATAAAAGCATATATATCTTCTCTTATAGTCATTCCAACTTTGGGAATCATTTTGAGTCTCAAAGATTGCATATAGGTCCATTTGCACCTTGCAAGATTTGTTCATGCACTCAAGGAAAAAATATCAGAGGTGCAAGTGGGTCAGCAGTTCCTTCTAGGGCTATGATGGCAAACCTATGGCACATGTACCAGATGTGGCATGCAGAGCCTCCTCTGTGGGCACACATGCTGTCGCCAGCTAGTCTTCTGGTTTCTGTCACATGCATGTGCACCAGCCACCTGGTCTCTGCATGTGCCAGAGCCCCAGAAACCCAAAAACCAGCTGGGTGGTGCACATGCATGCGCCGCCCACCTGCCCTTCAAGTTTCCAGCCCTCCAGCATGCACAAAAACCATCTGGCTGGTGTGCATGCATGTGCGGAAACCCGAAGAACAGATGGCTGGCATGTGCATGCCCACCAACCAGCTGGTTTTTGGGTTTCTGGGGTTCCAGCATGCATGTGCGCTCATGCGTGCATGCACATGCGCACATTCCAGTTTGGGTAGTCAGTGCCAAAAAGGTTCACCAGCACTGAACTAGGATACAGTTTTATACACAGCTGTCCTATTATTTCTATAAAATCATTATCAGAAAGTCTTGCTATGATCAGAAACATCTGTACTGGTCCGTTGAGTTGAAGGGTCTACAATAAAACTGTGACTATTCATAGTTAGTACATATATTTGCTCCATCTCAGAAATTATAGCATAGTTCTTTGGATAAATGGATTATTATTATTATCATTTAGTGTGGAACATATCATACATGGAGAAGCAATATATATATATATCAACATTTCAACTAGATTAGTAGAACCCAATAAAATATAAACTTTAAAAAGATCTGTGTTCAAATACTGATGTTTAGGGCAAGGCCATCTAATCATTGAAGTGCAGCATTTTCATATTGAAAAAAGTCAGATATTGGACCAGTGAAGGTCCTCAGATTACAGCTGGTCATGATGTGATCTACAGTTTGATGTGGGATCCCCAAAGATACACTCAGGGGAGGATACTATACACCATTAATACAAGAAAGTCCTGGCAGATGCTACATGAGGTGTGACCCTATTCAGAATTGTTCATTTCTGATGTAGATAGGTAGGTATTATTTCAGGATTATAGTCTAGGTAATGGGTGTCACAGGTGTCAAACTCACAGCATCACATTGCCGTCACATGATGTTTCATGACGTTTTTCCCATTCACAGAGCTGGGATGGGTATGGCCTGCACATGATGCAACCAGTCTGCGGGCCACCAATTTGACACCCCTGACCTAGATGCAATTTTGATTGTCACAGAGTTCCTTGAAGAAAGCAAGTCAGGAATATAATGAAAATAAAATAAAGGCAAAAAAAAAAGAAATGCTAGAAAAAGAGTTCTACCCTGAGGCTTGCAGGTCCATTCAAAAGAAAATGGATACTTTATAATTAAAGGGGTAGTCTTATCAAGCCTTGATTAGTAGCAATTAACAGTAATGCTGTGCTGAGGGGGATCATAGGTCAATCTATATTTGTTAACCTATTATAGATCAGGCTCATCTAACTACAGTATGTATGACACACTTTGATTGGTAGCAGCTTTTCATATTCTCAGGCAGATGTCTTTTCTTTACTTTTTTCATTGTCTCATTGCCATTTCCCATTTGTTAACTCCATGGCCAATAACATTCATGTGCCATCTAGCTTACCTGAGATGATTAAGATGGAAAGTGGAAGCCCTTCCACTGATGAGCCAGGTCTCACTGGAAGTCTCAGCAAATGATGATCAATACAAACCAGGGAGAAGGTGATAACCCTCAGTAGTTGGGAAGGGGAAGATTTTCTAATAGGTCTTCAAGATTTTTTGTTAGATAGGCTTGATATTCTTGTAAGAAGAGTTTGTGTTATTGTACATCTGCACGTCTCATTTTAGGTGCTTCTGAAACAGGAACTGAAAAGGCAGGCAGTAACAGTAATTGTGGTTACAACCAATGTTCCCTCTAATTTTTTTTCAGTGTGTGCGGAAAAGTATAGTGTTTGAGCGGCACATTTTCATGCCTGAGCACCTGAATTTGTTTAGCCATAATTGCCACCAGAGCAGATGTTGGGGAGGGGGGCAAGGAGGAAAAAGGTCCCCTCCCTCTCCCACAGACCCTCAGGAAGGAAGGAAGGGAAGGGAAAGGAAGGGGAGGGAAAGGAAAGGAAATGGGAAAGGAGAAAAGGAAAGGATGAAGAAGGGAGGGAAAGGGAAGGGGAGGGAAAAGAAAAAAAAGAAGGAAAAAGGAAAGAAAGAAAGGAAAGAGAAAGGAAAAAGGAAAGGAAATGGAAAAGAAGGAAAGGAAAAAGGAAAGGAAATGGAAAGAAGAAAGGAAAGGATGAAGAAGGGATGGAAAAGGAAGGGCAAAGAAAAAAGAAGGGAAAAGGAAATAAGGAAAGGAAAGGGAAAAGAGAAAGGAAAGGAAAAAGAAAAGGAAAGGAAGGTAGAAGAAGGACAGAAAGGGAAAGGAAAGAATGGAATGGATTGGTACTGCTCAAAAATCAAGTCTCAAGATCCCGTGGACCCCTTTGGCTCAGGCAGTCCAACTCCACAGTCCTTCCTTCTCTCTGCAAAGCAAAGGGATCACAGAAAGGCTGCCGAGCCCAGAACGGGGCTTCAGACGACGCAATGCCTGAGAAACGCGGGATGTGCAGAAAAATGCAGGCTACAACCAGTGAATAGCGTTTTCCCAGGAACTGACAAAGCCCCAGAGGACCAATGGGAATTCTCCTTTCTGCAGCGTCATCGGGTTCTGGGCAGAGTCTTCCTTGACTTCACCCACTGGAGGAGAGAGTTTGGTGCAAAGAGAGGAGGGAGAGAGGGGGAATATTTTAAGTCATATTGTAAGACATTAAAAAAACACTGCGCGGCAGTTGGAAACTGCTGTGCTGAGTTTTCTTGTTATGCGCGTGGCCGCGCAGCTACGCAGCCACGCAGCTTAGAGGGAACATTGGTTACAACTGACTATTGCCTTTAGAAGTGTTACTTGACATTTTGTTAAGGCAGCATTATTGACAGTATAAGGTGGACTATTTTGATCTTTTCCAGTTGGTGTCATGTGCTGTCCATCAAACTTTAGATTACCACACTTATATCACAGGGTATCAACTTCAGAAATATTAGCCAAAAGCAGGCTTTGCCTGCAGCAAATAGCAAAGAGGGAAATGGGTGTGGTCTTTCTTAAGCATTCATACAAACCCTGCCTCCAATACTCCTGGCATCAAATTGCTTGTAAAGATATTTACATGTTACGCAAGAACTGAAAATATGTTATAAATGTCATTTTCACTGATTTTATACATTCAGACACACTGCTCTTTTTCATGTTTTGTATTAAATATGTAAGCATTTGGTAAATAAGTATTATTTTATGCATTCTGATCTCTCCCACTCCAATTCAGGTTTGTTTTATACAGATTTCTTCCCTGGGCTATTGATATTCAGTTATTGGGAAAAGTGATCTCAAATGTCCACAAACATTTCTGTAGTGCATCACTGATCCCATTTAAGGATGCTAGATTTTGAACACAGCATGGCTGTTCTTAGCTTGATTATTGCATTGACCATATGCATGGGGGGTGGGGTTCAGTTTTGCAGGTGAAATTATGGAGGACACCTGTGCTACCTTTACTCTTTTGTTGCTATAATTATGCATTTGAAATAACTGTTGGAAAACTATCAAACAAAGCCTGAATGGCAGCTAGTGTTAGGGTTCCAAATAGCATCCAAAAGTAAATCAGAATCCAAGACAAAGTATTGCTGAAAGTTCCAATTTATTAAGAGAGCCATGTTGGCACATCTGGGAAAACCCAAATCTGAAAGCTTCCTGGTTTTCCCCACCTAGTTGAAAGTTCAAGATCTTGCCCCCACGCCCACAAGTCCATCACATGATCCAACTGTGATGCTGGTAGTTCCATCCATCCAATTCCGGTCAGGTGCAGAGGTGCAGAGACAAAGGATGAGCTTGGCTTTCTAGATATAATTTTCTTGTGGCTACATAGTATGTGTCTCCTTACTATTGACCCTCCCATTTTCCCACAATAGAAAATGCATAGCAGAATAATAGAAAGTGTGGCAGGCCAAAGACCCAAAAGAAAAGATGGCTGCAGGCCTGACAGATAGATGCACACAACCAAACCAGTTTATACATCTGTTACACGACTGCCCATGCTACACAGGGCAGTTCTGAACTTACAACCCTTTGCTTAGTGACTGTTACAACTGCCCTGAAAAAAGAAGCGACTCATGACTGTTTTCCACACGTATGAAAAGTGTGACAAACAGCATCCCCATGGTCACGTGATTAAAATTTGGATCATTGGCAACTGGTATGTATTTATGACAATTGCAGTGTCCCGAGGTCATGTGATCACCTTTGTGACTTTCTGCCAAGCAAAGTCAATTGGAAAGGAAGCCAGATTTACTCAACCATCAAGTTACTAACTTAACAACTGCAGTGATTCACTTATCTTTGATGACAAAAAGATTATAAAGGGCAGCAAAAACTCTCATTTAACAACCATCTTACTTAACAACAGAAATGTTGGGCTCAACTGTAGTTGTAATTTGAGGACTACCTCTATGTAAGTGCTCTTCTGCTATAGCCAGAGATTAACAGTCTATTTGTGTATCTTGAACCTTTAAAACAAGTTGTGTTCTCCCTATTTTACATTTATGTGCACTATCATATACATTCCTTTAATTTCCTTCTTCAAGGATTCCATATTCATTTCATACTTATTGAATATGTTTCAGAAATCAGATGTGTACACACACTTCACACACAATATACATACAAACTTACATAGGGAAACATTTTCTAGATTCTTTTCTATACTGTGGTTTTATCTTATTCTGTTTCTTCTCAGTTATTTTTCATTTATTTATTAATTGTCTTGGTAGGAAATGGAATCACTGTGCATTTCCTCTTTTGTGGTTTCACTTAAATCTTACAAGCCTTTCTAGGCTATGGTTTCCGTTGCTTAAATGTTCTCTTCTCTTAAGATCTTATTACTTGATTTATTATTGATCCCACTTATAGCCTACTTCAGGCAACAAATGATTCCGTTAGAAAATCTTTGAGGTTTTTAAAGTATAGCACACTTGAAGGCTCCGATTACTCTTGTTTTTTTCCTTGCATTTTATTGACTTACTGTTGTGGTAGGTTGATGTTGTTTTGGTGGACTTGGAGTTTTACTACACTTTTGTTTTCAATTATTAGCTCAATTTTTCAATCAGAAGTCAGCTTGAGAAAAGAGCAATGGAAATCTCAAATATAAGAAACCAAACACTGGTTAAAACAAAGGAAGTATAGATTGCTTTATTCAGAGTCTTCTCTAAGATTGTTTCTCATCATGAATGTATATGGGGCTGCCACAGAGTTGCCACAAAGAAGAGAGAGTCAACCTATTCTCCAAAACACCTGAAGGCAGAACAAGAAGCAATGAATGGAAGCTAACCAAGGAGAGAAGCAATCTTGAACTAAGGGAAAACTTGCCTCCAGAATGCTCCAGCACTGGAAGTTTTTAAGAAGAGATTGGACAACCAGTTGTCTGAAATGGTATCAGCCTTCCTGTCTGAGCAAGGTGTTGGCTAGAGGACCTCCAATGTCCCTTCTAACTCTTTTATTCTGTTATTATATATATTATATAAGCAATTTAAAAATAAAATTTTGCAAGTGAAGAAATATAATGCTGTAGATTTATCATAGTTTTCCACTTTCAAAAAACTGTTCCCTGGTTGCAAAATTAAATAGGCCATTTGGGCAACATGGGATATAGATATAAGTTAGTCCAAATTTTTAGGGGTGATGCAGAGTTTAACGCAGGAATTTTTTTAAAAAAAATGTCTTTTCAAAAAATATTCCTTCATCTCACCACCAAAAATGTTCCTGTACAGTGTTCCAATAATGTCCAATACTTCCCAAAGAAACATTTTTCCCCCAAAAGTAGGATAGGGCATTAGAAACTCACCACTTTTGATCATTTTATTTTGCTTCTGCAAATATTCTTGCTTTTGCCAAGAACAGGTGTCAAACTGGGAGCCCACAGGCTGGATGCGTCACATGTAGGCCATACCCACTCCAGCTCTGCAAATTGGAAAAACATCATGAAATATCACATGATGGCAATGTGACATGGCGATTTTGACACGTGTGGCAAAGAAGGGTCCTTTTGGGATTTGCAGTTTGGCATAACCTACAATCCAACTTTTAGAAATTAAAATTGAAATCGCTATCAAGTTAGACATTGAATCTGCTAAATTGTACAACAATTTGTTAATTTACCAAAATCCCCATTTTTAAGCGGGGATACACACATACAAAGAAAAGTTAAGATTATTATGACACAACCCTTTGCCCATTCAGTATGAATTAAATCTTATTTTGTTTTCTTCAAGACAATTTAGTTTCAGGTAAATGTTGATTTGATTGAAGCTTGATTGAAGTAAGCTAAAGGCTCTCTTTATTCATGCAATGAATACATGGGAAGCAGTACTCTCATTCTATATGCACAACTACAATGTCTTCTTGTACAGATAAACCTGCAAATATTGTTCTATGTAACTGAGAATTCTTGATTGCATGGAACTCTGCTGTTGGATTTAGGACTATATGTGACTGTGAACATATGCATGCAATCTGTGAATGATAAAGATGATGTAAGCACCAATCCTATTTATCTATCAATTGTTATCAGATAGATAGCCCCTGGTCTAAAGATGAGCTAAAATACTACAGATGTTTGTATAAATTGAATGGGAAATCTGTTGCAGGCATTTCATTCTGTTCCCACAATAGACATGAGATCATATAGGTTAGGATTAAGCTGCTTTGCGTGATCTGATTTTGAACTTCAGGAATGAATAAGCTTTTGTGATTGAGATTATAGGGGATATTTGCTCTGTCTAGACCTTCTATTTTAGGGTTAGGAAATCCTTAATATAGACAGATAAAACTATCAGTTTCAATTTACATTAGTTTGTCATCTTGCTAATCTTAAAATTGTTCAACTTGCCTCCCAAAATCTATCTTTGTTGCATATTTCTCAAAGTAGGTATCTTTGAGGATACATTTTTGTCCCATGTTTACCTGTTGTAAGCATTGTCTCTAATAGAATGAATTTTGTACATTATTTTAACCAATTTTGTGCATATTTTTCTCAAATGTGTACCTTTTTATTTATTCTGTTTTTCTGTGCCTCACGGCATTTTAGGATATAGAAGGTAAAAGACAAGAATATTTATTTTTATGAACTTGAAAAGATAAAGCTAATGTGTGCATGATAAACATATTCTCCTTCAATTCTTCAAAGTCCTACAGTGAAACTGGCGCCTAAAATGTAGCAGTAAAATGGCACTCTTTTGTTCACCTGCAAAATTCAGGAGTCATGGAAACTTTGTAACACTTAGATTTATATGCTGCTTCATAATAGTTTACAGCCCTTTCTAAACAGTTTACAAAGTCAGTATATTGCCCGCAAAAATCTGGGTCCTCATTTTACTGACTTCAGAAGGATGGAAGACTAAGTCAATTTTGAGCCAGTGGGAATCAAACTGCTGGCAGTTGGCAGAATTAACCTGCAATACTGCATTCTAACCACTGCACCATCACATCTCTTTTAATAGGTAGTTTTTCTAGCCGTTTTTATGCACACATATATAATGTATTCTTTCAGAGCTGCAGAATTTGTGTCTGAGGCCTATATTTGTTTCCTCACCATTTCAGGTGAGAAATGGTATTACCTCTTTAGGTTACCCGTTGTCTGATGTCACAATCTCAAGTAGAAATGGTTGGAAAACCTTTGGATGCAGTTTGAGACTGGGCTCACCTGACTACAAAAGGAAAAGCTTGATGTGTGTGAGATTAAAGATGAATATCCCACTCACTTGGCATGAACTTAATTGGCTGGTAGGTGGCAACAGGTCCTTTTCATTTTTGCTCGTGTTTACTTTTAATATTCTCAATAACTAATGTTCCACTCTTGTTATTGCCCCGCCATTGATGTGTATTCTGAAATCATTAATTACTGATGATCAATTGCACTTGTAAGGCAACCTTCCATCATTTGAAATCTCGTTGCTTTATATGGGTTAATCCTTTTGCAATACCCATATTCTGTCTGTATGTGTGTGTGTATAAGGATTACATCCACTAATGAGTTATTAGTAGAGACAAAATTCTTAGATACCAGTAGCTTTAGAACAGAGAACTCTGCATTATTTTAGGCACAAGGATTAAGTATATGGTAGATTAATATGAGTTTAAGTAAAGAGTTCCTAAAGAAGAATCATTTGCAATTGGGGTAATCATTCTTCACTACAGCATAGGAAAGCTCTTCTGGAGCATTGGAAAACTGACATCCAGTAGTCTTGTCCTGGGTGGCCAGTTCCATTTTACAGAAAGCACTGCAAGTATTCTCTTGACTGGCTGCTGAAACATAGCACTTCTTCAACAAAAAACACTCAGATTCACTAGAGCCTCAATTCTTCATTGGCTGAGTCCATTATGGTGATGGGGTAACATCTAGCCTTGGTATCTGGTACTGTTATCTGGTACTTGGTATCTGGTACTTTTTCTGGCTTTTTAACTTTGGTGAAATGGGAAGTAGCCTTTTCTTAGCTAACCCAGGTCGGCTTGATCACCTTTTGTTAATTCTTAAGGGTGGTGACAGATTGGATCTGTGTGTGTGTATGTGCGTGTGTGTGTGTGTGTACGTGTGTGTGCATGTGTGTGAAGTCTCTTTATGAGGAGGTGATTTCAGCAACCCAGAAAGAGGTCTGGGATTTGATATCATCAATATGCTATTTCCGTTGTAGGGCCAGCCTTTCGTTTTACAATGTCCCTTTTGTAGGAGCTTTACTTAACTATGACATTGTTCATCTTCCAGAAGAAGATGAAGAGATAACTATACCAGAGTAGGTTTGGGACAGGACACCTAATAGACTATTGGAGGATTGGGTTTTTTAGGAACTGTTTGGATTTTGTTTTATGTTATTGGATTTTTTGTGTGTTCTATTTTGCTGTAAGCCATCATGAGTGTTTTGATTGTGGCAGAGTAGAGATAGATGATAGATAGATGATAGCTTGCTAGCTGGCTAGCTAGACAGACATGAAGTGCAAGTTTTTGAAAATCAATACGTTATCTTTTTTATCCATGCTTCATGCATTTGTTTATTTATTAAATGTATATTGCCACCTATCTCATCCAACTCAACTCATGCTCACTGTTAACACCCAAATAGATTCATGTCTACGATTCAGAGAAATAGGGCACTAGAGGGCTACAGAAACTAATTATTACTGGCAGTGATGCAATAAGATAGTAATGTGAATGGTCCAGTGACATTACATGCATGCACAGAAATATATAGCATTATGTTAAATTAATTGGCATTGGTACAACCGCAAATTTGTGCACTGTTACCAAGGATCAAATCTATTGAACTAAGTGATGCAATGGATCAGCAGTAGGGAGCAGACAACTCAATGACCTTGTGGGGATTAAGAAGGTAGATGGGCCTGGGTTTGGCTCATACTTGGTTGGGAAACCATAGAGAATTCTAGAGGAATAGTAGCAGCAGCAACAACAACAACAAACAAATACAATGCAATTCATTTCCATTCTATTATTAGAAAAACTGTACGGGTGTGTCCATATAGTTACCAGGAAATGAGCCTGATTGAGAGGTTCACCTTTATTTGAACTGTTTGGATACAATAAGTGAATCTTAAAAAAAAACATCTAGCAACTTGGAGGATTTTTTTTTCATATAAAAGGTCAATCATTCTTTCAAAGAAAAAAGTACAATCCTCATCAAAGAAAGAAATACCCATTAATTATTAATGTTTTTCTTTCTATTCTGATTTCTTCCTGCTCCAAAAAAAGAAAAGCCCTTATGATTCCTTCTGATGTGTGTGGATTTTTCTGACCCTTAGCTTTATTGAAAAGTGTGCAAGGACAATGTATCTAGCTAAACATATTCATTTATTATTAACTAATAATTTGGAGCACAGAGCAATCCCTTCTGGCCAGTTCTTTTAACCTGGTTGAACCAAAATCAACTAATAGCTTGAGGTGAAAAGCGGAAGGATTTTTGAACAATCAAGTAGGAGGAAGAGTTTTCTGTTGTAAAATATTTGGAAAAATATACTTTGCTGTCCCGAGCAACTCCAGTGGTGGAATACCCCCGGTACGCCCGGTAGGGGGAATACCGGTGCCTGCTGGGAGCACCAGTTACCATTCCAGTATGGTGCTCTGGAGGGCCCACCCACCCATCCGTCCTCCTTACCGGGACTTCTGCACACATGCATGCAGCGTATGGCGCCTGCACGACGCTCCACTGAGCAGCTGGAGCATCGCGAAGCGTCATGGATGGTAAGTACGCATGCGTGTGCTGCGCATGTGCTGCATGCGTGCATGTGGTGGACGCCCGGTCCCGTTGCACCATACCGGTTGCAATGGGATCCGTAACCCACCACTGAACTGTTCCCTATGTGATCTGGAAAGTCCACTCCAGCATGTTCTTGAATAAATTCATGTTAGACAAGTCTGTTGACTTACTGTTATCTCCAGGTTGTGTGTAGCATTTCTTCAAGTAACAGCTGCAGGGAAACGATCTAGGGAGAAAGGTACACTATGCTTCTTCCTCTCACTTGTGAGTACCCCATAGAGATCTGATTAATGAGTGCCACGTGTTGTAGGGCCACTGACAATGTTAATGCAACTCTTTGAATGTAGACTGTTGCAATAGCACTCAAGAAAACATTTGTAACCTCTCCAAGTTAACTTCTTAGGTTCCTTCTATATTCAAGCATTTAAATAGATTAATACTTCTGAAAGATACAATACTGTGTTACCCTGAAAATAAGATCCTGTCTTATATATTTTTTGCCACCAAAAAATGCACCAGGTCTTGTTTTCAGGGGGGGGGATGTCATGCATGGACACACCTCACTTGTGTGCGATTTCAATTCTTTGATGTGCCCAGCTCAGGAAACAAAAAGACCCAACTTTGTGCAGTTCTATAAATGGGGTGAGATATGCATTGATTTATAAATCAATAACATATTTTTTTTTGGAATGCCAATCCATTATTTACCATGGTTGCCTTTTACAGAGTGATGGCTTACGATGTGATCAGATTTTTGTGATACTCCATGGCTTTAATTCAAGGTTTGGCATACTATAGATGTATGGGGAAAAAGGATAATGTCATGTTTTATCCCACCCAGTCTTCAACACACTTAGTATAAATTAGTAGTTGAGGTATTTGACTTTGAGAAAAGTGAGCCAGATTTAAATCCTCATTCAGGCAGAAAGACTATCGGGCAATATGGGGGACAATCACTGTCTCTTAGTCAAACTACCTTAAAGGAATCTTGTGGGGGTAATATTAGAAGAGGCACCCATCTATCCCACTTGAACTTTTAGAGAAAAACGTTAAAGGATAAATGCAGGAGGAATGTTTAATACCATTTATTCTCAGATAGATTTGGGAAATACCTTGCCCGCATTCTCTCAAACTATTTTCATTAATTAGATGAATGTCACCATTCATCAAATCTAGTTATTTAGTATTTCATTTCATTTCAGATTATTCCTTGCTCTGAAGTCTGGATACGACAGAAATAAAATCATGGTGTATATAAATGGCAGTCCTGTTTGATTTCATGAGTTTAAGTGATAGTCCTGTGGGCAATTGTCTAATATTCAATATTCTTAAAAGTCAAGTTACTTCAAAGCCAGTATATATATTGGACTAATGTGAATATATGCAATGTTTTCGGAACAAGGATGTGCAGGGTAATGGTTTATAAAATGCATATATTGCTTTTCCAGGCTATAATTTGTACTATTCCCAAATTCACAGGAAGTTTTTGGGAGATTGACACTTTGAGATAGCCATAAATTGCTCACTTGGCTAATTATTTTCATGGCTTCTTCCAATGAAAACTTCACTTTTGCAGAAGCAGGTGTTAAGAGCTTAAGGGACAATAAAGTATTCATAAGCCATTTCATCTTTTCACATACATGACAAGTACATGCTAGAAACACACCCGGTCAGTTTATGTAAGCATCCCGCCTTAATGATACAATCACTCAATTGTTGTCTCCTGTAGTTTAATTAAAATGAATGAGGGGGACATACTGAAGCTGTGCCTGTTAGACAGTATCTTTAGAAATCCAAAAATAGAAATGCTTATTTTAGAGTAATGATTTACATTACAACCAGAGAAGGGAAGAAATGATGATCTATACTTATTTCAGAAGTACTGTTTCAAATTGGGTAACAACAGACACAAAGTGCTATTTAGATACCAGGTTTGTGAAGATTGTTTGTAAGGAAGCAGCTAATGAAAAAAAAATTCTAAAAAAATAGAGGTAAGACTTAGATACAATTTAGGATCTGATTACCTAAACTGATCATTATATTTGTCTCTGTGTTCTTGTTTTCCATCCCATTTCTAAGACCCATTAAGCTGGTTGTAACAATAAAAATGTATGTTGGTGTAAATATGTGCCAGCAGAGCACTTCTGAGCAACATTTTTAAATTTCATGCAATATACACAGATGTTAGACATGTGTATCAGGTATGTCACTGGGGAAATCTATTCAGGTTACATAGGTAATGCCTTGCAAATGGGATTATATGCAGACATTTTCTGGGTTTTAAAATAGTCATTCACACTTGAAGTAGTTTAATTTTGTATTCTATGAAAATTACATTCACACTGTAATTGATAATGGAAGAATAATACAAGATAAGATGACAAGAACTTGAAAATATGACAATAACAACATCTTGGGAATTAGTTGGATAAGTTATCATTTTTATATAAAACATTTTTTGTACTTTAATTTTATTTTTCATTATTTCCCTTTCCCCCATGTTACTCCATTTCAATTTGTATTAATTTTAACTTTTATTTTTAAACTTGCAATAAAATTATATTAAAAATATTAGATAAAATAAGGTAAAAAAATTAGAAGATTCCTATGTATTAGTCTAAGGTCTATCCACTCCAGTTACAGTTCCTATAACTGAAAAGCTAATAGGAATTTGACATAAATACAATGGGAACCTTTCCACACTTGGTTCCTAATTCTGCTTCAGTTAAATTGTCTTCATGCCATTTCATGTAAATTTGCAAACCCTGAATGAAAAATCTATTTGGATTAGGATGCACAATTTTTCACATAAATATTTTTATTTTTCCTACAGTATGTATATTTGCAAATCGTTCTCTTACTATAGTGAAATTTTATATATTGTGTTTGCAGTTATGTACATTATATACATTTTTCTATAAAATCAATATTGTGAATGTTCTTTTGTTCACTAATATGTTGCACCAAATGCAGGACAGTATGAATAGAAAGATTGGATTTTAATTTGCATATAGATTTAGGAATTATGTAATGTAGCTATTTAATTTAGTTCATTTACATTTCACTTTCCTGCTAAAGAATGGTGTTCAAAGAAGCTAATAATAATAATAATAACCATTTAATGAATGCACTACCATATTAACAGTCAGCAGACTATAAATCCGAATGTAAATAATAAAAACAACCAGCACATCCTTCCAATTCTGAAACTGAATAGCTCCTGTACAAAAAGATTGTTTTCTACAGAGTGAAAGGTAAAGAAAAGCTAGCATGACTGTTCTTGGCCAGCCATTTTAAGGCTAAGGAGACACCATTGAGCAGGCCTTCTGAAAACTTTTGTAAGTCTGTACTGAACAGCAGCAACCTAATTTTATTTATTTGTTTATTTTTTTTCAATTTAATAAGTATTTTTATTTTTATTAATTTATTCCTCAAACCTAGCTGCCATTTTATACATATATAAATACACACACACACACACACACATACATACATATGAATTATCCTAAAAGTACGAGTTCCAGGTGTATTTATTAAAGAAGAAACAGATGTTGTGATCTCCGGAACTTTAAAATATATTGCTCACTTAGCTTTTGTTAGCCTCTGCTAACATCGTCAGATTATAAAAACCATTAAAGAGATATCTGCCTTTATACACTAATTAATACACTATTGATTAATAGTGTATAAGGGCAGACATCTCTTTAATGGTTTTTACCCTCTGACAATTTTAGCAGAGGCTAACGAAAGCTAAGTGAGCAATATATTTTAAAGTTCCAGAGATTGCAACGTTTCTGTTTCTTCACACACACACACACACACACGCACGCACGCACGCACGCACGCACGCACGCACGTACGCACGCACGTACGCACGCACGCACGTACGTACGTACGTACGTACGTATGTATGTATGTATGTATTGTGTCACAACCCCTGGTATGCCCAAATATGGGAGGTAACACACTGTTTCCCTTTGTCTGTCTTTCGGCTCACTCTAGGAGACCATCTAGGCAGAAAACCATATTTTTAATGTTGCCTTTGTTATATTTGTGTTGTATTTGTGCTGATAAATAAATAAAGGGAGACTCTAGATCTATACTCCCCAGCTGGCAGGCCTGATAGTCCAATCACACAGTAGGATACACATGCTTGGAAGTCAATGAAATGATCTAGCAGTGCAGAAGAACAATTGCCAACAATAAGAACAAACTGACAGAAGAGCTAGTTATTAAGGAAGATGGTGAACTTACATTTGATGGATGTGTACAAGTAGATGTTGGACAATTGGGGATATTTACATTTGGATTCTTGCACTGAGTAGATAGTTAAACCTGGTGGCCCCAATAGACCCTGCCAGATCTGTGGATTGATTGATTACATGCCATCAACCTGTTGACTCTTAGCAATCACATAGATTTTTCCCCCCATGATGATCTTCAGATCTGTGGAATAGGGCAATTCTCCAATATTTTGATTATATGACAAATGAAAAAAAATCATGGTTTAGGGATTGCAAGCCACTTTTCTTGCAAACTTGTAATGTTCGCTTTCTCTGGAGCCAGTGAGTCATTGGTGATTCCTTTTATTAGAGGTGGCAAGCACAACGCATAGCTTCGGACAGCCAAAGCATTCAGGTGAAATCTCATGTGCATCTAAAATAGAGGGCACAATATTGTATTAGAATATTGAACTGACTTTGGAATAGATGCAAATGCTTCTCCACCCCATTCCTCATAAAATACTGACTCTGATGAACCCAACAGCCTATCCTGAGTTTTCAGCAAATTACAGGTGTTTAAAGCAGTCCATGCTAAAAGGCAGGTTAAGAGATAATTGGCATTTTCTAGCCCTCAAGGTTCTTTTGTGTGATAGACACTCCTCCTTAAACTTGTCTGCAAAGCCTGTCGGCTGACGTTATAATTTTAGGACTGGGTCAACCCTGAAACCTGTTGGGCAGGTTTGTAACAGAGCTAGTCGGAGATAATAAACTTGGAGGACTAGTAGGCTGAGATATGTTCACAGCCTGCAGAAAAAATAGAGAATTCATTACTTTTGGTGCATTTCCCTGGCTGGTTTTGGAAACCGTATCAGTATCTGACTTCTATTATTAAATTAGAAGAGGCAAAAAAACACTTAGAACATTTTTTGTAGAGGTTGGTAGATGCACTTGGCCTTTCAGAGCACACCAGAAGAAGCAGGCTCTATTCACAATGTCTACTTGATTACACATGGCAGGCATAATACATCTAGAGATGTGAGCTATTAGAGCAGAGATCTTAAAACTTGGAACTTTAAGACTTGTCTCAATGCTATGCTGGCTGGAGAATTCTGGGAGTTGAAGTCCACAACTCTTAAAGTTGCGAAGTTTAGGGACCCCTGTATTAGAGGAACACTGGAAATTATTCTGCTCAAACCTGGATAAGAGCCCACAATTGGGATTATTTTGGGATTATTTTGCAATTATCTTGTGATGATGAGGATGATGAAATGTCAATATTTCTCCACCTTTATTGCATCAGCTAATCACTATCCAGCAGTCCTCACTGGGGAAGAATTGGCAACGGAAACATCTGCAGGGCCATTGGGAGGAATATTCTAGCTATTTAGTATTTTGATTCTTCTTAGGGCAGGTTTACAAAAGTCAGGGATATCCCTGCAAACCTTGACATCAATTACCCAAGTGTCTTAGAAGCTTAGATGCTTAATGATATTATGAATAGCAGCAGTGGAAGTTCAGTAACTAAGATTAGGATTAGCATACACAATCAATGGATTATCTATTACAAAATTCCTCCCATAACCTGTGATGAGAACAGTGTTTGAAGAAATTTCTACTGTGAAAAAGGAAGCAAACGTAGAGCAGGTATAATTACAAGCAGACTTCTTTTGATGTGTATGACAGAGCCTGACTACATATGCTGGGTGAATCGTCTCTTTCGAAGGATTTGCACAGTGCTTCTGCTAACTTGTTAGGGCAAGAGCAAATGAGTTTGGCTGTAATCCCATATCCAGTTTCACACTTATTTGCTGTTTATTTATACAATTAAACTCTCACATTTAATGCATGTAAAGAGCATAAAACATATTATATTCAACTGGTTTTTCTTCGGAATGACTTGCATACATTTATATGATTTTATTAGGAGAGAAATTTATTGAAAGGACAGCCTAAAAATTATTCCCATGCCAGAAGCATGGGAAAAAGAATTGTTTTTTTTGCCAGGCAGTACTTTTTGCTCTAAGTGTCTCAATGGAAAAATCTGCACCTGATTAACTTTCTCCTGCCATTCAAATGCTTTAAAAAGTCTATGCATTAATTCATGTTTGAAGGCATTCTAAGCAGGTAAATAAAACAAGAAGAGGCTGATGTGATGTTCATGATAATAATAATACATTGTATGCACATAACACATAATAGCATTCAGAATACATAACCCACATTATTTCAGTAATATTTTCCTTTGCCTAGTTGATTTATTTTTAATTTAAAATGTCTGCATGGGAAGGAATGAAGGACAAAGAGACTGAAGAGTAATAGGTTGCTTAAAATTATCTCATGTATGCATGCAAGACATGAGATTTGTCCCAGGGCATTTCTGATCTACATAGGCAGCAAAAGAAGTTGGCAGGACATGGATATTGCCTCACTAGTGCCTTAAAGCATCCTCAGTTCATCATGCAGCCATTGCTGAAATGATACCAAGGTTGTGCTATTTTGGCACCGTCATATTCTAGATATGATTCTAAAAGATAATGAAATAAGCTTGTGAACTAAGCTGAGGCTAGACTCAGACTTCAGAGAGTCATGGGCAACGTAAGGAGGCATTTTTCAATAGGGTCAAGGATTAGCCATAATTTACTCCTGGACAGGTGTTTGGATGGAGCAGGTGTGCCATTTGTCCGAAGTTGAAGATCCCTACTCTTGCAAGTGTCCAGTTCAGGATGCCTATGAGATGGTTGCCAAGGCTGAATGAAGATCTAGACCAGGGGTGTCCAAAGTTGGGAACTTTAAGACTTGTGGACTTCAACTCCCAGAATTCCCCAGCCAGCCATGCTGGCTGGGGAATTCTGGGAGTTGAAGTCCACAAGTCTTAAAGTTCCCAACTTTGGACACCCCTGGTCTAGACTAAGGTGCTGCAGGAATCCAAGCTAGGGTGCCTGAGAGATAAATGTTAGTTCACTGTCCAAACCAGGAGGAGGGAGAGCTTGGAAAAGAACCTTTTGTTGCATTGCTGTTCTGCTGAAGTGGAAATTGAACTTTAATTACTTGGGGTGGATGTTGCCCAGTCCTACCCCAAGGAAATAACTTGTTGTTTTTATAAGTCATGGAGTAGAAAGTCATACATATCTGTCTGCCATTTGTGTGTTTGAACAATGCAACATTTGAGAATCTTTGGACTGGACTACTTAGACATCAATCAATTTCAGCATTCCTGTCAGTGGGGAGAGAGTAAAGCTAGATTAGAAGCCAGTGATATCAGCAGAGGGGGTCAAAAGAGGCAAGATGACAGCTGTGGCATCATGGTGTGAGCTCTTACAAAAGGATGGGTCTTTGATCACAGAGCCATAGGCATCTTGCCTGTTTTGATACACATTCACAAAGAGATGGATGCTGTTGCAAAAAATACCAAATAAATCCAAAGACTGCACAGCCAAGAAGGTACTAGTGATCCTGATGAGAGATTTTAATTCATTTCTTTATTACATGAAGTATTAGGCCGAAACAGCAGTCCACCTCTGTTAAGTGGGTCCTGCTAGTGCAGTTATTGCACCTAAACAACCAGTGAGTGAAGGAAAGGATGGAAGGAAAGAGAAACATCTCTCAAGGGTTGCAAAAGATGTTTGTTATTTAATTTCTACCAGCCAGGATGGAATATATTAAGCATTTCTTATGAGATAAGTTCTTTTGCCCTAAACTTCAGCCACAGTTGCCAGCTTCTATTCCTAACCTGATGTGTCTTTGCAAAGAAAAAGGTACAGGTAGTCCTCGATTTACAACAGTTCATTTAGTGAACGTTTGAAGTTACAACAGTACTGAAAAAAGTGACTTATGACAGTTTTTCACACGATCATTGCAGTATCCCCAAGGTCATGTGATCAAAATTTGGACGTTTGGCAGCTGACTCATCTTTATGATGGTTGCAGTATCCCAGGATCTTGTGGTCATCTTTTGCAATCTTCTGACAAGCAAAGTCAATGGGGAAGCCCGATCCACTTAACAACTCAGTCATTGCAGTGAGTCACTTAACAACTATGGCAAGAAAAGTTGTAAAATGGGGCAAAATTGACTTAACAACTTTTTTCGTTTAGCAATAGAAATGTGGGGCTCAGTTGTGATCATAAGTTGAGGACTATCTGTAATATCAGATCCTGATTCAGCAATCCATCTGCATTTAAAAGACACAGGCCACTCTTTTGTAGACAACAAAGTCGACATTTTGGATAGAGAGGACTGCTGGTTTAAATGAGGGGTCAAAGAGGCCATCTATGTCCAAACTGAACAGCCCTCACTCAAGAGAGGAGGAGGGATACAACATCATCTTTCTCCAGTCTACAACACAGTCCTCTCAGCAGTTCCAAGAAGGCTCCATACCCATTTGCACCACTCAGGTGACCCTGAGGATATAGACAAACCTCCAAGTGGCCTCAAGAACTATCTAAAAGGATGCAAATGACCAGCTGTCTGCAAAAACTATAAATCCTTCCATTCCTCACCATCCAGTCAGAGCTGAAGAAGCTTCTTGGGTGAGAAGCGAAATGTCTTCAAAGAAAAACAAAGAAAGCCCAGTTGCTTCTTGAAAAAAAAAACATCTTTGAGACACCCGCTTTCATACTTGGATGCACAGAACCCTCTGATTCTTTAATGACAAATTCTACCAATCCATAGTAGCAGAAACGTTCAGATTATAAAGGTAACGGTAAAGGTTCCCCCACACTTGCGTGCTAGTCGTTTCTGGCTCTACGGGGTGTGTGTGTACTCATATCCATTTCAAAACTGAAGAGCCAGTGCTGTCTGAAGATGTCTCCGTAGTCATGTGGAGTACTGTTACCTTCCCACCAAAGTGGTCCTTATTTTTCTATTTGTATTTCTTATGTGCTTTCGAACTGCTAGGTTGGCAGAAGCTAGGACAAGTAACGGGAGCTCATTCCGTTATGCAGCACTAGGGATTCGAACCGCTTAACTGCCAACCTTGGGGTTGACAAGCTCTGTGTCTTAGCCACTGAGCCACCTCATCCCCTTTTAGATTATAGTCATGTCTTATTAAATAAATGAATCAAGCAAAATTCTTAACTGGTTCTTGTACTTGTGCCTCTTAACTCTGTGCCCTGAATATATGACAGGGTATGATATAAACTAAATAAGGAAACATTCTATTACCGTAATTATTTTTAAAAAAATAAAAATTAAGAAAGTTCAGTGGTTATTGGCTTTGAGGGACTGTGTTTAAAGAGAAATAATAATAATAATAAAACAAGCTGTGATTGACTTCTGGGCCCCTTTGAGTGCCTCAGCCCATACTTGATGGAACATGAGAGCCAAAAGTGATTCCCAGAATGAGCAGAAGTTCCAAATGAAGGCAAATGGCTGCAGGCAAGTTTGTGCTGCCGAAAGCTAACTGACTCATGGGTTGCCTCGTAGGGCTTAAGGAAACAACAACAAGGATTGGGCAAAAGAAAAGGAAAGAATCTGCAACACTCCCTAAGTCAGGTTTTGTACACTATTGAAGATGATTCACTGTCTGGTTTTCACTTTGTGAAATTTTACTGGCAGACAGGGTGTCTCTTCACAGTTGTAGAGCTTTCGGGATAGACTACCTTTCTTGGTTCACACGTCCCTCCCCCATGGTCATGAAACTTGCATTCTGGATATTATTCAAGTTGCGCAATATGCTGCAACCAAGTTTTTCATACCCCTCTGTAGAAATAACTAGAAAAGAAATGGGAAAGAGAAGGATCAATGGGTTGTAGCTTATGTAGCTTTCCACAATCCTCCTTTGCTCATCCCACCTGTGTCTTTATTAACATTTCTTCTGGCAGAAAGGAAGCTCAGGTGTTTCCCTTCAGCAGCCCTGATTCAGTGATGCACTGTTGCACACCATGGGCTAGTGATGATGTTATAGAACACGGTGGTAGTAACTGAAAAATAGGTTTAGCTGAAAATCAAGGGGTAACCTCTTTATCTGATAGATAAATTAAGTATTTGTGCCTGGCATCAGCACTAGCTACCAATGGTCTGAATATCTGAAACTTCTCTGCTCACCGTTTTCTGGCAGTTGACTGAACGTTGAGTAGTTCCCATTGCAATACAGCTTCATCATTCCAGAGTATTGTACCTAGAGCAATTATAGCTACTGAGCAGTTATCTCCTGCTATGCTAACCCTACCTAGTCACACTGTTATGTCTGGTAGAAATAAATTACAAGACTGTTTGCTGCCAATGAAAACAAGAGAGTTGAAGTGGGAATAATTGTATCAAGGATGTTGTCAAACTTGGGGGAACATTTATTCTCCTTTATATTGCTGAAGTGTAACTCATAGTATCTGTCTCCATTGCCGTTGATGGAAATTAAGTCCTTGTTTCTGCCTTATGGGTATTTCTCCAGACTATTATGTCACATTGCAGCCTTCTCCACAATTGTATATAATCTGTCAAGCATCATCTAAATAAATATTTAACAGTGACAATATTTCTGAGGCTCAAATATGAAATAGAATAAAGACTTTATTTCTAGTGTTTCTATAGACAGGTGAAAAAAATTTAATACTGGTGTTTCCTTGAGAAAACCCCTCACTTCTTGCATTATCATCCAATTGTTAAGGGAACATGAATAGTCACAAGATACCTGTGAGTAACAATATGTCCCTCCCCTGGAGGGAGAGAGAGGGTGGAGAGTGAGGCAGAGAGTGAGAGAGAAGTAGAAGTAGAAGAAGAAGAAGAAGAAGAAGAAGAAGAAGAAGAAGGAGGAGGAGGAGGAGGAGGAGGAGGAGGAGGAGGAGGAGGAGGAGGAGGAGGAGGAGGAGGAGGAGGAGGAGGAGGAGGAGGAGGAGGAGGAGGAGAGGGAGGGAGAGAGAGAAAAGAAAAAGAAAGAGCAAGAAAGAGAGAAGGAGAGGGAAAGAGACTCCTCACTTTACAATTGATCCTGCCTCTAGTATTATCCTAATTTAACTTAAAGCAACCACTGAAAGATTCACCTAGGATGGTAGATAGCAACCTGAAAGATGTGTTCCTCTTTCATAAATGGCTATTTTCTGACTGATCAAGTATGCCATGATCTCGGCATTCCAATTATGTCCCAGACTTAAAGATTGATTTTGGTCTGGGACAGATGAGCCGTGGTGGCGCAGTGGTTAGACTGCAGTATTGTAGGCTATTTCTGCTCACACCAGCAGTTGGATTCTCACTGGCTCAAGGTTGACTCAGCCTTCCATCTTCCAGAGATTGTTAAAATGAGGACCCAGATTGTTGGGGGCAATATGCTGACTCTGTAAGCCATGGGTGTCAAACTCGCCTCATCACATTTCCGTCATGTGGTATTTTGCGACATTTTTCCCCTTTGTGGAGTCGGGGTGGGTGTGGCCTGCACATGATGCATCCTGCCCTTGGGCCTCCAGTTTGACACCCCTGCTGTAAACCACTTAGAGAGAGCTATAAAGCTCTGTGAAGCAGTGCATACGTCTGAGTGCTATTGCTTACTTTTTTTCTTAAGTTGAAAACTTTTCCAAACATTTTCTCAAGGAAGAAGGAAAGCTACACTGTCATCCACATACAAGTGTTCAGGGAGGTGATAGCTGCAAGTGGTGACTGGGGCATGAGCATGGGGCAAAGTAGTTTGGGCAAAGTAGAAAGTGGGCATGTTTCTCCCTTAGGATTTCCTAAAAGTCACCCAATAGGTTAGGGCAGGCAGAAACCATCAGGTATAAGCAGTCCTGTAAATAGTTTATTTATTTTTATTTCTTTATTCATCACATTTCTATATAACTTTGGTCGTGGAAAGTGCTCCTGGATAGCATACAACAATAAAAATATCATATTATACATGTAGCTGTTCTTTCTGATATGTAATATATACTTTTATTGATTGATTTGCTCCCATATTATTTCTCTTTAATATGTGGTATTATTCCCCCCCCCCCTTTGCTATTATAAGTGTGAATCTCTTCTAGGTGTGGTAGGACAGTGTAATTGACATGCAGTTTCTATTCAGCAGTGGGTTTCACATTTTGTTACTACTGGTTTGCCGCCAGCCCACTTTGCGGGTGCATGCACCCGGCCTTCCGTGCATGCACTTCACTCTGGCGTGCATTCCATACATGCATCCAGCCTAAAAAACATGCCTAAATAGGACAGCATAGAGCCATGGCCCACCCATGATTTCCCCAATGGTTCAGGTGAACCAATCCAAACTCTCTGAATACCACCTCAGTTTCCATTCCTGGACAAGGATAATTACTGTGTAGTGTCATTATGTGGCATCAGCTATTCAACCAGAATTTGATAATGTACAAAATGAACACAATGTTGAGACTGAGTTACATCTATTAGCAAGTGTGTGTTGCACTTTTGGGGAAGGAGAGATGTTAAATTTTCTATATATTACAATCTAATTCTCAGTGCATACTGACTATGTAGTAATGTCTATTTCAAATATAAGTAATCTCACTGAAATGGAAGACTTTAGTGGTTTGCGTTCCTAGCTGGATGAGTAATTTTTAATCATAACTCCATCCATCTGGAAGACATTTACAGAGCAAACCTAATGTGTCTTTAACTAGTCCAATGTTGGAGCACTTAGAAAAGCCCAAGCCTTTGTTGGCTGTAGCCCAGCAGGATGGAGGTAGACAAAGTAATGTTTGTACAGTATTTCTAGATCCAGTTCCAGGTTTGGCTTCAACTCCATCAACCCTGGTTTTAGTCCCCCTTGTTCATCCCCAGCATTGTTTTCTTTGCGGTTTTTTCGAAATTGGGATTTCCTGACCTCTGAAACAATCAACTTGGAGAAGGCAGGGGAATGATACAAGATTTATCTTCTCTGAGGTTGAATGGGATTCTGATTCAGGACTGCAGAAGTTCCTGGGATAGTATCTCAGAGGGCACAAGACTGCACACTTTGGGATCACTTAGTATAAATATTGGCAGACCGATGCTCTGACTCAGTAACCACTAGAAAGGCACTGATAAGCATAGGCAGCTTTTCCATTTGCAAAGTTGCCCATTTTCTCAAAGCAAATGAAACATTGCACGAGTTTCAAAAGGAAGCTGTTGTAAGTTGCATAGGGGCTGAATAGTGCATCAAAATGCCAGTTGCTGCCACTTTCAAAACAAAACCTGTCAAACCTCTCTCCCATAAACTATATAAATTCCATATCTAAAAAAAAATAGTGGAATGTAGAATATCTAGAAGGGCACGTAGTGGCTCACTGGCTAAAACACTGAGCTTGTCGATCAGAAAGGAATCCCTAGGGCCGCATAACTGAGTGAGTTCTTATTACTTGTCCCAGCTTCTGCCAACCTAGCAGTTCAAAAGCATGTAAAAATGCAAGTAGAAAAATAGGAACCACCTTTAGTGAGAAGGTAACAGTGTTCCGTGTGCCTTCGGCATTTAGTCATGCTGGCCACATGACCACGGACAAACCTTTCTACAGTGCTGTCTCTTTGGCTTTGAAACGGAGATGAGCATCACCCCCTAAGAGTCGGGAACAATTAGCACATATGTGCGAGAGGAACCATTACCTTTACCTAGAATATCTAGAATATAAGTTTCTTAACTTTGCCTTTGGATTTCTTTTGTAGCATTAAAGAACTACTCATTTTCAATACCTCTGGTCCCTGGAAATAGCAAAATGATTTGTCTCAGTAGACACAGCTGTATTAACTATAATTTTTACAAAAAAATTTTTCTTCATGTCGTGTTTATGAAGACATTGTTATCTTTGGGGCACCAGGAAATCCATTTTAACCTTGTAAAGTTTATATAAAATGGATGCTTGTTTCCCCCCAAGTAACTTAACTATCATTTTACTACTGTTATTAAATGTTTATGATTGCCTCTTTGCTCTAATGCTTTAAACCACAATGGAAAACAGTATTTACTTTTTATTAATCGACAAGTAAATAAAAAAAATTCTCGTACAGACATCAGATTTTGGGACCTGATTTTTTTAAATGTCTCAGAGGCCTCTATCTTAATGCTTAAAAAACAACAACAAAGAACAAATACCGAATTGTTCTTGATTTGAACCAGGAAAGCAGACTTTACATTCTTCATGTTAGAAACCACTTGGCAAATTTACTAGTTCAAGTAACACCGAATTCAAGGCTATGTTTATGTTTCTACATGCAGAAGATTGGCCCCACTGCTACCTTCAGATTAGTCCTAGAGGGCAAGCATGCCTGATTCTAACTATGATTTCAATGCTGCTCTAAGTTGGAAGATTTTCTTTGCTTATTCTCAATAAGGATTTGTGTAGACTAAAGATGAGGCCATTGGAGTTCCCACTTCATTAAAATGTGTGATTTATGAATTCACAATTCACTGTTCACCTTGAACATACAAACTAATCTGGCAGTAAAGTTCTTTGAGTTTCTTTGCAAACCGGCAAGTAGAGACTTCCCACACTGCTAGTCAGAGACCACAAAACACCTTTCACTTCCTCTGAAAAGGTTACATATTGAGCCACAGATGTCACATACTTAATATATTTCTAAAGAAAATGGAGAGCCTTATAGGATCAGACTATATTTTGAGTAGTTTGGAGAACCGGCAAATACGACCTCTGACTGGCCCCACCCCCATCTATTCTCTGTCTCCCGCGTCCCAGCTGATTGGGAGGAAATGGGGATTTTGCAGTAACCTTCTCCGGGAGTGCAGAGGGAATGGAGATTTTACAGCATCCTTCCCCTGCTATGCCCACCAAGCCACACCCAACAAGCCACACCACACCCAACAAGCCAAGCCCATAGAACTGGTAGTAAAGATTTTTGAATCTCACCACTGAGCTTAACTATATCATTATGGCTGGTAGTTGACTGTTCCATTTTATAGGACTTAATCACCCTCTTTGAGGCGGTTGCATTTATTTTCCTACCTAATCTTGGAGTTTTTTTCCTTAGGGTCTTTCCTAAAAAATGCTTCTGCAAATTCTGGAGTTTCTCTTAGCTTGCTGATAATCCTCAGTTTTGTATACAGTAGTATTGCTACCTTGGATCCACATTGCAATGTGAACTTTAGCAATAAAGATTATTATGTGAACCATATTTACCATCAATTCTTGTTCATGTTTTTCTTATGTAATTTGTTTACATCTTGTTTGGGTTAAGGGCCCTTCAGTCAACACCATGCAGGAATGAAAATGTCAAGGAAAAAGCATTTAAACTGACACTGCAATTTTGTTCTCCAACCTGCTGCTTTCTGGATGTGTAGAATGACATCCCTCAGAGTAGTCAAAAAATTCTGGCTGAGGAGTTTGAGTATTTTAGTCTCACCATTCCTGGAGAGCATCATATTGGAAAAGCTGGCTAAGAAATTACTTTTGTTTTGTATTTTTAGATTCAACTCTAAAAGCATTTTCAGGTAAGCAGGAGTATATTAATACGGTTCACAGGAAAAGACTATTTTTAGGAAATAGCTTCGTTTTGCGTGAAAATGCCTCAATCTGTAAGTAAAAAGAAAAAAATCCAAAGTTAAAAAAATAAAAAAAAATTCCCACAAGAAACAGGAGCCGCAACAGGAGTTTGTGAATCAGAACATTCAGGACAAGACAGCTAAACACATCTTGCTGAGATTTAAGGGTGGATTGCAAATTAGTCAAAACGATGAAGGCATTGTTTCATAAAGTGGTTCCCACTCCAGCTTGTTAATTAATCAAGGAGAAAAAAAAGCCTCATCAAGGAACAGTCCAACAACAAGAAGCAGATTAAGACAAGGTTGTCCTGAAGGTTAAACATGTGCAGGTTTTAAAAATTAAATAATGAATAGTACAGAGTTTCTATCATCCACTTGCATTTGTATGTAACGTTGCAAGTTTGAATGACACTGGCAGAGGTTGGGAGTTACACGAGGTCTGTCAAATATATTGCCCTTCATTATTTCTAGCATGGAAAGATAAAAGGGTGCTGATTGGTCTTATGGGTGGAACTTTAGTTTTAAGCTCCATTGACAGATCTGCCACACACCCCATGAGAACAAAAGACTCTTCCCATGAAGGTTATATCTATCTATCTATCTATCTATATAGAAGTTCTTTAACATTAGCACTATCAGAAGTATCCTTAATCTAAACCTATTTTAAGGAGAATGTTGAGACCTGGTGCAACAATTGTCAATCTGAACAGATAAAGAGCATGTTTCATTCTCAGGATAAGCTAACAATTATAGTTTTCAAGTTGAGGTTATGAAGAAGGCTTTCCAGTCTCCAAAGATATTCCTGGAAATATGCCAAATCTCATTTGTTAAGTGAAAGGCTAAGTAAGGCTCTATTAGATCCAGATGCTGACCCTTGTATCTTCTCATCCAGCTCTCTTTGGAAGTTCCAGGTTCATGTGTCCAATTATTTAAATTAAGGTGAGAGAAGGGCAGGATACAATGCCAGCCTATAAAATACTGCTGCCTGAATACAGCCTAAATCCTCCCTTGCACACCTAGAAAAAAATTATGTAACTCTTAGCCTTAGCACAATCAAACATCAAGATTATTTGATTTCTGCTATTCCTTTCTTATCCCCATTGTCCATTGAAGAAAGACACTTTATCCTGGTACATGGCAGGATATAATAATAATAATCCAAATTCTCCCTGAATTTGAAATACACACTTTTTGATTTTTTAAAAATATTTCCACAGCCCGTTATTATTTCTTCTCAAGAATCATTACAAGATCTTTGGTGGAAGAGTAGCAAAGATGGATAAATTTCCCAAACCAAATGAAATGATAGCTAGTTGAACAAGTGGTTTTGTTATCTAGATAAGTACAAAAAGTGGAAAGGGGGGGACATAACTAAGGCAGAATATCAGCAAATAGCCCAAGCATGTAAAGATGAAGTGAGGAAAGCTAAGGCTCACAATGAAGAAAGGCTTGCCACAAAAGTAAAAAAAGAACAAAGAAAAGCTTCTTCCAACATGTTAAAAACAAGAAAAGAATTAAGGAAACAATTTGTCCATTGCTGAGAGAAAGTGGCAAGAAGGTGACAAGCAACAGGGAGAAAGCAGAACTATTTAACTCATGTTTTGCATCTGTCTTTACACAAAGGGATAAAACAGTCCAACCTATCAAAAACAGCACCACAAAAATCAAATTAGGAACACAAGTTGAACTAGGGAAGAAAATGGTAAGTGAGCACCTGTCTATCCTAGACGAATTCAAATCACCAGGACCGGATGGATTACACCCCAGGGTTCTGAAGGAACTGGCAGACGAGATCTCAGAACCACTGAACTATATCTTTCAGAGATCCTGGAGCACCGGGGAACTACCAGAGGACTGGAAAAGAGCTGATGTGGTTCCCATCTTCAAAAAAGGGAAAAAATCAGATCCAGGAAACTACAGACCTATCAGCCTGACCTCAATACCAGGAAAGATTCTGGAAAAGATAATTAAGCAACGAATTAGCGAACACCTAGAAGCAAACAAAGTAATAGCCAAAAGCTAACATGGGTTTGTCAAAAATAGATCATGCCAGACTAATCTTATTGCATTCTTTGACAAAGTGACAAAATTAGTGGACCAGAGGAATGCTGTCGATATAGTTTACTTGGACTTCAGTAAGGCATTTGATAAGGGAGACCATAACCTACTACTAGATAAAGTAGAAGAATGTGGGTTGGATACCATCACCACCAGATGGATACGTAACTGGCTGACCAACCACACTCAATGTGTAGTCCTCAATGGAACTGCATCTACATGGAGGGAGGTATGCAGTGGAGTACCCCAAGGCTCTGTTTTGGGCCCAGTACTCTTCAACATCTTCATCAATGATTTGGATGAGGGAATAGATGGGGAACTCATCAAATTTGCAGATGACACCAAGCTGGCAGGAATAGCCAACACTCCAGAAGATAGGCTAAAGATACAGAAGGATCTTGACAAACTTGAGCATTGGGTACTATCTAACAAAATGAAATTCAATGGTGAAAAGTGTAAGATTCTACATTTAGGCAACAAAAACGCAATGCACAGGTACAGTATAGATGGTACCTTGCTCAACAGTAGTAATTGTGAAAGGGATCTTGGAGTCCTAGTGGACAACCATTTAAATATGAGCCAGCAGTGTGCAGCAGCTGCCAAATAAGCCAACACAGTTCTAGGCTGCATCAACAGAGGGATAGAATCAAGATCACGTGAAGTGTTAATACCACTTTATAATGCTTTGGTAAGGCCACACTTGGAATAATGCATTCAATTTTGGTCATCACGATGTAGAAAAGATGTGGAGTCTCTAGAAAGAGTGCAGAGAAGAGCAACAAAGATGATCAGGGGACTGGAGACTAAAGCATATGAAGAACGGTTGCAGGAACTGGGTATGTCTAGTTTAATAGAAAGAAGGACTAGGGGAGACATGATAGCAGTGTTTCAATATCTCAGGGGTTACCACAAAGAAGAGGGAGTCAAACTATTCTCCAAGGCACCTGAGGGTAGAACAAGAAGCAATGGGTGGAAACTAATCAAGGAGAGAAGCAACTTAGAACTGAGGAGAAATTTCCTGACAGTTAGAACAATTAATCAGTGGAACAGCTTGCCTCCAGAAGTTGTGAATGCCCCAACACTGGAAGTCTTTAAGAAGATGTTGGATAGCCATTTGTCTGAAACGGTATAGGGTTTCCTGCCTAGGCAGGGGGTTGGACTAGAAGACCCCCAAGGTCCCTTCCAACTCTGCTATTGTATTGTATTGTATTGTATTGTATCGTAGAGAAGAAAATATTAAAGAGAGACATGATTTCTGTCTTCAGTAGCTGAACTACTGACGTGATGGAGCAGAGTTGTTTTGAGTTGAAACAGACTTTAACCACTAAGTGGAACATGTATAGAAGTAGAATTCAGGAAAATGTTAGAAAACATTTTCTCACAGTGGCTGTGGGGTCAGTTTTACAATACTTCAGTCTGCAATTACTCATTCTGTGTGTGTCACTAACAATATATATTGCCCCTTAGCAGTGCTAAGGTAGGCACTGCTTTATAAACCATAGTAGCAAGAAACTTAGATTACATTAAGCTAAAATCAGCAAGCCAATTTAGTGGGCTGTGTAAATCTACTCACTATATGGATTTTACAATTTTTTTGTGATATAGTTTTGTCCTGTGTTGCTCATTTCTGAAGTAAGAGGAGAATATCTAAGATTAGAATTACTAGGATTATTTTGAAGACATATCACATGGTTACTTTAGGAAAGTTGAACATGTGTTGATTGATAATCACTGGAAAAGCAACAATCTGGATTTTCCATGGGTGTTCCTATGATGTGAAAAGTTGGGATGATCTTTATCTTTCTTGTTTGTTTCAAACGCTTTAAAGACATTTCAGCCATACAACTCTAAACTGAACCAGTGATTTATGCCCCTGTCATCAGCCATTTAGACTACTGCAATGTAGTTCACAGGAGGATGCCTTAAAAGACCTCTTGAAGACAACAGCTGGTTCAGAAGATTGTGGTCCATGTGCTAATTGACACTGCTGCTAGGAGCACACTATACCTCCCAATGAGTTCTGTAGCAGTTAACAATTTAATAACAGTTTAAGTGCTGGTGCTAACCTACAGAGCTCTAAATCATTTAGCATTAAATTATTTGGAGGTCTATAGTTTTCCATTAGAATCAGCTAGACTGATTAATCTGTACAAAACCAATAGTGGTTGATCTCAAATAAACTAATAGTGATGGGAAGCTGGGGGGATGAGCGGCGAAAGCTTGTTGGTGCTATTTTGCAGTAGCTGCACTGGTCCTCCAAAATGGTCTCCCAGTGACACCTAAAGCTCCCAGCCTGATTTCCTTCCAGGGACAGCTCAAAATTAAGTAATCTGGAGAACATTTGATATATGATTCCATGGTGGTTGGGTTATAGCAGGCATGTCCAAAGTGCGGCCTGGAGGCCAAATGTGGCCCTTTTTCAAATTTCAAGCGGCCCGCAGCCTCTTCTCCACACTGGAATATTTGTTTAGTCTTTCATAAAATACTGTATTTTTCGAAGTATAAAGATGCATCTTTTTCCCCTCAAAAAAGAGGCTAAAAATCTGGGTGCATCTTATACACTGAATACAGCATTTTTTGCCTCCCAAAACTCTGCCCCCTTCACCAAAATGGCTGTGCATAGCCTTTAGGAGGTTTTCAGCTCCTGGGGGCTGTGGAGGGCATAAATGAGCAAAAAACGGGCCATTTTTTACTCAACTTTGCCCCCCCCAGCCCCCAGGAGCACTCTAGAAGCCTCTTAAAGGCTATTCATGCCCTTTAAAAAATAGGCCCATTTTCGTGGGAGAGTGCAAAAACTTTTTTTAAAATTTGCCTCTTCAAAATCTTGGTGCGTCTTATACTCCGAAAAATGCGGTAGTTAATTCGCATTTAATGTTAAGGGTTCAAAGAATGTCAGGCTGAATGATCGGCCCCACACATTTTCACCTCACCAAATCTGGCCCTCCTCGCAAAAAGTTTGGACACCCCTGGGTTACAGTTTTGCTTTCCTAACTATATTTTCAGCCATACAATTTGTTTGTACTCTATAATTTGTCTATCTTCTTTTTATTGTATATTGTTTTATTATACCTTTTATCTTATGAACCAATGTGATTCCTTAGGGGATAGTGGCAGTCTAAAAATGAGATAACTAAAAATAATAAATGTCACACATTCATGTTTTTGAACAATTTGTATTAGTAAAATGAAATCAATAAAGCCAGAAGGTCTGGGTATTGTAGGTGAAAAAGGGATACAGTTTGTAGCATCTTTTCTCAGTTTCTTGCATCCTGCATGATATTGCTATTGACAATAGGTAAGCAATCGTGGGTTGAACTGGTTCATCCAGTATAATTTGTTGACTTGTTCTTCTTCCCATAGTTGTTCTTGTAGTGCTTTGCCATTATGCATGTATTTAATGTGTAAGCCACAGAAGCAAGGATGCAGATGAGAAGGAAGTGAAAGCTGTACGTTTCTCTGCATAGGTAGCATTTTTTAAATAATTCTGAAATTATTTAAAGAGAATCAGTGGGTGAGTCCCTATATATTTCATTTCATCTCAGGAACAAGATTAGGTAATTTGAAAATCAAAATCCAGACATCAAGTCACACAATGAGAATTTTGGAAGCACCACTACTAAAGCTGTCAGTGACCACTTAATTTGATTAAAGAATGAGAAATCCTAGTCATCACATGCCTGAAACATCACACTTTCTGAGAACTCAAAACCCTTTAGCCTAAATCCAGATGTTGAAGGACTGACTGTGGTGAGAAATAAAGGGGAAAACCATCTGTGTGACCCTGATTTTCCTCATTACCTTTTGTAAACCCATCATTTATTCCTTCCTAATCCATCTTCTAAACTGTTTCCCTACCCTGCTTTCTCTTTGGGATGTTTCTCTCTTTTTCTCTTTCCTTCTTTCCTTTTCTCTAGCCCTCTATGATGGGCTTGCGACTCGTGTGTCTATGCACTGGACTTTTATGGACCTTCTTTTCTGCCAGAGGAAAGGGAGGTCTACATTTGACAAAAGCCAAAGACTTTTTTTTTTAAAGAGCCTTAGTGGTTAGAATGCGGTATTTCATACTGACTATGCCCATAGCCTCTAGTTTGATCATGATGGGGCTCAAGGTCGACTCAGCCTTCCATCCTTCCGAGGTCAATAAAATGAAGACCCAGATTGTTGGAGGCAATATGCTGACACTGTAAACTGCCCAGAGAGTGCTTTAAATCACTATGGGGTGTTATATAGACTTTCCCCCCTCTGTTAGCATCATTTCATTTTGCTGTTGCTGGTTTGACTGTAGCATGTAGGGGAAAAAAACCCTTTTCAAAGAACTTCTTTCCATGTATGCTTCTATACTAAAGGTTGTCAGACCAGGCTGGAGCTATAATAATAAGATAAAAAAGACTAGATTATGGATGTGGCAGTACATGGAGACAGCAGAATAGAAAAGAAAGAACTGGAGATAAATCACAAAAGGAAAAGAGAAGTGGAAAAACTGTGGTAGAAGAAAGCAAAGATAATACTTATAGTAATAGGAACCTTAGGTGCAATCCCAAAATATCTGGAGCCCCACTTGAACACCATCAGCATTTACAAAATCACCATCAGTCAATTGCAAAAGGCAGCTTTACTTGGAAAAGCTTACATCCTTGAGAAGGACTTGATAAGAGAATAAAAATGCCAAATGCAGTCTAAATATCTGGCTGACTGAGCGATCAACCACAATAATAGGATCTTCACATACAAACTAATTGCTGTCTAGAATGCAAATGCACAAGCTATTAACAGTAATTGAAATTTTTTAAAAAATCATTTTTGTAGATGCGGCAATACTCATGGAAAGCAGTACTGAGGAGAAAAGAATTAAAACTGACAAAATATCAAGATATAAAGATCAATTCTACGTAATAATTTCTTCAGCTAATGCAGCATTAGGCAGAATAACAAGCAGATTAAACATGTTTTTGTAATAACTAGATATTTTGGCTATATCAACAGTGATTTACAGCCCCATTCCCCTAAGTTGCTGGGCACATCTTATATCTTATGTTACTTGGATAATTCCTCAAGTTTCCAATAACACCAATCATACATGTGAGCTTTTTTGTTCTTTGTATTATTGTTTAATAACAGAAAGAATCCCCCTTCCCATTTTTAAATCCATTCAGAATGAACCCAGAAAAGGAAAGCTAAAATTACAAATAAATAGGAATGAGCAATCTTGTCAATTTAGTCTTATTCTTATTTTCATGTTTGTAACTATATGAAATGCACTAAAGATTTTTTAAAGAAGAGGTTTGCCTGTAAATGCTTACAACAGAGATAGATACAGGTACAAACATAAAATATATTATTGCTATTTTTTCCAATAATGTTTTGAATATCTCACTTGTTTTTCTTCAAAGGGCATATGCAATTTTGCACAACTGTTTTCTTAATATTTTTTCTAATTGTTTGGGGCATGCATTCCAACATTTGCATATATATTTAAAAAGACAACTAATTTTGGTTCATGCATTGATTCAAATATGCAAAATGTGAATTAAATAAATTCCTGCTCCCATTTTTAATCAAGTTTAAATTTAGAAAATCCATTTGGGAGTTTCACCCTTAGATTTATTTTAGCTCTCATTCTTTACTTTAATTCTTACACATAGAGCGATAGCTAGCAATTGCTACTTATTTTGTTAATATTATTGGGAATGATGAAAAGAATCAACTCTTGACATTTGACTCTTTATCAGGATCTATTTAAACAATCTTTACTGGTATAAATGTATACATTTTAGCAAATCTACTATATAACAAGGCCAAACAATAGCTACTACCTTAACCGGAAATTATGCAGGTTTTTTTTTTTAAGTTTCTTTTCAATATTTTAATCCTGTGAAATCTAGCTAGCATTGTTATCAGGGGAATAGATTTTCAGACTCACAAGAGAAAAAATAAAACCATCAAAGAGAACATCAATTATAAAGTGCCAAATAGCATAGTTGAACATAATATCTGGGAAGGATCTCAACGCAGAAAGATGAAAATATATCATAACAACACTGATGATATTACCTAGTTTGGGTAATGAAATGTCTCTAAGAAAACCTCCAAGCTTAGAGAACACCAAGGATCCCACAGTTCAACCTCTGAGCTACAGATATTCTCATCTTTTGGTATTTTGGCTTTAAAATACAAATATTTGGAATTCCTGAATTTTAATCTGGTTTCAATCTTCCAAAGAGGTGGTTTCCCCATGTTTCATTCCACTTTTAACTTTCTTAAAATCATAAACTGGTTGTCTAGTAGGTTTTGAGAGGCAATAAAAGAGGCAACCTTCATCTTCACATAATGATATCTTCCAATCTACAGCAGACTGAAGTAAATTTACTTCAATACATTATGTTATCATGTGAATTTATTTTTTTTAAAAAATATTCTTATATTAAAGTTATTTCTGAGAAGAGACAATAATCTTTTTAATTAATTGTCTAACAATTAATTAAAAATTGATATTGCAACCAGGTTATGCTTTAGATATGATCTAACAAGACCAAATGGACAAGTATACCCAAAACAAATAAAGTTTCTAGTTTATTGTCTGAAAAAAACCCCACCTCATTTTATTAAATACGGCCCAATATTTGTATGTATTCTGCTATCATCATCTCAGTTGCATCCTAGTGTCAACAAACTAATAATGGTTTTGCTGAAAAGCCTCCTACAGCAAATGATGGAAACAGACTAAGTGATGTCTAGACTTCTTTTGAGTTTCAAGCCTTTGTACAAAAGGATTAAAATCTTCCTGTAACATGTCAGGTTTTAACATTTGCTGCTGGATTTTACATATTACTAACGGGTATCTCAATAGGATTTAAATCTTAGATGTGATGTTCTTAAAATGCTGTTTACTGGATTATTATACCAACAGCAGATAAAAATCTGACAGAAAATTGGCAAATTAGCTAGTGCGTCCCCTTTTTGACAACATAATGATTTTAGCATCAAAATAAGCAACTTAGGAATTTAACTTGAGAAAAACAATCTGTTCCAACATTATGTGACATTGACAAATACTGAATCTAACCCGGGAACAGCAAACGTTAAAATACTAACAAATTCATCTTCAAAAGGAGAAAGACCATCTCCAAGTTTAGTAACAGAGCTGAATATTTTGGAATAACTCACTTAATCATGTTCTTTCATTTACCAGATAGTGAGCTATTTCTATCATGTGGTAAGTCTGTGTGAAGCTTCACTTCAGAGATCTGATTCAGCTGAACCTTTGAATCAAGTTCATTTAAGTTAACTTAAATAGGAAGCCTCTGAATTTATGACATTATTTGAAAGGGGTCTGTCTTGCAAAAACAAAAAGCTTTTTTTTCTGAAGAGATGTGGAAAATTGAGCCAGCTCAATTTCCCAATTAAATGGAACTATGAAAGTAGATGAGACTGATGACATGAATTGTTGAATCTAAATCTTAGCCAATAGAGGATACAAAAAGTTATGAATGTAACAACCATGGTCACATCACAATAAAATAAACAAACCAGCATTATGTCTAAGATAACCCAGTAATCATATATTAAAACAAAATTGTTACATGCCAAAACAAAAATCTGTAATTGGTAAAGCCAGTGTTCTTCCTTGTTTGTCCTCTGCTCCTGTATCTTGCTGAGTTCCCATTTTTATTATCCTACTTCTAGCCCAAAGAACTAGGACAGTGATGTCTAACCTTTTACACCACCGCATGCCATCCTGTGTGCCAGAAATGGCATGCAAAACCATCCCACCTGGACTCTGCGGGACCGCTTGGGACTCAGACGCATGAGAGCGCCAAAACCCAGAACAGTAGCATTCTGGTACCCTTTTGCACACCAGCACCCAAACTTCTGGTTTCTGGCATGGGCATGTGCCTGATGAACATCTGGCTGTTGCACATGTGTGTGATGGAAACCCAGAAGTTTGGGTGCCGGTACATGCATGCGTGCCCAAACACTGCTCTTCCGGGTTTCAACTCTCCCGCGTGTGCAAAGGCCAGCTAACTGGCACGTTTATGTTCACAGGAACACAGAAGAGGAGCCAGTGAGGCTGCATGTCCTGTGCACATTCCATAAGTTCACCACCACCGAACTCGGACAATCAAATGTCTCTTTTTAAAAGTAGGAAAAAATTGAGGGCTTTGTCTCTTTTCATTCATTGATGCTGTTACTCTGTAAATATATTCAGCCAACAAATGTGCTTTCTAATCCATCTCAAGCTGTTTTACAACAAATTGGACTACTATCTGTTCGGAAAAGTCTTTCCCTCCCCTAATCCTTTACATTTCCTTCTATATGAGTGAGTGACCTGTTTTAGGCCGAGGGCCACACTAGCTGTATACCGGTAGGTCAGGCACTTCCTTCAATAAGCAAACAAAGCAAGGCCAAGTAATTTGTTATGCGAGGCAACAGCAGAAAACAGGACTGCACCTACTTAGATCAGAGGTTCCCAACTCCCACGCTGTGGCCCACTTCTGGGGGGCAGCCAGTTTAAAACTTGGCCACACAAGTGTTGGATGAGCATGTGCAGGCCCAGGCAGCTCCACTTATGTGAGTCGTGGGTGCCTGTACTTACGCGTGAACGTCCATTTGTGTGCCTGCCACTCACATACAACCATTTCCCCTCTCCTTCCCACTGGGCCAGAAAGCCAGAAAGGTTGGGGACTTCTTACATAGACAACCACAGAAGGAAATACAAGAACTAAGATTGAGTAATATTTATTGAAGAAAGTAGGAAGCCTTGCCCAAAAGAATTTCAGCAAATACTGTGACTTGGGAAATATAAGTATCTTCAGAATTAATATCATCTTGTTTCTCACTGTCCATGTGAGAAAGACTTCTTACAGGATATTTGTCAGTAATTGTATTAACTGAATTTATATTAAATTACTTAGAATTAATTTACATTAAATTAATATAATTAATATCTATGTGTGCCTGTGGCTTCAAGTCAAACTTGACTGCTAAAATGACTGCATGGACTTGTTTTCTTGGCAATATTTTCATCAGTGTCTTCTTCCCAGTGCCATGAGAGAGAAAAAATTGGCTTTGTGCCTAAGGCAGAACTTGAAGTCACTGTCTCATGGTTTCTAGCCCAGAGTCTTTAATCACCATATCAAAAATGATTCTCAATACAACTAATTAAAGGTAAAGGTTCCCTTCGCACATATGTGCTAGTCGTTCCCAATTCTAGGGGGCAGTGCTCATCTCCATTTCAAAGCTGAAGAGCCAGCGCTGTCTGAAGACGTCTCCGTGGTCATGTGGCCGGCATGACTAAATGCCGAAGGCGCACGGAACGCTGTTATCTTCCCACCAAAGGTGGTTCCTATTTTTCTATTTGCATTTTTACATGCTTTCGAGCTGCTAGGTTGGCAGAAACTGGGACAAGTAATGGGAGCTCACTCCATTATGTGGTGCTAGGGATTCGAACCACCAAACAGCTGACCTTTCTGATCAACAAGCTCAGCGTCATATGATTCTCTCCATATTTTATTATTTCTTCCCTTTCTTACATTAAAACTTACTATTTGGCAGCAACATTTGAATGGCTTTGGAAATCTTATCCATCTCTTTGAGATCTGCAGCCTGTGTTTCTGTCTTCAGCATGATGTTTAAAATTAAAAATGTCAAGCCTGAATCTAAAACCTGCTACATGCAAAGCATGTGCTGCTAAGTTGCCATGTTTCTAAAATGAAGCCAGGGATTAAGAGAGTGTAAAGCTTGCTGTTCTAGTAGCCTAAGTACTTCATTATTTGTGTATCTTTAACATTTACACTGATAGTAGTATGTGCATAACAGTAGTTAAAAATGTGAGATCACTGTCAAAAGCTTTCAATAATACAAGAATGGAAAGAAAGGGGAAAGTGAAAGGACATAGAATATCCTTTTACTGTAGTATTATTCTTATATGACCAAGCAAAAGGAGAGTTTTGACCTTTACAGAATGCCTTGGCTTGGTCTTTTTAACTTCATGCTTCAGTAGAGGAGCTAAGGGACTAATAATTAAGCAATCAGCTATTCACATAACAAGCTTGCTTCCCATTGACAGTTTCTGAGCCTATGTGATAAGGTTACCTTGATGTCTTGATCTGAGATATCTATTTCACATATATTCACATAATTTATATATGATAAAGCTAGAAGTTTGTTCATGTTATATATTCATGGTATATATATAAGGCGTTACCTTAGGCCTTAGAAATAGAGCTGTTCTTTGCAGTTTTTCTAAGTATTAATAACTCTGCTTCCAAGTGCTCTGAATCGAATGCAGTTAAGCTATAGGATATTCCAAGATATTGCAAGATATAGGATATTCCATTCCCCAAATGGAAAACTGGCATATCAAGAGAAACAGAAATTTAGACCACACATGGGTTTGATACTAACTCCCTTTGTATAATCCAGTAGTCCCTATTTGGGGTAGAGTGGGAGTGACTGGATGGAGGTGAGCATTTACTTGGCTGCATATCTTTCCTGATGCCTATATGGAGTTTGCAGCATATATTTTTTCTTTATGCCCTAGGAGAAAAACATATCCTGCTACCTAGAATTGAACTCTTAACAGAACAGAACAGAACAGAACATAATACTTAATTGGGCCATGTGTGAATAGACACACAAAGAATTTGTCTCTGGTGCAGACATTCTCAGTATACATGTAAAGCCACAGAATAATAATATTCATCATAATACCAATAAGAGGGAGTAATAAGGAAGATAAGAAGGATAATTATAATAATACTATATGAATAAATATACATACAACATGAATAAATAAATAAATATACAAAGACATAAATATACATAGACATTAAATACTGTGTTCAGCAGAGTAATGCATAAGGTGAAAAAACTGGGTCTAGCTGTTTTGTCATGCAATGCTTTAAACAGGCATTATATAATATATTTTATATATTATAAAAATATATAAAGGTAAAGGTAAAGGTTCCCCTTGCACATATGTGCTAGTCATTCCTAACTCTAGGTGGAGGTCCTCATCTCCGTTTCAAAGCCAAAGAGCCAATGCTGTCCGAAGACGTCTCCATGGTCATTGGCCGGCATGACTAAATGCCGAAGGTGCATGAAATGTTGTTAAGTTCCCACCAAAGGTGGTCACTATTTTTCTACTTGCATTTTTTACATGCTTTCGAACTGCTAGGTTAGTGGAAACTGGGACAAGTAACGAGAGCTCACTCTGTTACGCGGCGCTAGGGATTCGAACTGATGAACTGTCAACCTTTCTGATTGACAAGCTAAGCGTCTTAGCTACTGAGCCACCACGTCCCTCTATAAATATAGACATTTATAAAAATATATAGATGATTCAATTTCAGTGATATGTTATATTTTGCTAATTCGATCTTTATTGTTCCAGGGTAAATGGATACGGAAATAAGAACTATTGCCTGAACAAGTTTTTGTATGGCCCATTTGGGATACAGTTGAAGTCAAGCTAGAAGGACTTTTATAGCATGGCCTTTAGAGACAAACCCTTGTTCGAAGGCAAATATTGCTAAATTATAAAGAAACCTCAAGGGTTGGTAGTAGTTTACCAGATATTCTGTTTTGCAGTACTAGAAAAAATGCATGTGTACGTGGGATGCCCCATTTAAAACTCTATTCACTTTACTGATAAAACGAAGGCATGTTTTCAGAGCATGCCAGCCTTGGCACAATTATTTCACTGAACTCTTGCTGTACTCCATGGGAGGGGAGGAAATCTGTTCCTGTCTCTTTCTCAAAGAGAGATCCTATGAGCAATTGGTAGGCCAACACATATATCTCTCTCATTTCATTTTATATTTTGTTATATAACATCTGTGGGAATAAGACACAATAAACTGTTAGGAGCTCTATTATAAAATTAGACATGGAAACAATTGAAAGAACTGAAAAAAGATTCAGAAGACCTAAGGCCACCTCCTTATTTCTGTTTAGGGTTGAGCTGTAACCTCACTCTTCCGTCTGTGTTTATTTTGCATGTATAGTAAATTGCTACCATCATTTGGGAGTGGCATATACATCTTAAATGAAATTAATGAACACAATGGTAATGTGCAAAAGACAGTTGGGATTCACCTTCCCTTTCCTGTCTTGTACAACCATATAAATATGTTTGAGAGACTAGTGCCTCACTGTGCTCTTCCTCACTAGGAGCTTATAGAATCTTTAGAATCATCCAGCCATCCTTGAGGTGATATAAAGCCTTCTCTGATTACTGTTATATAAGCACATCAATGAATTGACAATGCTAGAAGACAGTATAAATCACTAATGAAGAAATGACCTTGGTGAGCAAGGAGATTCACAGCCTTGGAATCACCAAAGGAAGAGCAGTTCTTCCATGCCAGATGAGCTGATTACATGCATGGATTAGTGAGTCCTATATACTCTTAGGTTGCTTTTAATTCCAAGGGGTTCCTATGGGAGATTTCCATAGTAAACTGTTACCACAACAGAACTATTCAAAAAACTCAAGTTAGTTTCAGAAACAAATAGTTTCAGCCCCAAATTTTTTAAAAAAGTATATTATAGAGACTCAAAACCCAATCTGGATATGTGTGTGTGTGTGTGTGTGTGTGTGTGTGTGTGTGTGAGCTGATAAGGAGGAGAGCCTGTGGCTTAGTGGCTAATATAACTGCCTAATATGTAATACAGCCCTGGTTTGAATCCCAGTAAGGGTATGGCTAGCTGATGAGAGCTAAATAGCTTGAAATGGATCTATACTAGTCTCCCTTTATTTATTTATCAGCACAAATACTATATATATGTATGTATGTATGTATGTATGTATGTATGTATGTATGTATGTATGTATGTATGTATTTGTGTTATCAGCACAAATACAACACAATATATATATATATATATATATATATATATATATATATATATATATATATATATATATATATATATATATATATATACACACACACACACACACACACACACACACACACACACACATACATACATATACATATACATGCTGGTTTTGTATGAAAACATATATGTATGTATGTATGTGTGTATGTGTGTTTATATATATATATATATATATATATATATATATATATATATATATATATATATATATATATATATATATATATATATATATATATATATATATCGCTGGCATGTTTCTGCACATGCACAGAGCAGTTTTCAGTCAACTGCACATGCACAGCGAAGCCCCCTCAGCAAACCAGCAGTACACTGGTTAGGAACCCACCACTGATGTCTATTCAGAAGTAAGCCCAATGCAGTTCAGTAAATTTTAGAAAGGAAAGGAATGTTATTATGATTGTCAACCATCTCTACATAATTTCAGAACTGGTGGAAGAAACAGCAAATCTAGCTGAATCCTGGAATCTCACATGAAAAGTAATAATTGAAATAATTGAATAATTGAAAAAACACCCATTCATTTCATTGGGTACAATGATTAGAACTTCCTCTATTCCAGTTGTGGATTTCCATGTAATTCTTCATTTATTTAACCAGAGCTCCAGATCTCTGTCCAGGACAATGAACAATATCATTTATATAAAATGCCATGACTCAAAAAAGAGGAGTGGGGACTGATCGCATTCTATGTCTCTCGAATTATAGTGATTCAAGTAGCCCATCCAGCATTGGTTAACCCCTTTCAATGTCTTGTGGAGAGACTGGATGGAGTATTCAAGTTTATTAATCTGAGCAGTCTGGTGAGATTTCTTTATAAGTTGCATTAAATAACCGGGCCTCGTGACAGATACATTTTCTCAAAAAGATGAATGATGTAATTCCTTATCATATTGCCACACTCCAGATTTTGCTCTACTGCTTTCAGAAAAGAGCACATCATTTTTAAGAGCACTCTTCCTATTCCACAGAACTCTCTTCTCAGTATATGAGTCTGAAATTGGTCATGCTTGCTTCCTGTTGAAAGGACTATTCTCATGGCAAGTTCGATTCACATTGTTTCAAAATAACAACATGATTACTTGAAAAGGGAAAAAAAAGCAAAAGAAGATTATAAAAAGAGCATACCTCATAAAACCCTGGATAGATTTCTAAGAAATTTGTCATGTTTCATTCCAATAAAGCTAAAGAATGCATAGCAATTTGAGTCCTTTCTAATCTGTGCATTGAAAAGTTACTTTCATTCATATTTTCTATGATACTAAGCAAAAGGGCAACAGAGCTGAGTTTCTCCAAATCTTACTCTGGATCTTATTGAATCTGACAGGACTTTCCCTGGAGTGACCAAGGTCTGATTGTCTTATTTCTGTATTTTGTATTAAGGCCCTGGTCTCTACATGTGTTTAGAAAGAATGTGCAGCTTCTTTGCACAGTTGCCAATGATTCCTGCTCCTCCCACAAGCAGCTTTTTCATCTTAAACTAAGCAGATAATTGCTTGTCAAAATGATTGATGTGCTGTAGAGCTGTCATTTCCAGGAATCTCTCTCTCTCTCTCTCGCTCCCTCCCTCCCTCTCTCTTTCTCCCTCTTTTCTTCCCCCTCCCCCCTCGCAATTACAGGACTTTTCTTTTGCAGCTTCTTACAGAGCTGTAAAATTTCTGTGTTTAAAAGTAGTAATTATTTAATGAATAGCCTTCCACATTTCCCTGTCAGTCCTTTGCTATTAACAATCAGTTGGTTTTGTCTCACTGAGTCGCAACTAAAAATATTAAAATAATAATAAAAAGAATGATCTTTACTCTAGTAGATGCTACACAATGCGTCTTGTGGAATTCTTTATTTGAATAACAAGGAGAAGAGAAGGAAAGAATTAAAAACTTCAGCAGTCTTTTTGGCCCAAATCTAAAAATGAAATGAGTGGGGTTTCAACCATTATGGGCTCATTAAGATTTCTGCACGCTGCATAGGAATTTCTATTCTTTTAAAAACATGCTTTAATGTATAATATATTATTCTTAGCCATCAAGAAGAGACTATTTTACAACTTGTGTTTTTGTTTTTGTATGTCTGTTTGTATGGTTTTGTGTTGTGTGTGTGTATGTGTGCGCATGTGCGTACACACACAACACACACACAACACACACACACACACACACACGTGTGCAGGGCAAAAAGAAATCCTTGCTTATTTTATCTTCTGCAAATATTACCCTTCCCATGGAAGTCTGTAAATGTCTGTTGAGCTTTCAGAATTGAGGTCAGGGCTTTTATAAGCTTGAGTTTGTATCATGAACTGGAGCCTGGAGTTAATTGTACACAAAGAGACATTGTTGTTTCCATTAGAGGTTACAACACAATTGCATTTTAATTATTTTGTAACATTTTGCTCATTATGTTGTCCATTTCTTTTCTCCTTTCCTCACTGAGCAAGAAAATGTCAAATGTCTCTCCCTCTCTCTCAGCTCTGAACAAGAATGAAATCTAACCCTAATCAGTATTTATTCGTGGCAGAGAGGCACAAATTGGAAACTTACAAGTATTTTGTGAATGGGCATATAGCCCTATTTAGAGTCTTGAGTCACCCTTGGAAAACCAAAGCTTTGAAGGCTAATTTTCATGCAAAGTGGCTGGCAAATTTGGTCTATATACTATTGCTTCAGGAGGAACACATCCATGCATTTTTGTTTATTTATTTACTTAGCGTGTGACGCTAGTACAATTAATCAAGAGACTACAATGTTGGTATGGAGACACATGAGTACTGAATCATTAGGTCTCTGAAACCAGCTTTACCTTAGAAGAAAATGCGACATCAATGTCTTCAGGGGACAAATGATAAAAGATACATAAGATTTATGCAGTCTTGTCTGAAGTTGGGGAGCAAATAAAAAAGGTTCGGGTTTGCTTTGCTACTTCACCATAAGCATATCATTTTCATCATTGTTGTTAGTTACACTTGTCACTGCATTAGAGACATCATTAAGCTTCCTACAATCTTATTCTACTTTAAAAATATTGTCCTACCATTTTTTTAGCTCTAATAATTATGCTCACTATGCATTCATTAAGCAGGATTCATGGCATAATCACTAGTAATAAGCCCAGCTATTGTATTATCAATCAGAGGATGTCAACCCCTTGAGGATGTCTGCACAAGTGTAACATAGAGATTTTTAAGGGGAAAAATTAGGGTTCTCACCAATAAAGGTATTGCTACCTCCCGTATGAAAGTTTACCCCCTTCAAGCATTTAAACATGTCGCACGGCCATTTTATTTGTTTGTTCATTTGTTTATCAAAATTATATGGCTGCCTGTCTCAGTCCTGTAGAGATTGAAGTCATTTGAGCACAAATGAGAGGAGCAATTTAGAACTACTGAGAAATTTCCTGACAGAACAATTAATCAGTGGAACAATTTGCTTCCAGAAGTTGTGAATTGTCCAACACTGGAAGATTTAAAGAAGAGATTGGACAACCATTTGTCTGAAATGGTACAGGGTTTCCTGCCTGAGCAAGGGGTTATCCATCTAAGGACTAGAAGACCTCCAATATCCCTTTCAACTCTGTTATGTTGGATTCTAAGCATATTAGTGGAGGGGAAGGACTTGATGGGGAAAGTTTATATGAGAACTACTATTTTGGAATGTTGGATGTTAAGGAATGAACAAAACAGATTTCCGATGTTCTGGAGACCAGCGTTTTGGGTTCTAGAATAGAATAGAATTCTTTATTGGCCAAGTGTGATTTGATACACAAGGAATTTGTCTTTTGTGCATAGCTCTCAGTGTACACAAAAAGACAAGATACATTCATCAAGAATCATAAGATACAACGCTTAATGATAGTCATAGGGTACACATAAGCAATCACGAAGCAATCAATATCAATATAAATCATAAGGATGCAAGCAATAAAGTTACAGTCCTGCAGTCAAAAGTGGGAGGAGATAGATGACAGGAACAATGCGAAGACTAATAGTAATAATAATGCGGCCTTAGTGAATATTTTGACAGTGGTGAGGGAATTATTATTTAGCAGAGTGATGGCATTCGGGAAAAAAACAGTTCCTGGGTCTGGTTGTCTTGGTGTGCAGTGCTGTATAGCGTCGTTTTGAGAGTAGGAGTTGAAACAATTTATGTCCAGGATGCAAGGTGCCTGCAATTATTTTCACAGGCCTTTTTTGACTCATGCAGTGTACAGGTCCTCAATGGAAGGCAGGTTGGTAGTAATTGTTTTTTCTGCAGTTCTAATTATTCTCTGAAGTCTACGTCTAGTACCTCCAGTAGCCTTCATCATAGCTATGGGTCTTAACAATCTCTATAAGCATGTACATTAGAAATAGGATATAAGAAGCACAAACTGAAGAGCCAGCTTGGTGTAATGGTTAAGGCACCAGCCTAGCTTGGGCCAGTCACTTTCTCTCAGTCCTAGAAAGAAGAAAGAGGCAAGGAATTTCTGAATTTTTTCCAAGAAAACTGCAGAGATTTGTCACTAGTAGTCAACACTGACTCACAGATTTTTTTAAAAAAAGTAGTACACAGTGCCACAAAGTGCAAGTGAGTGAAAGTTTAGGCAATGTAGAAAAACACTAGAAGAATACTTGCTTGATAAACAGGTCTTGTCAAGTTATTTTTGGAGTAGAGTGGCACTTACATAAAACATTTTACCTCAGATGATCAGAATTCCTTGCATTTGGGTTCTAGGTGTGGTCATGAAATCTGTTTCAATAAGCAAATTCTAGCCAAACCAGCTTTCTTATGTGCTATCCCTTAAAGATTCCAAGATGCCAACACTTTGCTCTGTCCTGGTCTTTGGGAAAGACAAAATAGATGACTCTCAGTCAGAGCTTGTGGCTTATGGGAATTCCAAATGTGCCCTATTTTCAAAATAACCACTGCATTCTCATTTTTCTTATAGGAAAAAAAAATCAAGGGTAAAATCTCTGGAAATCTGTCACTTCAGCCACCTCCTGTAATAGTGTATTCTTTCTCAGAAGTTTGAACTTAACAGATCCTATTTCATCCAGATATAGGAACTCAGTAATGTTTAAATACAAGTTGGAATAATATTGGGGAATAGCAATAGTAATAGCATTAAGATATTTATACAACCCCACAGTGCTTTACAGCACTCCTTGGCTGGTTTACAATGTCAGCATGTTGACCCCTCATTTTTCCAACAACAAAAGGATGAAGATTGAGTCAACCTTAACTTCAGGATCAAACTTTTGGCAGTCAGCAGAATTAGCCTGCAATACTGCATTCTTGCCATTGTGCCATCAAGAAGACCATAATATGGAATGAAAATGGCTGGGAATCTTGAACACTGGGAAAACGGTATTGCCTTCTGTTTCTAGGTAAACTAAAGAAATTGAAAGACATGTGAATAATTTTAGTCCACCTCCACATTTTGAAGTCTATTTTCCTGGATATTAATGCCTCAATGCTTCTGAATTCTGAATCATAAGGAACTAGATGTCCATCTTCCTTTATGTGATAAATACTTTGCACCCATGTGCTTGTCCTAAAGGTGCTTTTTTAAGAGGCAACTGGACTTTCTGGTTTTTCTTTGAAGAAGTTTCACTTCTCATCCAAGAAGCTTCTTCAGAGATGAAAAAACACCCTTGGGACAACCATGACCTGGACGATTGAGGATCTCCATAGACATAGGTGTGCTTCAGCTCCACCAAGTTCCCTGTTGTTTCTTTGCTTCTTTTTCTTTTTCTGAATGTTCACCACAGGGCCAGAGGGAATATCAAAATACATTTCTACAGATAATTCCCAAAACCATCTCTTTCCAGCCCAATGTATTCCAGAAGCATTTTACTCCATTATAGGTACCCCTTGTTTGGTGACTACAATTAGGACTGGCAACTCAATTGCCAAGCATTGCAACTGCTAAGCAAAAAATAATGTGTTCACAATGGCCTTCACTTCTCATTTGGCCATTAGAGATATCACTGAAGGATTAAGCAAAATATTATGTAATCAGGACTTGCACATTTACTTCCATGTCCTCTATTAATTATGCTTGTCAGAAGCCAGTGTGAAGCACACAAATGGTGGTCACATGATCACAGAGATGCTGCAATAGTGATAAATGCAAAGGTGGGTAACAAAGCTGCCATTCTTTTAACAGTCAGTAAGTAGCGGTTGCTTGCATTAACAGTCTACAAAGTCATTTTGGCTGTGAATGATGGGATCTGAAGCCCAGTATGTGCAAGCATCACCGAGGGAAGCAGCTTTACATGATTGTAACATAAAGATCAGGAATATTTATGCAGAGTGGAGTCATGTGTTAAAAAAAGTTAAGAGGGCATCTCTGATTGTGTGATCAAAGCTGCCAACTTGACTTTTTGGCACCCACCTCCAAAAACTGTTTGGCATTGATAGTGCCACTCTTTTCCTATAGTAGCAACAGCAGTAGCAATAGCTCTTAGACTTACATACCACTCCACAGTGCTTTACAGCATTCTCTGAGTGGTTTACAGTGACAACATATTGCCCCCAACAAGCTCATTTTAGCAGGTTCGGAATGATGAAAGGTTGAATCAACCTTGGGCCCTCAGGATCGAACTCCAGACTGTGGGCAGAGTTCATCGGCAATATTGAGTCTAACCATTGAGTCACCAGGGCTCAAAATATAGAGTGCAGGACTTTTCACTAGAGTTCAGTGCTGTTACAAATGCACTGCAGCTGCTGTTAAATGTATGCAAAAGTTTGTTTTGATTAAGTAACCCTTCAGAAGCAACTTTATGAAGTATCGTTGGTATTCTGTTTCACACAATAAGAGTGTCTTGTGTGCATGCGCATGGAATTAGCAGCTTCTTTTCATTTGAAGCAGCTAATTGAGTCAGGCCAGCCAAGCCTGAAAACTGCTGAAAGTAATATCTCTTTGCAAGGGATAGTGTGTCTGTAAGGCCGATCAGATGCAATCACATAACAGTAGTAGCTACAAGCTTGAATATTTCAGATACTGCATTTACCGTAAAGAAAGAGCAATTTTCTTTTCAAATCATTTATTTCAAGAACCATTTATTTCATTGAGATTTTCAAAAACCAAATTATTATTCTGTTACGAATTCAGGATCATGGCCTATCCTGTTCTTGCTTATTTTGTCCCTCTTCCCAAGTTATCAATAAAGCATCACTTCTCCAGATGACAGGTACAATCTGTGTAAGAAAAGTTTTGCTCAATTACAGATTCCTCACTAGTTAAAAAAAAACCCATCCCCTCATTGTTTTCCCAACTTGATTAGCATTGTTTTAACAGCAGTTGCCTACAATGACTTGCAACATTATGCTGGAGAAAGAAACTGCTAACGTTTTGTATATTCCATGTCGAGCCTCTAGGCGGCTTCTGAAGTCTCTATCCTGTACAGTACAGTCTACAGCTGAATAAGGGAATCAAGCAAGCAGGCAAGCAAGCAACTTACTGTACAGACATAATACATTGTACTAATGAGGTTGCAAGCTTTCTAATAAGTCTGCAACCTTATAAATAAGTTTGTAATGCTAGGTGGAAGTTGTAGGATATCCAAACATAAAATACAGTGCTGAGCCTGATATGGCATGCATTAATTTCTTCTTGTTAATAACTCCTACTTCATGCTCCTCAGTCTTAAAATTCTGAGCCTTGTCATTGAGGATATTCAGCAATCTCCCGATAACTGTGTTTCCCAATCTCGGGCATTCCCAGGTGTGTAGACTTCAAATCCCAGAATTCCACAGCCAGCATGGATAATGAATGAAAGTTCTGAGAGCTGAAGTCGAGGTACTTGGAAATGGCCAAGATTGAAAAACACTCCTCTATAGCATTTTGCATTTGGATGCTCTTCCTTTTTCCTTAGGCAGTTGTCTTGTCCTGTAGCTCCTTTTTATTTTTCTTAGGTCCTTGTCTCCTGTCCCATCATTTATTTTGAGATTCCCAATATTTCTTCCTTTGTTCAAGTAACTGGTTGGTCAATATGTTGTACCATTTCTGCATATCAAAATCTAGGTCCCCTACAGAGCACATGGTAAAACAAAGCAACCCAGAGCATTGTTTATTATAACCCTGCAATTCTCAGCTATCCTAATTAGGGCATCATGGTCAGCCTGCATTGGATGCATGCAACACGACGAGGACAATACAAATAGGGTTAGTGAGAGCCTTTGTCTCTTTTCTCCCTTAACTGTCTTCTCTAGGTTACTGCTTCTCTCATGCTTATAATAGTGGAAAAGCAGCTATTTCACTTATTAACTTAAATGATACTCAAATAATCCATCAAATCCACATTCTACACCTCTAATCATCAATTTTGCATTGATGGCAAATCCTGCAAGCCAGATGGCAAAACCAGTACATTTTCCTTTTGCAGTGGCCAGCAATGGATACTTCTTGCTGCCTTATATTTGCAATCGTATTGGTGGGAACTATTTGTGGCATTGACCATTGGGGATGCTTAAATTCAGTATGAAAAAACTTTGTAGTGAAACTACCTTAAACTGAATATTTTGACAATCTGAAGACCAGAAACAGCTGAATGATGCAACGTTTCTTCCCGTTTTCCTTTGTATATTTTATCAAGTGTATAAAACTGACTCGGTTGGAAAGGCTGGTGCCCCTAATTAGTGCCATAATAAAACAAAGAATAAATCACCATGTCCGGCAAACTCCCTGGAGTCCTCCAGGCCTATGTACAATATAGATGTAAGGCGAGGGGAAGGAAAGCAGGGAAGTCCTACAGATTAATCAGATAATAAAAGAAATTCCTTAGTTCTTAAGACTGCCTGCCTTCTCGCTTTCCCCTTTCCCACAATTTCCCTCTCCAGAATATACAGTAGCTGAAGAGAGCCTGAGACTCAAGGGGAAGGCAATACTGAAGCTTCACCATGGCAAGACAGACAACAGATATAATTTTATCTTTGATTTCCACATGTATTTAAGATTCAAAAAGCACCCATCGCCCCAACATTTTGCAGGAAGGATTGTAAATGACTCTTCCCCTTCCCCTTTTTGTATAAGTTCATGTAAACATAGCCTAGGCTGAAGCAGGAAATATATGAATATTTGTAGAAGTGTGGATTTTGGCAGTTGGTAGTGTCATAAATGGCAAAAAGAAAATAATGCTTCATAGGGAGTTTGTTTTTTCTTATTTGGTGTTGGTAGCTTTCTCTGAACATATAATTATTTTGTTGTATACATATCTATTGAAGGGAGAGGGATGGGTGTTTTCCTGTAGGCCTGGCAGGAAAAAGCCAGATTAAAAAAAGGAAAAGAAATCCTGGTACTGGAAACATCTGGATTTTTTAAATATATATGCTTTGTGTCTCTAGAGATCTGGTGTTTTCATTCTTGCCAACTAATTCAGTCTTTCTCATGAAATTATTTGAGAGCAAGAAAATTGTGTGTCTGCATATGTATGCACATGGTTGAATACAGGTAATCCTTGACTTATGACCACAATTGAGCTGAAAATTTATGTTGCTAGGTGGGACATTTGTTAAGTGAATTTTGTTCCAATTTACAACTTTTCTTGCCACAATCGTAACGTGAATCACTGCAGTTGATAAGTTAATAACATGGCTGTTAAGTGAATCTGACTTCCCCATTGACTTCACTTGTCAGAAGGTTGCAAAATGATCACAGGAACTAGGGACCCTGCAACTGTCATAAATATGAAACAATTGCTAAGCACCTGATCATGGGGATGCTGCAATGGTCGTAAGTGTGAAAAATTGTCATAAGTTACTTCTTCAGTGTTGTGGTAATTTCGGATGGTCCCTAAATGAACTGTTGTAAGTCAAGAACTGTCTGTATGAAGAACGGTTGCAGGAACTGGGTATGTCTAGTTTAATAGAAAGAAGGACTAGGGGAGACATGTTAGCAGTGTTCCAATATCTCAGGGTTGCCACAAAGAAGAGGGAGTCAAACTATTCTCCAAGGCACCTGAGGGTAGAACAAGAAGCAATGGGTGGAAACTAATCAAGGAGAGAAGCAATTTAGAACTGAGGAGGAATTTCCTGACAGTGAGAACAATTAATCAGTGGAACAGCTTGCCTCCAGAAGTTGTGAATGCCCCAACACTGGAAGTCTTTAAGAAGATGTTGGATAGCTATTTGTCTGAAACGGTATAGGGTTTCCTGCCTAGGCAGGGGGTTGGACTAGAAGACCTCCAAGGTCCCTTCCAACTCTACTATTGTATTGTATTATTGTATTTTTATTCTGCTTAGCCTTAGGTTATCGACAACTTAAAGAGCCATTCTAAGTATCTTTATGAGCAAATAGTATGATAACTTGTGTAGGTTTCAGAAATCCCTCACAGCAGTGGTGTCCAAAATGTCTGTCTGCCTTACGCAGAGTTTATTTGGCTTTTATACAGTTTTAACAAGCAAGGCAAAGACAGGGGTAGCAACAGCATTTTATTGGTACAGTTTACTTGTCAATCTTTAAGACCATCCCAGCCAGAGTTGAGGCTTCACATACAGTATCTAAAGGTTCCTGGTACTATCTGGTTCTAATAAACAGTTGAGGTCATCGGTCACTGAGATCAGGTAGGTTGCTGCGCATAATAATAATAATAATAATAATAATAATAATAATAATAATAATAATAAAATTTGAATTTATTAGCCGCTCCCTTTCCAGGCAGGACTCGGGGCGGCGTACAATGGGCATATAGGACATAGAAACATGTGTACAAACACATAAACACATAAACATACAAAAATACAGAGACACACATGCACGGAGGAGGTAACCAATTACAACATTTAGACAGTTAAAATCCCCATTAAAATACCCCAATTGTAAAAGACCCAATGTACAATTAAAATTTAAAATTTAAAAAGACAGTCAGGAGGAGTGAGAAAAATTACGGTTGAGCCAGGCCAGATAATTGAAAGAGGTGGGTCTTCAGCTGTACACGGAAGGAGCGGAGGTCGGAAGTAATCCTGATGTCACGGGGGAGGTCATTCCACAGGGCTGGGCCCATCACAGAGAAGGCTCTGCTCCTGGGTGTCGCCCCCCGACACTGTTTGGCGGACGGCACCCGGAGAAGTCCCTCTCTGTGTGAGCGAATTGGTCGCAGGGATGTGTGGGGCAGGATGCGATCCTGCATGTAACTAGGCCCTGTGCCATGAAGCGCTTTAAAGATCATAATCAAAACCTTGAAACGCACTCGGTAGACCACAGGAAGCCAGTGCAGCTCGCGCAGGAGAGGTGTTACAGGGGAGTATCTAGTCCTCCCCATAATCACCCGCGCGGCCGCGTTCTGGACCAACTGCAGTCTCCGAGTGCATCTCAAGGGAAGCCCCATGTAGAGAGCATTGCAGTAGTCCAGGCGAGACGTCACTAGCGCATGGGTGACTGTGCGTAGGGCATCCCGGTCCAATAAGGGGCGCAATTGGCGCATCAGGTGGACCTGATGGAACGCCCCCCTTGCCACGGCTGTTACATGGTCATCCATGGACAGCCGGGCATCTAGGAGGACGCCCAAATTGCGCACCTGTTCCATGGGGGCTAGTTGCACGCCCCCGATGGCCGAGATATGGAAGCACCTGGTTGAACCGGGAGGCCGGAAGCCACAGCCACTCCGTCTTGGAAGGGTTGAGTTTTAGTCGGTTGCCATCCATCCAGACCCGTACGGCCTCCAAACACCGGGACATCATTTCGACGGCCTCATTGGGGTGGTTCGGGGTGGAAATGTATAGCTGAGTATCATCAGCATACAGATGATATCCCACCCCAAAACCACGGATGATCTCGCCCAGCGGTTTCATGTATGTGTTGAACAGGAGAGGCGAGAGCACCGATCCCTGTGGCACCCCACAAGTGAGGGGGCTCAGGGTCGATCTCTGTTCCCCTGCCAACACACGTTGCGTCCGGTCAGAGAGGTAGGAGCCAAACCACCGTAAAACGGTGCCCCTGACTCCCAACCCCTCTAGCCGGTGCAACAGGATACCATGGTCGATGGTATCGAACGCCGCCGAGAGATCTAATAGGACCAGGATAGAGGAACAACCCCTATCTCTGGCCCTCCAGAGATCATCAACCAATGCGACCAAGGCCGTCTCGGTGCTGTGCCCGGGACGGAAGCCGGACTGGCGCGGGTCTAGATAATCATTTTCCTCCAGGTGACGTGGGAACTGCTGTACCACCACACTCTCTACAACCTTCGCTAAGAAAGGAAGGTTGGAGACTGGACGATAATTGACTAGGTCCATTGGGTCCAGGGAAGGCTTCTTGAGCAGGGGCCTCACCACCGCCTCTTTCAAGGCGGCCGGTAGAGACCCCTCACCCAACGAGGCGTTCACTAGGCCCAGGAGCCAGTCGCGCGTAACCTCCCAGGATGCCAGTACAAGCCAGGAGGGACACGGGTCCAATAAACATGTGGTGGGTCGCAGACGTCCACGCAACCTGTCCAAATCCTCGATGGCAACCGAGTCAAACTCCTCCCAAAGCGGTCCCTCAAGACTCGCCACGGGCGTCTCTACTGAACTACTGAAAGGGGCCCATCCCATCCGGATTTGAGCGACTTTGTCCTGTAGATATTTCCCAAACTCCTCTGCTCTGCCCTGTAAAGGGGCTTCCCGCGGTCTCTCAAACAAGAGGGAGCGAGTCACCCGAAACAGGGCGGCAGGGCGGTTATCTGCGGACGCAATAAGAGCGGCGCAATGTTGACGTTTGGCCGCTCTTAATGCCACGAGGTACGTCCTCAAATAGGCTCGTGCCTGTGCTCGGTCGAATTCGGAACGGGAGGATCTCCAACGACTCTCTAGGCGTCTCTTGTGGCGTTTCATCACCCTTAGCTCCTCGGTAAACCAAGGGGCCAGGGTGGTTCGTCGCCGCAGGAGAGGCCGCAAAGGCGCCACCCGGTCTAGGGCCCCGGTAGTCGCACTATTCCATGCGTCTACCAGGTCCTCCACTCGGGGGCGGGTCAGGTCCACAGGAGGTGGCCCAAGCTCCGTCTGGAACCTATCTGGTTCCATCAGGCGCTTGGGGCGGAACCATCTAATACCTTCCAGTTCCGCCTCCTCGCGGCGGGGGGTAGCACCAGGGAAGTCCAGCTGGAGAAGTGAGTGATCCGACCATGACAGGGGAATAATGGTAGGATCCCCTATTCCCAGATCACTCATCCACTGGCCAGAGACAAAGACAAGGTCCAGCGTGTGGCCTCCTCCCGCATGTCTGTACCAGTGGTGGGTTTCTGCTGGTTCGCACCGGATCGCGCGATCCAGTTGGTCAATGAACCCGGAAGCCCCGCCCCTGTCACTACTCGCAAGTCCTTGGAGTTTTTTGCATCGGGGCTTGCTGCAAGAGAGAGGGAGTAAAGACCTTTTCCGGATTGGTGGTGGTGGAGGTGAGGGCCCGTGCTCACTAAAGTAAGTCTGGGGAAATCCTTTGCGCCAGCTGGAAAAGGTCTTCACTCCCCCCCCCCTGCAGCATGCCCCGATGCAAAAAAATGGCAAGATCTCTTCTCAGAAATGTTTCTCCGGCTGCGCCCGTGTGATCCGAGCAACCACGCAGTTCACCTCACTGACTGTCTCCCTGGAGACAGGCCGGTGGTTGCCAGCACTCCACCAGCTGGAGCGCGACCAGATCTCTCTCCAGATCTTGCACCTTTTTCAGGGTTTTCTTTTTAAAAAAACACCTGTCCGAACGATCTTGAAAACCTGCGATGTTGCTTTGGGAGGGGGCAGACAGGCAGCATTTGCCCCTGACGCCCTCCCTGGGCACCTGCAGCCTTGGAGCCTGCAGCTTTAAAACAAGCCTTTGCACAGCTGCCCGTCTTTCCCCTCCGAAAGCAACCTCGCAGGTTTTCAAGATCGTCTGCAGAGGTGTTTTTTAAAAAGAAAACGGTCTTTTTTGGGGGGGGAATGGGCTGCGCATGGAGGAGTTGGCAGCCAGGGCGCCCTGAAGCAGCACCAGCCAGCATGTCCCTTAAGAAGAGCCACAAGGGCAAGGGCAGCAGCGCTGCACCCACCTCTGCCCTGCCCACTTCTCAGCAACGCGCCCCCGCCTCCTCCTCCTCCTCAGCAGGCAGGCCGGGCAGGGGCACGGGCACGGCCCAGGAGGGAGCAGCCAATGGGGGGGGGCTCTGGCCAGCCAGCGGCTGGCACGAACTCCTCTCCTGTTCCTTCTTCTGCGGGGGGCGCTGCCTTGCTTTGACAGCCACCTCGTTTCCAATTGGGGGGTGGGGGAGAAATCCTCTGCATGGATCCCCCCAATTGGAAGGAGGAGGCTCCATCCGCGGGGGGAGAGATCCCCCTCACATTCCTCGTCTTCCTGGATGGGCTCCGGATCAGTGAAGCCTCCTCCTTTTTAACCAGGCGATCTTTCCTAAGACATAAAAAAGAACCTTAATTCCAGGCTCAACAAAAAAACTGGAAAGAGATACTGAAGCCAGGAAGCTGAAACCTGGGACTGGAGAACAACCTTTTCTGTCCCTTTACCAGCCCATCCGGGAAGACGAGGAATGCGAGGGGGATCCCTCCCCCCACGGATGGGCTCCGAACCAGCGGAGCCTTGTCCTTCTTTTTAGCCAGGCAATCTTTAACCAGGTGATCTTCGGCTGCTGCACAAGCCGCACTGCCTTCTTCTCTCTGATAGCTGCCTGGTTAAAAAGAAGGATGAGGCTCCGCTGGTCTGGAGCCCATCCACGTGTTGGGACGGAGAGACGGAGAGACAGACAGAGACACACAGAGAGAAAGAGACACACACACAGAGTGAGTGAGTGATTGAGTGAGTGAGTGACAGACAGACAGACAGACACACACACACACATACATATACACACAGAGTGACAGACAGAGAGGAAGGGAGGAGAGAGAAACACAGAGAGATAGAGAGAGACAGAGACAGACAGACAGGGAGACACAGAGAGAATGAGAGACAGACAGACACACACATACAGAGTGACAGATGGAGGAGGGAGGAGAGAGAGAGACAGAGAGATATAGAGAGACAGACAGACAGACACACAGAAAGAATGACAGAGGGAGACAGAGAGGGGGGAGGGAGAGAGAGACAAAGAGCTACACACCGAGAGACAGACAGACAGACACACACAGAGAGAAGCAGAAAGAGAGAGAAAGAAAGGCAGAAAAAATGAAAAAAGAAAAGAAAGAAAAAGAAAGTGGGAGAGAGAGATGAAGAAAGAAAGAAAGAAAGAAAGAAAGAAAGAAAGAAAGAAAGAAAGAAAGAAAGAAAGAAAGAAAGAAAGAAAGAAAGAAAACTTATGACCACAATTGAGGCCAAAATTTTGGTTGCTAAGCAAGAGCGTCGTTAAGTGAGTTTCACCACATTTTCCAAGTTGGCCACGCCCACCTGGTCACATGACCGCTGAGCCACTCCCACAAAACAGGCCACACCTACAGAATAGGTTCTAAAAAAAATTGAAACCCACCACTGGTCTGTACATAACCTTTCCTCTCTACTTACATCTGGTTCTGCTAATTAGGTGAGCTCATAGGTATTCGAGGTAACCAGCTATTGAGATCATGGCATTTTTGCTGTGCATGTCTTTATGTAACCTTTCCTCTATTCCTATATCTCACTCTTTTTTATTTTGTTAGACAAGGCATCGTAAGAGGGGTTAGTAAAAAAAATCATAATCAAAAAAGGAACATCGTTGCAATTGCAATTGTTTATACAGGGCATGTACTTGACCCTGAAGCAATGTGGAAGGGGTTTTTAGGGCAAAAGGCTGTGATACATATATTGCAAAGGGAGGGGAGGCACTGAATAAAACAGCCCCCACAAATCAAAACAGCACAAATAATAACTAAATAATATAGGACATTTCCCAATAAACCTGTGGGCAAAAGCTTTCCCACCAAGATCCTAAAGTATCAATTTTCAAATCAAAGGCCAAATTATGTAAAATATTAAACTGGTTCTGGATAGTTCATAATTCATCTAAAAGATTAAAACAACACATTAATTACTAAAATAACTAAAAAAGTAGCATTAATTATTTTTGCCAAATTACATACAACCACATTAATATTAAAATAAGCACAAGCAGCAAGTGCTGGCACACCCAGTATAAATATAGCCAATGCTACATATTCTACTTTATTAAGCAAAGCTAACTCAGAGTCACAAGTGCTGTCTAGTGTGACTCCACATCAAGAATGGCTTGGGTGAAGTTGCTATTTGAAAAGCAAAATAGGAATTAACCGGCTAAGGCAACATTGTGCTTCATGAACATTAGCAGGAATGTAATTAAAATTTCCTGATCACATGTAAAAAACCATCCTTGCGGGAGCCAAACATAAGCAAAGTGAAAGGAAATCTCCTCAAAAGCTGTACAATTTAAAGCAGGTGAACTAATAGGAAAACAGTGAGGCTTTTTACTTGAAGGTGTACAATTAACTACTTTTGCGCACGTTGTACTGTATTCTCAGGAACTGCTACTATCGTAGTATACAAAGCAATTGCATTAGGGGCGGATCATAGGCAATCAACCCCTAACTAGATATAGTCTTATAGTTAAAGTTTTCATTCAATAGCAATCTACTCAAACCAGTGAAGTGTTGAATGACTGCAGGCAGGATTCAAACAGGAACCAAGCATGTAGAAAGTAAATTTTCCATGTCATACGATTCAAATAAGCAAAAGACATCAGTGTGTGTGAGATATTAGCTAGCTGCACCCATAGGTTTTTGCTTCAGACTGTTCAAATGAGGGTTTGTGTGATATGACAGTTGTTGTCGCTAAAGGGCAGCAATTAACAATCAAACATAAACAAATGATGACTAAGGAATTTGCAGTTAAAACCGCCAAGATGGCTTCGCATAAGTTCTCAGGGATTTGTTCCACGTGTCGTTGTTGCAGCACTGCTTGCGCTTTGGTGGTCAGGTTTTTCACATCACTGGACGGCTGGTCCGACAAAATCATATTGGCCGCTGCACCATCTGTAAAGTCACCTTGGTCGTCTCTAGAACTGGATTTGGGGACTGGTACCACAATATCCTTAGCTGGATGAGCACAACGTGCTAGAATCCACAAAAACCTGTAGAAGCAAGCACAGCATATCCTCGTCCCCCTAGAGGGGAGAGGCAAAACTTTTTAAACCTGTTGTGTTACCCACGCCAAATTGGGGTACGCTAAATTGTTGGGTACCCAGAGCCCTCCTTTTTTATTTGTTTGGGAAGACAGTCCTTAAAGGACCAATTACCAAGTTCCACAATGGCTTGACCTGTGGAATTGTAAGGAAGCCCAAAAATTAAAACAATGTTTCAAGTTGTACAAAATTGCGAAAAGGCCAATGAAAAATAGGCCGAGCCATTATCAGTTTTTAAAGAGAAAAATTGACCCAAAATAGTAATAGCTGAAAAAAGATGAGAAATAACATAGCTGTTTCTCCTGTTGAGATGTGTCCCAAAACACTCCTGAATAGGTGACAATAGAAACATGAATATATTTCCAGGGAGCCAGAGAGTGACCATGGGTGACATCAATTTGTCATAGTTGATTAGAGGCCAAACCATGGGGATCAACTTCCATGTCCCCCCGAGGGGGATGCCCCAGAACATTGGGGACAAGATGAAACAATCTGCTTGGCTTGGTCGAGTGGAATATGGCAAGCTTGTGCCAGCCCTCTGACATTCTAATGAAAAAAAAAAGTAATTAAAAATGGATCTGAAAAGAGATAAAACATAGACAGCAGCATCCGCATAACTGTTGCTTTAAGAAAGAGGTCCTGGAAGAAACGCATGTGAGAAACAAAGTATAAATGCTTTTGGTATTGTAATAGTTGCTACAAAGTAAAAACAAAGCCATGAGATTAGAATCAATCCTGGGTGTGATGGAAGCTTATTAAAAATAAGTTGACATGCATAATGAAAGTCAGAAATTTAGTTAAAAAGCTTGTTGAGAAAAGATTTAGAAAGCTAAAATAGCAGCAGCTAATTCTAAGTATTGTAGGAACAACTGTATTGCAGGGTAGGAAACTTTCCAGGGAAGCAATCGCTCCTCTCATTCATCCTCCACCTGAAAAAAACAGTAAAAGCTTGCAAAAGCAAAGAAACAAAAACAATGGATGAATAGGAAAAGAAGAAGTCATTAAACACGCAAGCCGGAGGCCTTTAAGCAAATGATATGAAATACAGCCCACATAGTCAGTTAAAGCACACTGAAGAGCTAAGTTATTCTGAAAATAAAATTGAAAATCAGATTTTGGAATAGGAAAAATAATATTAATCAAATCAATCCAATTTTTGTGACAAACCCAAGATTATTAATTCAACAACTGCCTGAAAAAATGGCAAAACTTTGTGAAATGGGGTTTTTTGTCTGAATATTCCTAGAGGCAGTTTACTAGTAAAAAAACATTAAAAGAGTTAGCGCACAATTTATATGATCTACAAACTAAATGCTCAAAATGTTATTAATCTTTTCAACTGTGGCAAGGGCTGCAGAAAAAAAATCACAATGAGATCGTCGGACTGTTTTCCTTTGGTCAATAAATCAAATAAAGAACTTAAGTAAATGTGCCGGCAAAGAAAAATACGGATGAACCCAAGTAAGGATCCCCAGCAACTGCCATAAATTAATTAGCAAAATACCTTCGTGTACATTTAAACAAAGAAAAACTGGAGCAAAAAAAGATTGCAACATTTCATGAAGTTGTACTTTTTCTGGAGCAATCTGCAATTCATAAACACTTAAATCATTTTTTTACATTTCTGAAAGCCAATTACGTTGTATCTTTGGGTTTCATCCATATAATAATTTAACAAAGCCAGAGTTGAGGCTACAAATATCTAAAGGTTCCTGTTACTACTTGGTTCTAGTAAACAGTTGAGGTCATCAGTCACTGAGATCATGGAGGTTTGCTGCACATGTCTGTATGTAACCTTTCCTCTCTACTTACATCTGGTTCTGCTAATTAGGTGAACTCATAGGCATTCGAGGTAACCAGCTACTGAGATCATGGCATTTTTGTTGCACTATCTTTACATAACCTTTCCTCTATTCCTACAAACTTGTAGTAAAATGTATAAATATTTACACCCACACACACCCACACACCAGAAAGTATAATCAAATAGAGACTACTGTTTACAGCCTTTTTTCTGCTGCTGTTATTTTACATATGGGTATGTACCAGTGGTGGGATGCAATTTTTTTTTACTACCGGTACTGTGGGCATGACTTTGTGGGCATGGTATAGCTTTGTGGGTGGGGCTTTGTGGGCATGGCAGAGGGAAGATACTGTAAAATCTCCATTCCCTCCCCACTCCTGGGGAAGGATACTGCAAAATCCCCATTTCCTCCCAATCAGCTGGGACTCGGGAGGCAGATAATAGATGGGGGCAGGACCAGTCAGAGGTAGAATTTACCAGTTCTCCAAACTACTCAAAATTTCCATTACTGCTTCTCCAGAATACCACCTCTGGTATGTACGTGACACAATAGATTATATAGAAATGGAACACTAGGCTAACATACTCTCTTCAAAAGTATTGACAAGCTCTCTGCCTATATTGTGCAAAACTGTGATGCTGTGGCAAATTTGCATTGTTCAGTTTGTGGCCAAATAAACCATGTGTCTTCCTATGAAGTTGTACAAGACTATGAGACAAAGTTTAGAGGAGGCATCTATTGTCACCACTGCATCATTTAAACATATTTTTGGAATTTATTATTATACACAAGCTTGAAGGATTTGCTTACATTTATTTAACATTGTGAAGGAGATCAAAAATAAAAAAAAATCCACCTTTCTTCAGTTCAGCCATCAGAAATTAAGTATTGTATTTGAGAGCTGAGGTGACGTAGTGGTTTCACAAAAGATCAGCCCTTCTGCCTTACAAAAGTTCTCAATCCAATTTAAAGAGTTTCTTAGATGAATGTGAGTTGTCATGTTCAGGTTTATTTGGCCTGAAAAAAAGAAGTAAAAATTACACATTTGCAAATCTAGAGCTTATAGACAACCATCAGCCAACCAATATATATTAACTGGCGAAAAGCTGAACATAATAAATTTTCAGTCAATTACTGCTTGCTATCATTTCAGTTAGACCACTATCTGAGAGTCTCATCCTGCTCCTTTTGGATTTCAACAGAGTTGCACCTAAACAAACACCTCTCATGCTCTTTACAAAAGAAAGATAAATGGCTAATGTTTCCCTCTCCTAGATTTCACATATTTTTGTCCCTGCAAACATTTATCCACTGTTTTGCAAAACAAAAACCCCAGACATAATTTGAGAGGAAATTACTTTTAAAACACACAAAGAAATTATATACAAGATCTCAAAAGCTTCCCAAGCAGCGTGGCAGCATTTCACATCAAATCCCTGGACTTGGAATGGTGGTGAGGTACTTTTTCTAATCCTATCAGTGTGTTAGTACAACAGGGGCCCTAGAAACTGAGAGGAAGACTGAGACCTTCAAGCCCAAGGAAATGATTTATTGATGTTTCTAAAGCAGCCAAATGCTTAAAAGGCATTTCCTTGTCCAAGGATAAAACTGCACTGGTACAAGAATAGATTGCTATTGCAACTCCCCAATGAAATCATGTGATGGGGAATTAGTTGCTTCAGTGTAGCTGCTGCAGTAGCAGCTGGAATTTTTTTATCAACCTCAGACCTTGAAGACAGTATTTTTACCTGATGCTTAGGGGAGTGCAGATTGGAACCTCTGACAAATCTGATGCAGCAGCAGAATAGAAGCCATGCCATTTCCTTTGAGGTGGGGAGCATTTTTAAAAAATATGTTTTATACATTGCTTAAACATTGGTCTACTAATTGATATAGATCAGTAGCTAGCCTGGAAGTTGTATCTGGATCAAAAGGATATACAGTAGGTTTGTAATATTTTCATCATGATAGTCTGAATCGATACATGATGAAAGTGACGTCTAAGTCAATATGCAGTCAGTTCCGGAAGTAATCAGCACGTCCACATCAAATCGGGAAAGAAAGAAGGCACTCTTAATTATAATTAGTTATAATATGCTTTGCATTGTTGAGATTCTTAATGCATGTTATGCTTTATACATTGCGCATGAATTTATGTTACTATAGCTTCACAGAGAGCCAGTTTGGTGTTGAGGTTAAGGCAGCAGGCTAGAAACCAAGACACTGTAAGTTCTAGTTCCACCTTCAGCACAAAGCCGTGACCTTGGGCTATTCACTTTCTCTCAGCCTTAGGAAGGTGGCAATGTTAAACAACTTCTGAAAACCTTGCCAAGAAAATTGGGGACTTGTGCAGGCAGTATCTGAGCAATAGACACAATTGTACGGAAGAAACAAAAATAGTTCCATGACATATTGCTGTGCTGTACACCATCCTGCCCAATGCTATAAGAAAGATCATCAGGAGTCATTATTAATATTTAAGTAAAACTACCATACACATGGGCTGTGTAATGCTGAGAACATTCTCTCACTTTCCATACCAAAGAACCTGGGTTACCTTAAACAACAAACTAAAGAATTTATTGTACTCCTTTTGGTAGCCCAAAACACAGATGGTGAGCCACTTTTAGCTTGACTAGCCACTCCTTATTTACCCCTCTAGTTCTCCCTTCTTTTTCTCTTCTTCTTTTTTTCTTTTTGTGGAATCAACAGATCTGTAGGCTATGCCTACTTATAAAGGTGTTCTTTCTTCTTCCAAATTCTGTCCTTTGGTGTCCTAAGCACCAAAGAAAACCTCTATCCACTTAGAAAAGAATAAGTTGCAGTTTAAGGGATTTTTGTCTGATTACAAAAATTATGATACAGAATTATGGCAACAAAAATATGAAATTTTAGGAGAGATATTTTAGAATATTTGGCTAACAGAGTGTATTTATTTGTGCTATACACTTATTTTGCTTGTTTTGGACAGGCATTGTATACAATACAATACAATACAATACAATACAATACAATACAATACAATACAATACAATACAATACAATAGTAGAGTTGGAAGAGACCTTGGAGGCCTTCTAGTCCAACCCCCTGCCTAGGCAGGAAACCCTATACCGTATGAAGCAATAGATCTTTACCAAGTGAAATGACAGATAATTGTATTGTTAATTCTGCTGCAATAATTCATGTCCTATTGTCTAGATATTGTAAAGCTACAATGAATTAATAATATGCAAAATTATTGAACTTACAGTATGCTTTGTAGTGATGACGTGGGATAAGGAAGTTGGGGAAAAATAGACATCACTTCAGTAGGCTTCATTTTGTTAGTTAAGTTTTCCATCTACTATCTTGAGTTTCCTTGTTAATATTTGTAATATAAATAATATGGATCTAAAACACCAGGTGATAAAAACAAGAAAAGGTAGAGTTTTGATGGAAAAACAGCTCAGGGAGGGAAGTAACACATTAGGATTACGCAAATCCAAATAAGTCCTTCACTTTGATTTTTGAGCAAAAGAACCCATACAAAGAGCCTTTACATGGGATTGGTGCTTCACTTCTAATCAGTAATGTGGCTTGACTATGCCACTTCACCAGGCAATAATGGTTGCGCTTTGGTTTGATATTAATGGAATAGCCAACCAAGGGGCAGCTCTCTTTCTCAACCATTTACTGATGCCTGAAATAACTTCATGATTCAAAGTGCCTTGTCAAAGGACATGATTTGTAAATAGTTATCGCAGTCCTTAAGTTATGGCCATAATTGAATCTGGCAATTACAGCCAGAAATCATGTTGGTTGTAAAGCAAATCACCATGTGACATGACCTAATTTTACAACCTTTTTTGCAACAGTTGTTAAGAAAACATGGAGGTTGCTAAGTGAGCTTTGTAGTTGTTAAACAAGCCCATTGTTCACTATTAGCTGGTTTTTGCCAGAAACCAGAAATAATTGCCAGTTTCTAGCAAAACCATCCTAAATGGTTGTCACGTGACCTTGGAGTGTTACAAATTGCCTTAAATATGGGTCAGTTGTTGAGCACCCAAAAATGTGGTCATATGACTGTGGAGGAGGGGGCCACAACAGAACTTGAAAAAAACAGATCATAAATAGCTCTTTTGGTGTCCATTGTAACTTTGAACAGTCCTTAAGCAACTGGTCATTAGTCGAGGACTATGTGTATTAAATCATTCCAAGTTAATCAAACACCTATATATTTAGCATAATTTCTAAAATGTCTTTTTTTTAAAAAAAAAATTCTAAACAAGTACAGGGGAAAAAAACCCTCATCCTGAAACTGCATTTCTCTTCCAAAATAATTGATAGCTACAGTATCAACTTTCTGGTTCTGTGTAGGAAGTCTCATGAGCAAAATATGAGGCAGTGCTTTCTTCTTCTACTCCTGGCTGTCATGCCATCTTTCACTGATATGTTTCCTCTGACATTGGAGACAATGAGTATTTGGCCCTCACAATAAACTTATCTTTATTACTTTGTTTAGTTTTTTTAAAGCCAATTTGATGCCAATCACAAATATCATGAGGAAGTTAAGTTGAACTTATGTGAAAGTTCAACTTCTCACAAGTTAAGTTGAACTGGAAAAAATAGCAGAAGAAGGAAATATAATGAAGTCCTCTGGAACAGTGGTGGGATTCAATTTTTTTTCTACTACTGGTTCTGTGGGCATGGCTTGGTGGGCGTGGCATGGCTTGGTAGGTGTGGCTTGGTGGGCATGGCAGGGGAAGGATATCCATTCCTTCCCCTCTTCAGCAGAAGGATTCTGTAAAATCTCCATTCCTTCCCCACTTCAGGAGAAGGGTAGTGTAAAATCCCCATTCTCTCCTGAACAGCTGGGATTATGGAGGCAGAGAATAGATGGGGGGAGGGGACAGTTAGAGATGGCATTTACCGGTTCTCCGAACTACCCAAAATTTCCACTACCAGTTCTCCAGAACTGGTCAGAACCTGCTGAATACCACCTCTGCTTTGGAACCATCTGGCTCTCTGGAGCTAGTTGGAGTCATCAATACAATTTTGGAGACTCAGCTGTCAAATGCATGGTTTGGGGAGGCTCAAAGAAATCTCCACCCTTATGAGTAAACCAAGAAAATTTGAACAAAAAGGTGAATTGTTTTATGCAAACATTTCCTACTTTTTCTCCCAGCCACTGGATCTTCGAACTGGTTACACCACAAACTGTAAAGAAGTGACTTCAACATTAGTCAGGAAATAGTGCACATTTGGTGGTGCTTTTTGGCAGTACCCAGATGACTGCCAAGTATCTCTCACTCATATGCTGTTGAAACCTGCCTGTGGACTTGCCTGGACTATTTACTGCCTTTCTGGGCCAACCTTCTCTTTTATTATTTGTTTAAAAATCAAGCAGTGTCTTCATTCTATATCTTTGAATTTCCAGTAAAGATGAGGAAACAAATGCCTCACAGTTTAAACTCCTTTGATTAATTCACCATTAGATGAAAGTATTTCCCACTAAAGTTTTCAGAATCCAGAAATTCCACTGTCTTGGATAGTCTTAAAAGTAAAGTTTTACTGAAATGTGATTGGTTTTCACCCTCCTCTTTCTTTTCCTTCCCCTTCTTAGAATTTTTTTTTTTTTTTTTTTTTTTGGAGAAGAAAATGTATAGGAAATCCTCATGGATGAATGGAATCTTCTGACATTTTAAATATGGACAAGGAGTGGGTCAGAATAACTTTCACTTATCTATTAGAGCTGCAGAAGAAGCATTTTATTTTCTAGATGAATATAGAATATAATAACAGAGTTGGAAGGGACCTTGGAGGTCTTCTAGTCTAACCCCCTATTTAGGCAGGAAACCCTACACCACTTCAGACAAATGGTTATCCAAACTCTTCTTAAAAACTTCCAGTGTTGGAGCATTCACAACTTCTGGAGGCAAGTTGTTCCACTGATTAATTATTCTAACCTTCAGGAAATTTCTCCTTAGTTCTAAGTTGCTTCTCTCCTTGATTAGTTTCCACCCATTGCTTCTTGTTCTACCCTCGGGTGCCTTGGAGAATAGTTTGGCTCCCTCTTCTTTGTGGCAGCCCCTGAGATATTGGAACACTGCTATCATGCATATATATACCTATAACAATATCATAATACTTTTTTCGTATTGTTCTGTTTTTTTAACATTGTAATGTTAAACAACAAGAACAGTTAGGAATCAAATATGTAACTATCTAAGTAAGTAAGTAAGTGAATAGAGAAAGAAATATTTATTTGTTGTAAACATGACTGCTGCCTGATTTTTCTAAGTTTTAGACAGTTTACATAGATAAAGACAATAAAATCACAACAACGCATATTATAAATAGGAAAACAAACAATGAAATACATATTCAACATACTATTATTCACACTGACATTTTAAATACTGGGTATATTTCTAACAGTATCCATACAACCACCAGTCAAGCTACTGATAAAGAAAGCGGTTTTGTTTGGAAGTTCATTCCACTAAAAGAAAGATAGATGTGAGGCACCACAACGCTTTTTACCATATTGCGGCTACTAAGATTAATATTAGTTTAACCTTTGTTCACATTTTATTTTAACCTTTGTATACAACGTTAAGTGTCTTTTTTCTAATGTACATTGAATAGGTCACTAGGTTAAAAAGAAAGTCAAGGTTTATAGCAGTACAAAACACCTGGAGGGGACTGGATCTTCCAAATATCTTAGAAGATCAAGGTCTTGAACAGTAGGTAATAGAACATTCATGTCCATATGTACCAGTAAGTCTCATTGGAATCACTTCTCTGACCACAAGAGACAATGAGGTACAGAAAGAGTGACCAATTTATTCTTGTTAAATTGTCTGTTTGTCTATTGCTCTTTGTCTCTTAATCTGAGGACATTTTCTTTTCAAGAACATGTAGAAGCCGCACTGCATATTGGACATTAATACAATTGAGTGAGTCCAGAGATATTTCACGAGAAGAGTACTCCACTCCTCTGCTCACAACAGAATCCCTTAGGCCACCAGACATGAACTTTTTGGCTTCGACAACTTAGAACTACACCATCTTCAGTCTGACCTAAGTGTAGTACATAAAATTATCTGCTACAATGTCCTACCTGTCAATAGCTACTTCAGCTTCAACCACAACAATGCACGAGTACACAATAGACACAAACTTAAGGTAAAGTGTTCCAAACTCGATTGCAGAAAATACGACGTAAGCAACAGAGTGGTCAGTGCCTGGAATGCACTACCTGACTGTGGTTTCTTCCACAAACCCCCAAAACTTTAACCTTAGACTGTCTACTGTCAACCTCACCCCATTCCTAAGAGGTCTGTAACAGGTGTGCATAAGTACACCAACGTTCCTACCATTCTTGCCCTAATGTCCCCTTTTATTTGTATCAATTTTATGTATTCAAATCAGGTTTATACATATATGTTATCTAATACATGCTTGATGAAATAAATAAATAGATAGATAGATAGAACACATGAGGAAGAAAGTGTTAATGTCCAAGGAGAGAAAGCAAGGTCACAGGAATTAATCAGGAAGGAACAAGTCTTTAAGGAAAAACAAGGTTTTGGTAGACCATCCATCCAAGAGTCAGCCATAGGATGGAGCCAAGTATAGAACTGCTTCTATACTTCTATATAACTCCTCAATGTTTGGAGCTAAAGGTATAAAGAAGGGTTTCAGTTGTTTTCCAGTGTATTCCTCTGAATTCTTTGCATAACTTTAGGATATGAATCATCTCTCAATGTATGACATGCAGGTATGGCACCTACACACACACACACACACACACACACACACACACACACACACAGTGTGTGTGTGTGTGTGTACGTGCCATACATGCATGCATATTGTTGTGGCCCACCAGCGGCCAGCTGAGCTGTTGGTGGAACCTGACAGCGATGAACACTTTGAGATTGCCCTGGAGGCTGAGGAAGACCCTGGGGGGTGTTTGGAGTTGGAGCAGGGACTAGAGGGGCCTGTTGGCCACCAGGTGGCATCTGAGTCAGGAAGCAGTGAGGAAGAACACAGAGAGGCTGTTGTTAAATTCGTAATAACGAGTCTGAGGCAACTGTCAGTCCAACAAGTTTATTGGAACAACAACTGGCTGACAGGAACACAACGCGGGCCGTCTGACAGCTATTTATACTTGCAGCTGTCAGACGGCTTAACCAATGAGAACTTGACAATTCTCCCGCCGGCTGGAGCCGCGCCTAGGCCAATCAGAGGGCTTCCCTGAACGCCCTCTGCTGGCCAGGCTCGGCAGAACTCAACACCCCTTTCCCCCAGATGGCGCATGCGTAATCGTCGAGATAGCCTGGGCGTCTGCGCACGCGCTGGGAACGCCTAAGCGAAGATGGCGCATCGTCCGGGGTGGAAGGAGTGTCCGCTCCGCCCTTGTGACGAATCGCTGGAGGAACGGCTTCGGCGGGCCCAACCCCATGGAATGGATTCAACAGAACAGGTGAGTGAACCAGCGTGCTGGGAGGGCGATGCGCGGAATCGGAGACAGGGTTTTGTACAGGGTCGGGCCGGCAGGCGGCGTTGGCAGGGCCTGGTTGTGGCAATCCGCTGTTTGCGTGCGTTGGATCTTCTGCCGGTCGCCTCCGCAACAAGTCTAAATGCCGCCGCCAAGATCTCCCATCGTGGAGGAGGACCCTGTAAGAACAGGGCCCTGTTACTTCGGTGACTCTTCCCGGTACCCACTTCGGCTCCCCTGCGAAATTGCGGGCAAAAACTTCCTCCCCCACCAGAAAGGCCCTTGGGGGGGTAGAGGGGGTGAAGGGAGGAATAGAAAAAAGGGGATTAAGGCGGTCTAAGGTAGATCGGAGGCGACGGCCCATGAGTAATTCAGAGGGAGCTTTGCCCGTGGAGGAGCAAGGGGTGGTGTGTTGGGAACGAAGATATGTATGAATGCGCTCGGGCCATGGAAGGGCAGACATGCGGGCAAACGCATCCTTAGCGGAGCGTACGGCCCCTTCTGCCAGGCCATTGCTGGCAGGGTGATGTGGAGAAACGGGGGCATGGCGTATGCCGAGGGAGGTTAGGAAGGCGAGAAATTCAGAGGAAGAGAATTGGGGCCCGTTATCCGAAACGATGACATCGGGCAGGCCGTGAGTAGTGAAAAGAGCATTGAGGACGCGGATAGTGGACTTGGAGGTGGTGCTGGTCATTGGGAAGAGTTCGACCCATTTCGACCAGGCATCCACAACGAGTAGGAATGAGTGACCATCAAGAGGACCCATGAAGTCGATGTGCAAGCGACTCCATGGGCCCATAGGTGGCTCCCATTCCCGGGGAGGCGAGGTAGGAGGGGCAGCCTGGACACCCTGGCAGGCCGAGCAGCGCTGGACATAGGAAGTGATGTCTGCATCCATGGATGGCCACCAGACATAGCCGCGGCCAAGAGCCTTCATGCGGACTATGCCAGGGTGGCCGTCATGGAGGCGAGACAGCACTACGCTGCGCAGGGAGGAAGGAATGACCACGCGGGAGCCCCAGAGGAGGCAATCCTGCATGATGGAGAGTTCCAAACGTCGGCGGAAGAAGGGCAGTAATGAATGGAAGGTGGCCCATGACATGATGGATCGCGCTGATCCCGTGTCCACCTCCATGGAGGTAGGAACCCCCTCAATGAATACGGGGAGGTGCAGCTTACCTCGGCCCTCCGCAGAGGAAGAGGCCGAGTCTACCAGCCATTCTGGGAAAGCTGCGTTGGGGTCGCCAACGGTGAGGGAGTTTTGACGCCGGGCAGGCATACGAGCAGTAGCGCGTGGCGGCTGCGGAGGTTGTTGTGAAGGGCGCCTGTCAGTAGGTGCGGAACGGCAAACGGCGGCAAGGTGTCCTTTTCTGCCGCATTGGTGGCAGAGAGCGGCTCTGAATCGGCATTGGGAGCGTTGGTGGCGGCCACCACAACTGAGGCAGGAACGTGCATCTCTGGTTGATAGTGACTGCAGGCGGTCGATGGTTTGATCCACATCAGTTCGGAACGAGGAAGCTGTAGATGGAGCATAGGTGGAGGCATTAGCCGCATAGGGAGAGGGCGGCAGGTAGGCAGATGGAGGTAGATGGCTGAGGTGGCTGAAATCCGGCGTGGATTGGTCAGCCATCTCGTAAGCCCTGGCATCGTCGACTGCAATTTTTAGGGTGAGCTCAGGGCGAGCCAGGATCCGTCGATGCAGTTTAACGTCGCGGAGGCCGTAAATAAATTGTTCTAGCAGAGCGTCGTCGAGATCGCTGAATTCGCAATGTATAGCCTCCGCACGGAGGGCTGCAATATACTGGGCGATGGTTTGGCCGTCCTTTTGAATGCAGCGATGGAAATACTGACGGCGGGCAAAACGAGATGGGGCGGGCTCGTAATGGTGTTTGAGACGGAGGATTAGCTCGTCCCACGGCAGTGCGTGGGCAGGATCCGGGGAAGCGAGAGCCCGGGCTGTGGCAAACATCTCCGGGCCGCAGTAATTCAAGAAGATTCCTCTTTTCCGTTCCATGGAGAGGCTGGTGAGGTCGTGGGCTATGAGGAAACACTCGAATCGTTCGAGAAAGGCTTCCCATGCCTCAGCCTCAGGCCGGAACGGGGAGAAGACGGCGTTGGAGGCCATTGGTGGCACCGTGTGAGGGTCCGTGTTGTCGCCCGTCCTCGTTGCCAGTGTTAAATTCGTAATAACGAGTCTGAGGCAACTGTCAGTCCAACAAGTTTATTGGAACAACAACTGGCTGACAGGAACACAACGCGGGCCGTCTGACAGCTATTTATACTTGCAGCTGTCAGACGGCTTAACCAATGAGAACTTGACAATTCTCCCGCCGGCTGGAGCCGCACCTAGGCCAATCAGAGGGCTTCCCTGAACGCCCTCTGCTGGCCAGGCTCGGCAGAACTCAACAGCTGTCCCTGATGTGCATATGTGTAGGGCTGATAGGAGGAGGGAGCAGCTTTGGACAAAGGCTCACAGAAGGAAATAGGGACATGTGGCTACTGATTGGCCCCTCCCAGAGAGCTTATAGGTGGGGCGACGGGAGGGGAATTTTGCAGGAAACAATAGTTAAAGTTTGAAGAATTCTGTGAGTTGCGTGAGCCTTGTTTTCATAGAGATATTTTTCTAGGCCCCTAGCCAAGGGGTGGCTTACCTCCTCCCTTAGTCATGGCAGACACCCAAGCCAGTGTCAATATAATTTAGAGGCTTGGGACAGAACACATATAGATTATATCTATATACTGATTTACTCAGCATTATCAATTGTGTTTATTTTCCCCCACATTATTGGGTGAGCAAAATGTAAATTTTCTGAAAAATGTCTTCACCATGTATTTAATCCCCTATTTTGAATGTGTTCTGATTCTTTAACCTATTTTATGAAAAACAATTCATCATTTTATTGTGATGAGGCAACAATGGAGTTATAATAAAAAAACTGATATCAAAATTGTAAAATATTTCTAAACTCAAAAATGCAATAAGTCAATAAATAGCATTGCCATAATTTATTAAGAATTATGGCAATATACTGTATGTATGTATATATGTATGTATGTATGTATGTATGTATGTATGTATGTATGTATGACATGATTGCAGTGTTCTGATATCTCGGGTTGCCACAAAGAAGAAGGAGTCCAACTATGCTCCAAAGCACCTGAGGGTAGGACAAGAAGCAATGGTGGAAACTAATCAAGGAGAGAAGCAACTTAGAATTAAGGAGAAATTTCCTGACAGAACTATTAATCAATGGAACAACTTGCCTCCAGAAGTTGTGAATGCTCCAACACTGGACATTTTTAATGTGGTCTGCCAGTGGCCTGTGGAGCTGACAACAGAGTCAGACAGTGAGGAGTGGGGAGGAACATGAGGCAGTCCTGGAGTCTGAGGAAGGCTTGGACAAGGGCTCTGCATGAGAGGAAGAGAGGGGGCCAGGGCCATCTGGGAGTTATGTGCTACCTCCAGAGCCTCTAGAGTCAGACACCAGCGAGGCAGAGGAACAGGGGGATCCTGTTCCCAGTGTGTGCATGTGCAAAGCTGCCAGAAGGCAAGAACAGTTAAGGCAAAAGGGACAGCTCGGGAGTAAGGCTTGGGAGTGATTGGCCCCTCTCATAGGACATAAAGATGGAGCAAAGGCATGTGAGCCTTTGCAGGAAGCAACTTTGTTCATGCGGGTCGGTTTAAATTCTGAAGCTCCGTTTTGACTCTGTGCTCCTTGTGGCCTTGCAATGCTAATTGCCAATTAGGTCTTTGGTAGCATTTCAAGGGAGATAAAGGTGGGTGCTTATCAGCCTTATCCTGAAAGACTTTGGCAGACTTCTGTCAGACTCTTTTGTGACTCATTACGGGCTGTGAATGAACATAATTTTCTGCTGTTGAAATAAAAAGAGAGTTTTTGACTAAGCGTGTGCTTTTTACTGTCTCTAGAAGCCTAGGTCAGAACAGTTTTTAAGAAGATGTTGGATATCCATTTGTCTGAAGTGGTGTAGGGTTTCCTGCCTAAGTAGGGAGTTGGACTAGAAGACCTTCAAGGTCCCTTCCAACTCTTTTATTCTATTCTATGTATGTGTGTATTTGACACTCACAAATGTATCAGAGCTTACTTGTGAATGAAAACATTCAACAATTATGCAATGATCAACAGATTTTGCTTTTCCACATATATTACTGTAATCTTTAAAAGTGTGTGAAGGAAGAAAATGAAAAAAAAAACCTAAGAGGATTCACACACTTTAAAAATATAATTTTAATTCTGCCATTAAAAATTGACTTTAATCCAAGAATAAAATTCTATTTGGCCTTGCAATTTGCCATCATGAATTGACTTTTTTTTCTTCGTCTAAGGAAATTTGGTCTGTAGGGTTCATAAATGTCTTTTGAGATCTCCTGCTGCTTTTTATTCAATCTGAAGTGTAGGTTTATAAAATATACAAATTAGATTAATTGTTTATTGATATTGTCTGGTTAAACCGCACACCTGTGTGCGGGACACACAAATGGATGCACATGCGTGTACACTCACCCAGTCATACAGATCCTTGTCTTAGGACAAAGCTGTTCCCATCAGCATGCAAAGAACTTGCTTGTCTGTCAAAGATTATCTGCATCTTTTCAATCACTTCCTTCCATTGATCTTTTTATGTCTCTCTTTTAACTTATGCTGTTGCTGATATTCAGTGACAGGAAGAGCCTGGCTGCACATTAATCCCTTGATGGCTATCTGAAACCATCCCAAGAGCATTAATAGCAGTTATCTAGTGGAAGGGGAACTTGTTATGGCATCATTGAAGAATAGACCTCTAATTGGAGCTAATCATGTGCACAAGTCAGGTTTGAAATGAAAGTATTGATTGATTTTAATCTTTACAATGGAATTTTGACATTAACATGTACACATTTTTATCCAGATCTCATAGGCATTCTCCCCCAAAGATTCATTTTAGAGAAACGGCATTCCTTTACTATAAAGGGTGACTTTTCTGTATAGTTTCAGCCTTTGCCTCTGGAAGGCCAAAAATCAGCTGGCTGGTGTGTGCATGCACTCTGGAGCTGATGGCTTGCTTGCCAGCAGATATGGCTCCACGTGCCACCTTTGGCATGCATGCCATAGGTTTACCATCACAGGACTAGGCAGTCCTCTGTCTAAGATCCTTTGTATTTCTCCAGACAGCAGGAGAAGGGAAGGCCCTTTCCAATTTTATGATAAAAACTAAGATTCTTCTTCCCCACACCTACTTGGTTGTCAGCCCTAATAAGGTCATTGGGTTGATTTCTGAATGGGTGTTTATATAAACTCTCATTACATCCCCTTGTGTCAGAAGATTATATTAAAAAGGCAAGTCATCTGATTGTTATTACATCAGCCAGTTGTATGTGCTAGCTTTCCAAGAAAAGGAAAGCTACCCTTCCTTTGCAAATTCTATATAACTTTCTGATAACTGTCAATGGCAAACTGTAGCTTAGACATAAAGCACCACAGGGACTTGCCTTAGAAAATGACTCAGCCAGAAGCCAAAGGTGCATTATTGTGTATTATTTCCTTGTTTTACATTTATGGAGCACATATGATTCTTTTTGTTAAGTTCTCACTAACAAAAAGTGAAATTCCTCCTGTTTTCTAATGAACTTTGTCTCTTGACCTCTTCTTTGTTATGGAATTAACTATCCCATACACTGAAATAAGTATCTTCCCTAAAGCATATCGGCTATTGTGTGACTTCTCCACACTATATTCTGAGCCTCAGTAATCACTTCAAGTAGGGGCTGAGAAGAGGTAGATTGCTAAACCTTAACACAGTTTCAAAGAATTCAAGTTAAACATGCTAGCATTAATGTGGAAAATGAATTCATTCTGTGTATCTATCTGTGGGTATGAAAGCTTAATATATGGATCTCTTCACAGACAGCCTGTCATGCTTCACCACTATATTTCCATCACTACCGACAACATAATGGTGCCCCACCATTCATGTTCCAATGAACACCTCAAATCAGGCAGACACATAACAGATTAATTAGGGGGCTTGGTAAATTGAATCCATGGACTGTAATTACCAACACTCAAGACCTGCAATTTCTGTTTTAATTAAAATAAACAGTGTGAAGAAGCTGACATCACAGCGGAGTAACCAGCATAGAAGTCACCATTAATTATGTTGAACTGTGCCCTTCATTGTTAGGAAGGAGGTACTAGTGGGGGCTTGACTGAATATACATGCACTGGACCTGATTCATAGGGTATAATTAATGTATGTAAACCTCATATCACAATTTGGAAACCGAGAACATGGTTTGCTACAGTTATTGCTTAAATGAAATGCATTGAAGGAGGTTTTTTTAAGCTTGCCTTTTAAATTAAAATTAAACAGTAAAAATCAAATTTTAAACTTCTTCTAATATTTTCCCCTCCCTCCCTCCCTCCCTTCCCAAATCATTGGGGGCAGCTGGCTCCATTTATTGGTAAAGATTACATACTTCCATTCAGTAAAACTAAATTATTTTAATCTACATTAATTTGGTGTAACTGGTTTGAAGATCTATTAGAACAAACTTGGAGACTGAAAGTATGTATGATCAGTAAGAAATTCTCACATAGGCTAAAATTTGTAGAGCTTCTCAGTCATCCAAGTCATGGTTGTCCCAAAAGTGCTTTTTCAGGAGGCAACTTGACTTCCTTGTTTTTTCTTTTGAAGACGTTGTGCTTCTCATCCAAGAAGCTTCTTCAGGATAATGGGGAATGGAAGGATTTATATTCCTTGCAGACAGATGCATCCTTTTATAAGGTTGTTGAATCCCTTGAAGGTTTATCTGTGTCCTTGGGGTCACCTGAGTAGAATTCCTGGTTCCTGTCATCTCACATAGGCTGCAAAATGATTGATGTTTATATGGGACAGAGTAAAATAAAGAGAAAATATCCAGCATCATTGATATATCTAAAACATGCTGGTCACAAGATTCTAAGATATATATGGATAGATAAGAGATACTGTGGAGTCCTTGGTGTTCTTTGAGCTTGGTTGTTTACTACTCAGATTTTTCGCTACCTGATTAGATCATGATTAAAGACTAGGTAATGATAAGAAACTTGGTGATGATTAGAGACATTGCCATATAATCTGGAGAGAGAAAAACATTCTACCCACAAACTGTTCTTTGCTGAGAACAAATAATCTCAGGTGATTTGTGCTTGAATCAGAGATGTTGTGGGATGAGGAAGAATAAGAAAGAAGAGTAAGAAAAATCAAAGGCATGGTAGCAGCATGCAGCAATAATGGCTAGGAGGAGATAGGGAAAGTAAAGTTCTAGGAGGATGAAAATAGAGTGTTGGGTGATTAGTTGGAATGGTTACCCTTGAAGCCAAGTATGTTGATGATAGAGCTGGTGATGGGTAAGGAGAACTACAGATAGGAAGGTGATGCAACTGTTGGAAGCTGAGCCAGTGCACAGTCCATATGGAGGAAGATGGGAGAGTCAGACAGGGTGTACCAGCCTTGCCTTAGTTGCCCAATAAGACAATTTTGTTTAGCTGAAATCCAGTACAACCAAGATCCATTGATGTTCACTTGTGTAGTTTCAGGAGAACCTTGAAAACATAATCTGATCGATTTCAATAAAAATGGATGTGTCATTTTGTGCCCTTTTTACAAAATAAGAAAAAAGTGTTTAGGACAGTGGGTCTCAACCTTCCTAATGCAGCAACCCTTTAATACAGTTCCTCATGTTGTGGTGACCCCCAACCATAAAATTATTTTATGTTTTCAAAAAATATGCATTTTCCGATGGGCCTAGGCGACCCCTGTGAAAGGGTCGTTCAACCCCCAAAGAGGTCCCGACCCACAGGTTGAGAACCACTGGTTTAGGCAGTCAAGTCCTACTCTCTATTCTCTAAGGAATCCCAATTAACATATCCTAGATAGATCGCTATCTAGCATCTGTTTAAGCACATCCAAAGAATAGGTGCCTACCATCTTTCTAGGTGAATATTCCTCTCTCGAACGTCACTGTTATTTCTTTTTCCTAGCATACAGTTGGAATACGTACTCTGACAAACTAACAAGTTTTGATCTTCTTTTGGATGGCATATCTTCTAGGAATATAGCACTTATGTTCATTCTTCTCCTATCAGGATTAACCATACCCGGCTCATAGTTGGTTGTTTCTTATCCCCTGATCATCCATGTTGCTCTTCTTGGAATCTATTCTGATTTCTTTTAATTACCACTCACGAATCTAGTAACGTCTGACCAAAGCAAAATAAATAGAAACTATTATTTCCCATGATTTGGTTATGCTCCATTGACATAACCTGAAATAGCATTTGCTGCTTTTGTAGCCATATCACACTTCTTGCTTCTATTCATGTTGTATTTTTTTTATTCAAGCCAGTCATACCCTGTCTCTGTGAATTTGGTTATTATTCCCTAAGTGCTAACACTGCTTGTATATCTGTTAAATTCACTCCATTTCTCTAGTCTGTCATTTTGAATTTTGCCCTTTATAGCATTAGGTAACCAAGCTAATTTTGGGTCATCTGCAGATCTGATAAGAATTTACTCCAAAGAATAGAGGAATTTGAAGTTTTAGGTAGTCTGCTTAATACTTGTTTACAATTTGAGAAATCACTAATGAACAGTCTTTTATGTATAATTTCTGAATCACTTTGTTTCTTCTCACACTTACAAGAATTATGTGGGATATTTTGTAATTGCTTTGTTGAGATCAAGACTAACCTGTAATTTCCTGAATTCTTCTCCCCCACCTTTTTTTGGGAAGATAAGTACTTTTATCTGGTACTTCACTATGCCAGAATTTCTCAAAGATAATAGATAAAAATCTTTCTCTGACCATTAGCTATTTTCTCCAATGCACTTAAGTCCTAAATATTCAAATCCATTCAAAGAGGTATTCCCTGACTATATTTCTATCAAGCTTAGTATTTCATATGTATGTTGCATGCTCCTCTTTTATTGGAGAAGGCTGTGTTTTATTTTGGTATCTACCTTTTGTTTTATTATAAACTTTTTGCTATACATAACATTCCTTGCCAACTTCAGCTCAGCTTTCCCTATACCATCACTACAATTATTTTATTTATTCATTTATTTATTATAAAATTTATATTACCATCTGTTTGTACATGCAACTCAAGGTGGCTTACAGTGGTATAAAGGTAGCGGTTCCCCTCGCACATACTTGCTAGTCGTTCCCGACTCTAGGGGTGCTCATCTCCGTTTCAAAGCTGAAGGGCCAGCGCTGTTTGAAGACGTCTCCGTGGTCATGTGACTGGCATGACTAAATGCCGAAGGCGCACGAAAGCTGTTACATTCCCACCAAAGGTGGTTTCTATTTTTCTACTTGCATTTTTACATGCTCTCGAACTGCTAGGTTGGCAGAAGCTGGGACAAGTAACAGGAGCTAACTCTGTTATGTGGTGCTAGGGATTCGAATCGCCGAACTACTGACCTTTCTGATCGACAAGCTCAGGGTCTTAGCCACTGAGCCACTGCGTCGCTACAGGAGTATAAAAACATGAAATATATAAAAAACAAAACTAATAAAATAAAATAATCAAATAATACATTCATAAAATAATATAATAGCCCCCAACCTCTCACCCCAGCAAAATCACATGAGCCATTTAATGGGCTCCATCCCGCACTGGGTTCCCCAGGGCCACTGGCAGAACCAGGGCTTCAGCGCCTTCCAGACGAGTTTTAGAATGGGGGTCATTCTAACCTCTGGGGAAAAAATGTTCCAGAGAGAGGGAGCTACCATGGACCCTTCTTCTGGGTCCCACCAGATATATCCCTCTATGGGATGGGACCCACAACATTCCTTGCCTCCCCGCTCTAGTGAGTTGGGTATAGATATGTTGGGTATAGATATGCCTGTATGTAATCTGTATGTAATGTATGTACAATACTGGGCTACCTGTATGTAATCTGCTCTTCAGTGTTGTGGTTTTATTTCTACCTCTTCTATGAATCCTTTTTTTGCTTTTGTAGCTTCCCTACACTTATATGTAGCCACAATGGATTCTTTTGCTGCCCCCCTCCCCAAAATCATTGAATTGTTTGCAATGTGTGCTTTTAGTGAGCAGAATTTGCAGCAAATCATGATGATACCAAACTGGTAACATTATACTACCACCAGTAAGCAAGAGCATTACATTTTTGTATTTGACTTCTGATGAAATTATGTAAGTCATGGCATTTGCATGATGACATTGTAACACCTATTTCAGCATTCCCACCTGCTGCTCCACCCTGTAGACACTCATGCTTTTAATATCCCTTTTTTGGGGAACTCCCACTAAACTTGGACTTATTCACCTAATTTTATGCAATAAGATCCTAGTTCTGGATTGAGTTTTTATTAAAATCCACATTTTTACACCATACAAAATGCATTCGACTATATTCCACTGGAATTTCCCTTAAAATCAAGAACTCCAGCATTAAAGGCTCGCTTTTACCCAACAGGCTACTTCCATTTCTTCAACAAGTCATTACTATTGGTTAGTATCAAATAAAGGATAGCTAACTGCCTCGTGCCTTCCTCCAGTCTCTGAAGTCCTCCATCACTATTATTGCTTGTTCTTGCAAAGGTTAACTTATCTATTAGTGGACACATATGGAAGTGGGAGAAAGTCAGTAGATCAGGGCTATTTCAAGTTTCATGCTTGTGTGGAGAAGATAGTTGTAGATAATTTATAAATTTATGGTTTACATACTTGTTTTATATTATCCATATGTGTATGTTTGGCTGCTAGGCATTTTTACACCTTTAGAGTTAGGAAGGCAGGATAAATAACAATAATTATGACAATGAGAACATCTAGCTGATTGTGTGACCAACCTTAATATATTTACATATGGCCAGGTGCATCTCTGCCAATTCTTCCTTAACCCCATATATCAAGAAGGTTTCTAGACAGGGTGCCCTGTCCACCTGCATCTTCCTGGCACTGGTTGGTCACAATCCCAGCCAATGTGTCCTAAGGAAAATAAAATGGTCAACTGTTATAGAAGAAGGAGAAGGGAGCTATGCTAATCAGGAGTTTGCTGTTTCAAACTCCTGTTGGCTTGTCTACTCACACATATCCTTCCCCTGGATGAAGTTGCATTTTCCCAAGTAAAATGAAATGCATATTGCAAGCCAAAAGCAATTTATAAAGCAACCATGCAACTGTGGAAAAAGATGCTGCTTCTTTAATGATATGAATAGAGGTGCTTCTCATTTGGCCTCATTTGATCCTGTAGTTGTCCTGTATTTTGCACTCCACCCAGGCTTCTCTTCCACCACTCCCTTCACCCACTTCCAAATGTGTGTATCCTTTGATGTCATCTGAGATGCTAAAAACATCCTCCCAGAGTATTTGTGCCAGAGTTTCTTTATTATAAATTCTCAGTAATCCATAATGATACACCCTGAAAATATAATCCATCATAAACATTGCAAGCTTGATTCATCTATGAAGGACTTGGGCAATGGAAAAATATCCAAACATTATCCTCATTCATTTAGGAAGAAGAAGCACCCACCATTTCTGTTGGAGTAGCTTCCAAGTTGGGGGGGGGGAGAATGAAACAGCTGGGCAACAGCTGCAGTAATTTCAGAGACCGACGTGCTCAGATTTGATTCAGTGACTTCATACTTGCGAAGGCATCAGAGACACAAACCCTGTAAAAAAAATATCACAAATTGTGCAGGGAGAGTTGTGCAGACCTGTAATTATGTGAGAGATAGCAGATGCTCTGTCAATAATAGCTGATACTTGTGTACTCTCAACATGGCTGTCATGATGGATGCCAGTCATAAAACGACACTCACCAGAAGGCAAACTGGTGAGCTTGCCCCCGGCTACTCCCTCTAGTTTTCCAGAATGATCAGTTTACGGTTTTCCCTTTTCTCTGGATAAATAAATAGAATCAAGATCACGTGAAGTGTTAATACCACTTTATAATGCCTTGGTAAGGCCACACTTGGAATACTGCATTCAGTTTTGGTCACCACGATGTGGAGACTCTAGAAAGAGTGCAGAGAAGAGCAACAAAGATGATTAGGGGACTGGAGACTAAAACATATGAAGAACGGTTGCAGGAACTGGGTATGTTTAGCTTAAGAGAAAGAAGGACTAGGGGAGACATGATAGCAGTGTTCCAATATCTCAGGGGTTGTCACAAAGAAGAGGGAGTCAAACTATTCTCCAAGGCACCTGAGGGTAGAACAAGAAGCAATGGGTGGAAACTAATCAAGGAGAGAAGCAACTTAGAACTGAGGAGAAACTTCCTGACAGTTAGAACAATTAATCAGTGGAACAGCTTGCCTCCAGAAGTTGTGAATGCCCCAACACTGGAAGTCTTTAAGAAGATGTTGGATAGCTATTTGTCTGAAATGGTATAGGGTTTCCTGCCTAGGCAGGGGGTTGGACTAGAAGACCTCCAAGGTCCCTTCCAACTCTACTATAGTATTATTGTATTATTATTGTATTATTGTAAATAGGAACACTCTCAAAGAAAGCCCCTCATCAATTTTTCTTTTGTCAGTCAAGATACTTAGGTTCCCTTATTAATATACATTTGAATTACAGGAGTCTTAAAAATATAAAGATCAAAAAGGGAAGGTAACTTGATTGACCCAAAATGTATGTCCATGGGTAGACTGGTGTCTATCCAAAAAATCTACCAACTCTTGCTTTGCCTTCTAGGGCAAACTATCCATGGGGAATTTCTTGCCAAGCAAGCACCAAAGTAAGCTAGCTTCATGCATTGTAAACCACTCCACTCAGATCACTTGACCAAGGATGCAAATACGTATACTTTAATTTAGAGTTTCAAATAACAAATTCGTACCAGATTATGAGGCTGCACAGTAATATTTGCAACCTGTCTTCCACAGTGCATGCGGTAGGTCAGATCTTAGTGCCTCATAGATCAACCACAACATGGTCTCAAAATTCCAGATGTGTTCACCAATTCAAAAAAATGTTGCCTAACCATGAGCTACAGTATAGGCATGTTGTATGTACAGATTGTAATATTTCAGTGTGTTAGAATTAAAAAAACATAAGGAGGAGGAAGCATAAAAGGAAAAGGAAAAAAGTATGAGGTTCTAACTTCACCCCTTTTATATTTTACAATATTTTATAATACTTGCTTAAAAGTTAGATTGTCAGTGAATTTATGCTGCATGAAGCATACATTTACCGACAATCTAACTTCTAAGCAAGTATTATTATGGGAACCATTCTTGCCTATATTGGGTAAAGCTTCTATTGTGTATATACTGTATACTGCTAGTGTTGCAATTACTGCATATTCTCCAAGTTTAAATTCCCAATCAGATATTATCAGAATTGTATATTTCTTCCAGTGTTGAGCAACATTTATTCTCAATGCTGTAAGCATATAGCTAAGTAACTTACGATGCTTCTTGTAGATTTATTGTGCAATTATTCCTTGTAAGGAAAGTTGTGGATTCATTTCAAATTTAAATTCCAAAATTTTCTGCAGTGTTCTATTTGCATCAACAACGTCTGCCTACCCCAGGTCCTTGGGAAGGACTCAGTAAGTGGATAAATATGCCAGATCTAGTCAGAACATCTGGCTGTCAGTACAACTAATAATAAGGAACTCAGCAATCCTAAGAAAGAAAGAAACAGGAAATATACATACAGACATGTAAAGTTAGATGTAGTGCTTATCTTTGACAATGCTTCAGTTATACTACTACCGTGAAACTAAGCATATAGTATATATCTTAGTACATTCATTCACTCCCTCAAAGTGGTAATGTATATACAGAAGTACTTTTTCAGCTACTGAAAGTCCTAGTGTAAAACAATGTAGAATGCCTCATTGGTGTGAACGCAGCTGCCTTGCCTTCTATGTTAAGATAAGTTTTTGAATTTTCAAATTTTGGCAGGAAACTAAAAGAGATAACTCCAACAGCCACAGAAATGCATTGTTACCCGCATCCTATGGCTCAAAGGTCACTGACTTTTCTTATATTTAAAAAACTGGTTTTACTTCATATGCAACCTATAACACATGGAAACACACAGAGGAATATGGAACATCTGATAAATAATAGATAGCAGTTTGAAAGGGGAACATGTGTAATCTAGTGTTGAGTGGAACAAAAGAGGAGGAATGTTATCAGCATTATATTTTCCCCCTACAGTATATGTCCTCTTCCACACTTATCTGATAATATATTTGGTGTCTCCAAAATTGCATCTACTGTACAATTGCATCTACTGTACAAGAGGAAAAATTGTTAGGTTGGCATTCCACATAGCGTTCTGTTTCTAATTTATCAGCACCAGTATCTGAGGTTCTGAGCTATACTGAGAAATGACTCATACGTATTTGACCAATACTGTATCAATTTCATCAGGGTTGCTTTGCAAATCAGCCTCATCCAGCGTCATCACTGATTTTGTGGTTCCAGATTGCCAACATAGTTTCTGAATCAAAACTTGGTGGGACAGATTGTAGTCGATTAATTTCAGAATTGCTCCATTTTATACAGAGCCAATACATTTATTTGAAAAATTGCTTATTTCTGTCGATACAATAATCTATTTTATTAATATTCATTTTTGTTAACTCTATCCCCATTAGGAGACTAGAGTTCAGCAGCGGAATATAGTAACAAATAAGCTGTTGAATCGTCACTAACAGCCACCAAAGGTAAAACAAAGAATAACTTTACTTGCATAACAAAAATAGGATAAATAGTCTCCAAACAGACTATAAGCAGTCTTGAAGTATATACAGTCTATTTACACCTCATTGAAGTTACAGTTGCTCAACTCACAATTTGAGCAATTTGTTACAGACTAGCCACCATCCAATACACGGTCTTCTCTCCAATACAAAGCTCATACAGCAACAGTCAGGAACAGTCAGGAACAATCAGGAACATCAGTAGCTATCTGGGGAGGAAGCTGTAATAGTTCCTTCCTCTTTAAATGGCTGCTTAAAGCAATTAGCATCCAATTACATCTCTCTAGCATTTAAAGTAACAGATACATTTGTTGCAATCATGGCTTATTATACATTGTCAAGCCAAGACTAGGGTTACAACCCTAACATTTCCCCCTCTTTGGTTCTCAATGTATTTACACACAACTTCACATTCTCAATCCATACTAATCACAACATTTTTTTGTGTTTTATAGCACCTTGTGCCTTAGTAAAATGGTCTGCTATATTATGTTCAGACATATAATATTCCAATACAATCATTTTACTTTGTATACACTGTCGCACATTCAGATATCACAAATCAGTATGCTTAGATCTGGTTTTTACAGCAATATTTGTAGCCATTTGTATAGCTGCTTGGTTGTCCTCATAAACAATGATAGGTTCTGCTTCAGTTATTCCCATATCAAGCAACAATTGTTTATAACACACAATATCAGTATATAATGTTGGTTCAAGATACAATGCATAATGCATCCCTTATCCAACATAGAACCTTTTATACCAACATCGCCAAAACTCCTAACTCATCAGAATTTACATAATTTCCTTTCATAATGGTTTACATAATTCCTACTTACTCTGGTTTTACGCTTATATATCCGTTTGCGTCCTCTTGCAGGTTTATCTGAAGGTAAATCAGCCTTGTCAAGCATTCCCAAATCCTGCAATGACTTAAACTCCCTATTCATTGCAGCTTGCCCTACCTTTTTATCCTCAGTTGGATAAATGGTCCGTTCGTGGTGTGTAGCAGGCACCTTATCCACCTGATATGCAACAGAAGCCTGATACCTATCAGGTGGCCGCGTTACTCTGGTTGTACATCTGGGTAACTCAGGGCTTATAGATGAACTATTCTGAACGTCCTCCTGCTTTATCACTTCCTCCTCCTGAGTAGACTCTTTCCCTTCATCACTCATTTCTGGTATTCCTGTTTCATTATTTTGGTCTGCTCGGGTTTCAATTACTACCTGATTATTAGTTTCTGGTTTGTTCCAACCAACATGCTCCAGAAACTTTGCATTAGCACTGTGGTAGATCTTCATTGTCCCTTGTTCCCAAAACCTATAAGATCTATGGTGCACGAGTTTGTCCCTTTGACCTTATCTGTGCTGGAATATGAACCCATGCAGGAATTCCAAACATTTGCAAGTAGCTCAGGTCAGGTTTCCTACCATGCCATACCATAGTAAATGGTAATTCTCCAGTAGAAGCATTTACAACGTTGTTCAGTAGATGATTAGCACACACCATTGCTTCACCCCATAGCTTATCTGGTAAACCTGAATCAGATAATATCTTCCTTACCATTGCCTGCAATGACTGTCCTCTCCTTTCCACAAATGCATTGTGTTGAGGTCTATATGGTGCAGCACGTTTATGCTCAATCCCGGTTTTCTTAACCCTTGCTTGGAAACTTTGGTTTACAAATTCAGTTCCATTGTGAGTTACAATGGTAACTATCTTATGTTTTGTTTTTCACTCAGCAAACTTTATCCAATTGCAAAATTGCTGAAATGTCTCCGTTTTGTCCTTCAGTAAGTAACAAAACCCATACCTGGAATAGTGGTCCACAATACTCAACACATACTCAGCACCCCCAATACTTGGTTTCATGGGACCTATCAAATCTGCAAATACTACTTCTAGAGGTTTCTCAGTCTTAAAGCGTCTAACCTGTTTGCAGGATTAGCCTTACTCTTTTCCTTACTGCAAACGTTACAGTTCAAATACTTAGTACATGGCTTCAACTTAATTCCTTCCACTAGTTTAGCCATTTGCTATAATGTTTTAAAGTTAATATGCCCCAGACGCCTGTGTAACAAATGTATGCATTCATCATGCATACATTTGTATACACGGAATTAACTACACTTTCATCAGCCATTACATACAAACTATTCTTTAAATTAGCAGTAACCATTTTACCTGCTTTCTCTATGAGACATGTATCTCCTTTAAATGTTACTGTGTAACCGATACTGACTAAAGCTCTTACTGAAAGCAAAATAAACTTAAGTCTCGGCACATACAACATATGCAATTTCTCCTTTACACATTCACAGTGTGCAGTTCCTTTCCCAGCTGCCTTTAGCTTCCACCCATTAGCCAAAGACACATGCTGTTTGCTTGCAGACATTTTAACAAAGTTTTGTCTATTCCTAGTTATGCACATCGACGCTCCACTATCTACAATCCACATATCGTGGTTTACAGGTGCATTACCTAACCTAGTCAAATTAATGTTAGTTTTCTTCTTAGCTTCTCTAGAGTTCTGTGCCTTTGTCTTTTTGCAGAACCTATGCCCCCTAGCACCACAAACAAAACATTTATTTACAGTATATGCTGATTGAGTCAAACTCATATTCTCAGTTTGTTCTTCTCTCAATGCTTCTCTCTCCACTCTCCTTCTGGATTCTTCTAACAGTCATGATGTTACATCAGTCAATGTTAGGTCCTGTTGGGATAGAACCTCGAGAGACGAAACAAACCCATCATAATTCTCATCCAGCAACGACTGTGTAATGTAGACCTGGTGCAGTTCAGAAAATATTAACTCCTTCTCATGCAGCTCCTGGAACATTGCTTTCATGCAGTTCAAATGAGCCAACATGTCAATTCCTTTCTGGAGCCTTGTTCTGAACAGTCTGCGTGTCAGATTAATATGTGCTCCCACAGTGTCACGTACATATATTCTTCTCAGTGTATCCCAACACTTCGCAGCTGATTCCTCACCACGGATATGTACAAGTTATTGGTCTGCTAACATGAGTCCAATGATGCACATTGCTCGTTCATTGGCCCAGTTAAACTCAGCTAACTTCTTGACATCATCATCATTCTGTGGATCCCAGGCAGACACATCTGGCGGGTTACGCACAACATTCCATAGCCCTTCACTTCGCAATAGCAGACTGCACATTGTGGACCGTGAAACATGGTTTGTGCCATCCAGCCGGGTGACGGACGACAAATTAATCGTCTGTTTTTTTGCCATCATCTTAGGGATATTCTTTCCCCACAAGGGGAAAACAACTCAAGAAGCTTGGGAAATTTTGAAAAATGAGATTACAAAAGCCCAGTCTAGCACAATACCAATGAAGAAGAAAAATATCAGCTCCCAAAAGAAACCAGCATGGCTGCATAAAGAACTATCTGACAAACTGAAAGACAAAAAAGGTAAGTATAAAAAGTGGAAGGAGGGGGACATAACTAAGGCAGAATATCAGCAAACAGCCCGAGCATGTAAAGATGAAGTGAGGAAAGCTAAGGCTCACAAGGAAGAAAGGCTTGCCACAAAAGTAAAAATTAACAAAAAAAGCTTCTTCCAACATGTTAAAAACAAGAAAAAAGTTAAGGAAACAATTGGTCCATTGCTAGGAGAAAGTGGCAAGAAGGTGACAAGCAACAGGGAGAAAGCAGAACTATTTAACTCATGTTTTGCATCTGTCTTTACACAAAGGGATAAAACAGTCCAATCTGTCAAAAGCAGCACCACAAAAATCAGATTAGGAACACAAATTGAAATAGGGAAGAAAATGGTAAGTGAGCACCTGTCTACCCTAGATGAGTTCAAATCACCAGGACCGGATGGATTACACCCCAGGGTTCTGAAGGAACTAGCAGACGAGATCTCAGAACCACTGAATTATATCTTTCAGAGATCCTGGAGCACCGGGGAACTACCAGAGGACTGGAAAAGAGCTGATGTGGTTCCCATCTTCAAAAAAGGGAAAAAAATAGATCCAGGAAACTACAGACCTATCAGCCTGACCTCAATACCAGGAAAGATTCTGGAAAAAATAATCAAGCAACGAATTTGCGAACACCTAATAATAGCCAAAAGTGAACATGGATTTGTCAAAAACAGATCATGCCAGACTAATCTTATTGCATTCTTTGATAATGTGACAAAATTAGTGGACCAGAAGAATGCCGTTGATATAGTTTACTTGGACTTCAGTAAGGCTTTTGATAAGGTAGACCATAACCTACTACAAGATAAAGTAGAAGAATGTGGGTTAGACAGCATCACCACCAGATGGATTCGTAACTGGCTGACCAACCGCACTCAACGTGCAGTCCTCAATGGAACTGCATCTACATGGAGGGAAGTATGCAGTGGAGTACCCCAAGGCTCTGTTTTAGGCCCAGTACTCTTCAACATCTTCATCAATGATTTGGATGAGGGAATAAATGGGGAACTCATCAAATTTGCAGATGACACCAAGCTGGCAGGAATAGCCAACACTCCAGAAGATAGGCTTAAGATACAGAAGGATCTTGACAAACTTGAACATTGGGCACTATCTAATAAAATGAAATTCAATGGTGAAAAGAGTAAGGTTCTACATTTAGGCAACAAAAACGGAATGCACAGGTACAGTATAGGTGGTACTGTGCTCAATAGTAGTAACTGTGAGAGGGATCTTGGAGTTCTAGTGGACAACCATTTAAATATGAGCCAGCAGTGTGCAGCAGCTGCCAAAAAAGCCAACACAGTTCTAGGCTGCATCAACAGAGGGATAGAATCAAGATCACGTGAAGTGTTAATACCACTTTATAATGCCTTGGTAAGGCCACACTTGGAATACTGCATTCAGTTCTGGTCGCCACGATGTAAAAAAGATGTGGAGACTCTAGAAAGAGTGCAGAGAAGAGCAACAAAGATGATTAGGGGTCTGGAGACTAAAACATATGAAGAACGGTTGCAGGAACTAGGTATGTCTAGCTTAAGAGAAAGAAGGACTAGGGGAGACATGATAGCAGTGTTCCAATATCTCAGGGGTTGCCACAAAGAAGAGGGAGTCAAGCTATTCTCCAAGGCACCTGTGGACAGAACAAGAAGCAATGGGTGGAAACTAATCAAGGAGAGAAGCAACTTAGAACTGAGGAGAAACTTCCTGACAGTTAGAACAATTAATCAGTGGAACAGCTTGCCTCCAGAAGTTGTGAATGCTCCAACACTGGAAGTCTTTAAGAAGATGTTGGATAGCCATTTGTCTGGAACGGTATAGGGTTTCCTGCCTAGGCAGGGGGTTGGACTAGAAGACCTCCAAGGTCCCTTCCAACTCTACTATTGTATTGTATTAAATAACTATCTTGTTACGGCGGTGTGCAGCAACTACAGCTCCCCTATTGCTACTAATGGTACTCTGGGCAGACTGTGCCTTGAACCAGTGCTCAGACTGGTCCGTGAACCAGTGGTCAGACTGGGCCCATAACCAGTGGTCAGACTGGGCCCAAAACCAGTGTTAAGTCTATCCCGTTAGGAGACTAGAGTTCAGCGGAATGTAGTAACGAATAAGCTGTTGAATAGTCATTCACAGCCACCAAAGGTAAAACAAAGACTAGCTTTACTTGCGTAACATAAATAGGATAAATAGTCTCCAAACAGACTATAAGCAGTCTTGAAGTATATACAGTCTACACCTTGTTGAAGTTACAGTTGCTCAACTCACAATTCACCATGTAGACAGGTAACTTAGTTTCAGACTAGCCACCATCCAATACATTGTCTTCTCTCCAATACAAAGCTCATACAATAACAGTCAGGAACAGTCAGGAACAATCATGAACATCAATAGCTATCCGGGAAGGAAGCCGTAATAGTTCCTTCCTCCATATATGGCTGCTTAAAGCAATTAGCATCCAATTACATCTCTCTAGCATTTAAAGTAACAGATACATTTGTTGCAATCATGGCTTATTATACATTGCCAAGCCAAGACTAGGGTTACATCCCTAACAATTTTGCTATTTTAAACTAAATTTTATGCACAGTGGGTCCTTCCATAATCATAAGTGGAATCCCTTTCACAGAGCTGTCCCTATCCTTAGCCACATCTAGTTGGGTGAAAAAAATTAGCAGAGAAAATATGTAAATACATTAAACATTGGGAAGGGAAATATGATTCTGTTTTAAAGTGATGTTGTATATCATTCTTTATCATGTCTCTCTATGCCAGGGATGTCAAACTGAAGGCCTGTTGGCTGGATCCAGCCCACGGGATGCTTAGATCTGTCCCGTGGGGCTGCCCTGCAAACAATGAAGGTCTGGATTGTGGTACCTCTGCCAGCAAAAATGGATCTTGGGAGGGCCATATATGGCCCTCAATGTTTGGCTGCAGTGGCTTTCTGCAGACCTCTGCCAGTGGAAAAAAAAAACTCAGGGAGCTCCATTTTTGCTGGCAGAGGGCTGCAGGAGGCTGTCGCAGCTGAAAATGGAGCCTCGACAAGGGATGTTGAGTTGGCCATACCCGCCTTGGCCATGCACATCCCAGCCATGGCCACCCTGGCCTCACAAACCCCTGATCCCCCGAGGTCAAACAGAACCCTGATGCGGCCCTCAATGAAATTGAGTTTGACACCCTGCTGTATGCAGAGACACCAGGAACAAATAAATAGCTCTGATGGTAATAGCAAGCTCACTGTCTGAAAGAGATGAGAGGAAAGATGGAGGAAAGAGCCCGTTCTTCTAGTCTGCCTTAATCTTTTACTCTGGTCATGTTTTCAGCTTTCTCAGACTTGGGCCATATAACTGCAAGCTGCTTCATAAAGATTGTCAGTTATGCCTTCACTATGATAGCATAGGTAGTCTTCAACTTACAGCTACAGCTGAGCCCAAAATTTCCATCGCTAAGTGAGGCAGTTGTTAATTGAGTTTTGCCCCATTTTACAACCAAATCACTGCAGTTGTTAAGTAAATCATGCAGTTGTTTTATCGAATCTGATTTCCTCCATTGACTTTGCTTGTTGGAAGCTGGCTGGAAAGATTACAGCTGCTGATCACATGGCCCCAGGACTGTCATAAATATATGCCAGTTACCAAGTGCCCAAATTTTGATCATGTGGCCATGGGGATGCTGCAATAGTCATAAGTGTGAGAACTGGTCATAAGTCACTTTTTTCAGTACTGCTGTGATTTTAAATGGTCACTAAACAAATGTAAACTCAGGACTACCTGTACCCAAACCATGCAAAGATTTGGTTGCAGAACGTTTCCAGTACCATTGTATTTTGATATTACAAAATATATATTTCTGTCAGATTTAATTTGAAACAGAACCAGTCAGACTGGTGGAATCAAATTTCCAGGAGTGAAAACATTAATTTGTATACATGTATGTATTTACTCATGTTAATCCATAATCTATAATTTTTTTAAAACCTGGGTGGTTTTAAAAATGATTAAATAAAGATACAATAAATAAATAACTCAATTTCTCATGAGTCTTAGGAAAAAATAGGAAAAAAGAAAGAAAAGAAAAGATTGGCTTTCTCTGTATTGAAGCAACTTTCAATAATTTCGAACACTTCTTGCTTCATATTGTGCTTTGTGTTCAAAATTTCTTTCTATAATTGTCCTAACAAAACAGGGGCATTCAGTCACCCTATATATGTTTCACCTGGTCAACCTTTCTGCATCAAAGATTTTATCTGCTTTGCAGAATCTACATCACACTAAACTCCACATAATTCAAATCTATTTTCATTCTGTATCTAGTGTTGATGGGTCATTTAACATATTTGTGATAATTTTGCCCATATCAGTGGTGGTATTCAATAATTTTTAATATCAGTTCTGTGGGTGTGGCTTGATGGGCATGGCAGGGAAAGGATACTGTAAAAGCTACAATTTCCTCCCTACTCCAGGGGAAGGTTACTGCAAAATCTCCATTTCCTCCCGGTCAGCTGGGACTCAGGAGGCAGAGAATGGATGGGAGCAGGGCCAGTCAGAGGTTGTATTTACTGGGTCTCCAAGCTATTCAAAATTTCTACTACTACTTCTCCAGAACTGGTCAGAACCTGCTGAATACCACCTCTGCCATAACCTTGCACTTTGACAGCAACTTTGTACCTGTGGCAGGAGAGAGTAGACTGTCACAAAGGATTTCCATCAAAACTTTAGAAAAACTCTAAACAATAGACTTTTGGAGTGAGATGGAAGAAAATTGATATGCTAGGCCTAACAAATTTTACAAACTTATAAAATATCTCCCCTCAAAACACAAAACAAAAACAAAGGGAAGGAGTGGCCTATTTTTTTTTTACTTCCACTAATATGACAACAGCTCTGCTCCACCTATTTTAGGCTTCAACAGTTGCAGTTTTTCTCTCTTTTTCCTCATTGCAAAAGTTCACCTACCTTGGATTAGAAGAAAATAGTGATTTGTTTTAAGTAAGGATTTAAACAGACTTAAAGCTATTTTATTGGGCTCAGTTATTCCATGCTGACAATGCCATAAACAAGTTTAGTCCTCTTATTCTCATGGAAAACTTCTAACATCAAACATATTCATCACAAGGAAAAGACATGTTTTGGTTCACTTTGTCAGCACTGCTGGCCTAGCCTAGGACTTGGAAAACACACCTTTTGCATTCAAATGATAGTGTTTGTAAGTGTAGTGTGGGTGTATGGTCTGAATAAATGGATGGAACTGAAGAGACACTGCATTTAGTAGGTTTTTCCCAGTCTGCTAATCCCTTCAGAGAGAAACTAGTGACTTGCACTTTTTGCTTTTTGGGATTGGGCATGTTGCACTGCTGACTCTGTATATTAGCATCTCTGCCAAGTTAAAAAAAAAAAGACGGTGTGAAATGGCAAGGGGCTGGTGATGGAAAGCCTAAGGCCTGCCCCAGGAAAGTAATCTTTCTTGTCACAAAATGGAAAGATCGGGGTATCTGGAAGTATGCTTCCAACCAATCTCGTTATATGCACACAACTTCCCCAAAACAATTAAGTAGCATTTGCAAACAAGGTCAGTTTCCGCAAAAGAATTATTTTCTCCCAATTCCTACATTGATAGGACTCTCAATTTGCTTTTGCTACATGTTCTGTTTTATAGTTTTATTTTAATCATTGGGATCCTTATTGACAAATCCCATTATTCAACACTTTGTAGACAAATGCTTTAAATTATGTAATTTTGAGGCTATTTAACATGCCATGCGTTTTATTTTGACCCAGAAATATTTCTGGGGAAGTGAGCAATCATCAAAAGCATTTGTACAAGCTCCCAGTTTTACCATCGGGTACTGTAGTTTGATTTTTGCTGGGTGAAGCTTGGTTGGATGAAGAAAGGGGAGGATTAAGACTAATCAAGGGGAAAATGGAAAATTTGTGCTCAGGCCCCAGTTTCATGTTGTTTTTGTTTTCTCACCTTGTTTCCTTGTACAGCAAGGAAACAAGCAGATAAAACAACCAATGTGCCTGTAGTTATAATGGAAAAGATGTTCTTTTGATTGTAGGAAGGGGACGGGGAAGGGGAGAGGGGAGATAGTGACAATGTTAAATAATGTCTTGTTATCTAGTGGGAGGAAAAAAAAAATTAAGAAGCCAAAATATGAGTTTCCAACTTTCATACAAGTTTCATAATATTGTGGGCACTCAGGCAATGGAGGAAAATCCTATGTAAATAAGAGAACTCAAGCAGGACCATGTAGGAGTCAAGGGAGTTTGCTTAGTTCCTGATCTAGTATGGATGCCAAGAGGGGAAGTGATAACCCTTTTTCGTAGCTTGCTGCTCCTTTTCCCTATAGCTTCCTCGTTTGGGCAATAGCTTTTTAAGGTGAAAGCAGAATATAGATGTAACCTAAAAGTAACACAGAAAAAAGCTGACAGCTTTGCCAAAATCCACAGTAAGCTTTCAGAATAACTGCTCAGAACCTGACAGCCTATTTAAAGCCCAACCATTTAATTTATTGTTAAAAGTATGTGAAGCTTTTAGTCTCACATGCTGGAGTGTCTGGTGTAGTGTAAAGCTATAACCTTTGAAAACAAGAACTTAAAAACACATAGGAATTAGCAATCTCTGCAGCCCCCATAACTAAATGAAGATTCATCCATTTTGGAGAAGAGCTTTCACCTTTCATAACAACTGCTCTAACTACTGTTTAAGAACTGTGTTTTTTAAATGATGAGATATTTCTGCATAGCACAGCATAAGTGTGGTCTTCAGTGAGCTGATAGAGTGGAATCCTAAGAGGAATCTTCCCCAACATGGTGCCCTCTAGATAAGTAAAGCTGGCAGCTCCCAAATTTTTCTCATTGGGATAGAAATTCTGGGCCCTACCATGCAACACACAGAGAAGATATCAAATTGGAGAAAATTTATTTTACATAACTCTAGTGGAATACTTAATGTGCATACCATGTTTTCCCAGAAATAAGACAGGGTCTTATTTTCTCCCCCCCCCCTAAGTTATTTTCAGGGGAAGTCTTATTATTTTTGAGGTGCAGGAGGTGGCAAGTGTGGTCACCTCATGGCTGCTGCTGTGTTGCAATATTTTTCGGGGAGGGCTTATTTTTGGTGGGAGAGCTTATTTTTTGCGCATGCGCTCAGATAAGCCTGATTGCGCTTATTATCCGGGGAGGTCTTATTTTCTGGAAAGCAGGGTATTTATAACCACAACTTTTCTTTTTCTAACTTTTGTTGCCCTGCTGAAAGTCATTTCAGGTACACTGTTCTCTTGCCATCCGTCAGTTTACAAGTATAGGAATGGATGGCTGCAACCTCAGTCCCTTCTAACATTCTCACAAATGTTCCCGGAAAGCAATGTCTATGGGGAGGTTGATATTCTCCTTCCTAGGGTCATGAATGGAGCTCCACATTGTGCTGGAGTTTTGTTTTAGTTAAAGGAAAGCAATGAGACAGCTATTAAATGTACGGATGGTTGGTGGAATGGCTCAGTGCCTAAGTAACCTTTTAGCAATGTCAGTGGCAAAATCTGATTGACATTAGTGGGTACTGAACTGAGTCTGCAAGAGAACTACACATTAGATTGGAAATACCTAGACTTCCTGGAACCAGAAGTTTGTTCCTTGCCAAGGTGACTGAGCTCCTAATTCCACCATGGCAGATAAATTGATTTTTCTGAATTCAGGGTTGTGCACAAACACTTTGGTAATATCCCAAATATCTATTTTTTCTCTCAAATAGGATTGTTCAAAAGAAAACAACTTCCTTTTCTTTGTTTTTCCATCAACAGCATTGTTATTTAATTAGTCTTATTCATTTTCTTTCCAGAAGATCATTAAATTATCTGTAGGGTAGACATGGTATGTCTGTTTGTATCTATAACTGTGGAAATCCAGCCAGTGCTTTGACGCAATAAGGAAGAGTAGTGCAGAACTGATTCTTGGGGTTAATGGTAGAAAAAAAACGCTATCACTGCTGTTCCAAGGAAACTTGTGTAGTTTAGTTGGAGACATGCCTGATTGTGGATAGAAAGCTTGAAGCGAAATTTGAAAAATTCAGTACTGGGACTAATTCATCATTAGGCACAAAGTCAGCTGGGTTACCTTGGGCCTGTCATTTTCTCTTAGCCCAAGGAAGGAGACAATGGCAAATCACTTCTGGAAAACCTTGCCAGGAAAACCTCAAAAATATGTCTAGGCAGTTTCTGATGATCAGACATGACTGCATGGCAGGAAAAAAAAATGACAAAAGGAAATTATACAACACTTTATATACCAAGACCCAATGATGTTATCACATTGGGCAACTTTGGGGGTGCCTTGCTGCTCTGCATCAAAATGGAAGGGACCATTTACCCAGTCATTCACAGAAACAACCTCTCTACAGAAAGCTCCATTTTTGCTAACCTATAAACCAGAGGTGAGTTACTACCGGTTCACATCGGAAATTGCGACTGGGTTGCCAAACCGGTAGGGGCGGCAGGGTCTCCACGTCCCCGAACTGGTTCCCTGAGCGCCACGGCATTTTTTTTGGCATTTTTTAATGTTCTGCGCATGCACAGACCTTTTTACAAGCAATTGTACGTGCGCGCAGAGCATGCACAAATCGCGTGCAAAAATCACATGCACACCGAACCGGCAGTAATGCCAGCAGCAACCCACCCCTTCTGTAGACATAGTATACCATGTAATAATCAAGATAGACCACCCCTTATACCATGTCCATAACTTTGTTTTACATCATAACACTACAGGATAGTTCAAGATAGGGGCTACAGATACATAGCCCTATATTATGACAAGTTTATGACACATTTATAGCTGTCCATTGCATCCTGTCAGCTATAAGTTAGCTTATATGAAAATCAATTTTTTTTAAAAAAATATATCTGATTCTTGGACAACAGTGTAAAGACAGGTTTTTAAAAGTATCAGCCTTAACTTACAACTACATCATAAATTTCTCGGCTATGTCCAATTCATAGACTAGAAAAGGAGCAGCTGCTAAATATTTATTCCCTCCCTCCCTCCCTCCCTCCCCTCCTTGAAAAAGAAAAAAAATATTTGGCTTCACCAGTTTATTCTCTGGAGCTGTGGCAGAAAAGAGTGCCATGCCCTTGTCTTTAAGCTCTTGTTCATCATTCCTGCATGGGGACATTTCAAGTACTTCAAGCCCAGCAGCCACGAAAAACTTAAATCCATAGAATTGAATTGGGAAACTTTCCCCCTTATTTCACAGTATGCTGAGCTCTGAGGAAGGGCAACAATTGACAAGCTGTCTTTGGCTGAGAGTATTCCCTACAAGCTCTCTCTATGGATGCTATCATGTGAAATGCATCTGCAGTCTGGAAGTACTAAGATCAAAGGGAGGGATGGTAAATAATGTAGGTTAAATTTTAAGTGGATTTGCCAAATAGGATGGGTGGTGGGATGGCACAGCCTACTAATAGCTTAATGAAGCCTGGGCTAAATAAATCCCTAGTTATCCTTTTAAGCTTCTTCTTCCATTTATTCTTCTTACTGTCCTGCAGTCTGGCAACTGGGGGTTTAATTGGAATCTACAGTTCAGGGATGTTTGCAGGCTGTAGTCAAAAAATCAACATGTATTGTAGAATTTCTACCTGTTTTTATGTGCCTCACATATTATTAGGCAATATAGAATTACAGATGCACATTTTAAAATATTTAATTCACGGTATATTATTTTAAAATTCTTTTAATTTTGAAGTATCATTGATGTCTGATGACTTCTCCACCCAAATAACTTGAAATTGATGATCCTTCTCTACCAGCTCCACCAAAATTGGGAAAAAAATCAGTTTTCATTCTTGCAGTTGCATTGCTTATGATGCTTTGAAAGAACCTAAGTCAAGAGGTTTGTCTGAAATGGTATACTGTAGGGTTTCCTATCTGAGCAAGGGGTTGGACTAGAAGACCTCCAAGGTCCCTTCCATCTCTGTTTATTCCATTCTATTCTACCCTACCCTACCCTACCCTACCCTACCCTACTCTACTCTACTCTACTCTAATCTACTTTTAGTAAAAATATATGATTCTGTATGTTCATTTTAGAAGATCATAATAAATTATACTGTAGCTCTGTTTCATTATTCTCAGTTGGATGACTAGCTAAGACTATGTTAGAAGATTTGTTTTAGGTGCTCCACCGAGCATGTGAATAACTTAATGACATTTGTTGTCACAAGATGTGGTGACAGCTATTACAGAAGAAAGCAGCATTAAAAATGAATGAGACAAATTCACCCACAACTCAACTACCAAAGACCTGGTACTAATCATGATGTTAAATGCCAGCTCTAGCAATAAAGGCTGCATGCTGCTAGAATGGTGTTTGTTGTGTATGCAAGTGCTTGTGTTGTACGCATTCCAGAAGCATTTGCTGGCCTTTAGGGGAAAATGGAACTACGTTAGATAGTAATTTGGTTTGATCTAGTAGGCTTTTCTTCTCTTTGTATGGTTTGAATTAAGCAGTTAGCATGGGTCAAATTTTATTAGTATTAAAGTATTTGTTTCCCATTCTTTCCACTGCAAAATTGAATGTAGCTATAATATAAACCCAATAGTTTATTTAAAAGACAGTTGGTACCATGAAAGCAAAGCAGTCATTGAGGCAAAATGTTTTCTTCCCATTTTGTTATTTGACTGACATAAGGCATATCTGAAAGTCATTGTTTTTCAGTGGTGATTTCTGGGGCAAGTAGGCATATCATCTGGGACAAGGGGTTCTTCTTTAAAAAAAAACCTCATCAACATGTCATCTTCAGGAGGGCCTCTACATTAAAGCAAGTAGCTGTAATGAAAGGCTCACTAGAGGAGTGAAATTTAAGTAGTCTTTTCACTCAGCTTAGCCTTCCAAAGCTGCATAAAACAAATATCACTTTAAAAAATAAGCAGCTATGTAAAAGATTATCTATCATCTATCTATCTATCTATCTATCTATCTATCTATCTATCTATCTATCTATCTATCTATCCATCCATCCATCCATCCATCCATCCATCCATCCATCCATCTATCTATCCTGGCTTAAACATACTACTTTCTGTGAGAAATTTTTTTTGTATGGATTTCTATTTGAATTTTTTTCTTTACTCATTAGAGCAAAGTACTTCAAATGTAAGCTTAAATTCTCAGTAACTTCATAAGTACAAACATTGACAAGGACTAAATAAACTATATACTCTTAGAACACTTGTACAACTTTGAAAAGTCTGGGTAGGAATTCCGTCCTACCCAGGTGTAGAACATGCTTTGCTTATGGCGATTTATAGTATCTGTGTAGAACCACCCTGACTTAAAAGATATGGATTCCTCTTACCAGAAAGATCAAGCCCTGACTTCCATTTTTGAATGATTACACATATCATGACTGTTCCCCCCTTTGCTAAACCAGGCAGCGGCACGGCCTGCGGGACACGAGTTTGACAGCCCTGCATGGCACCGGCAATATTCAAGATGGAACCAACCAGTACAGAATATAAAAATTCTTTCACTTTCCATGATTTGAAAAGCCTACAGGAGAATTTATGCAGCATTTGTCAGCAACTCCTTATACCAATGTTGTCTTTTCAGATACCAGAGCTTTCCTCTATAATGTAGATGGTCTATATAGAATGCTAGTACTTTCTTTTTCTGTGTCGGAAGCATGGAAGTACTTCTGTGATGAAAGGATTTGTCAGTGACATCACCACTGCCCACGGGATACCCAGCTGGGGGCTCCATTCAGGTCCCCGTGAAGTTGCCAACCAGAGTTGCACCCATTAATCTACTTGTGGTCACCCACTTTCAAAATGCTGGGTTGGCAGGAGCTACAGTGTGTAACAGGAGCTCACTGACTCCGCAACAGCAACAGGTTTTGAACCAAGCTGATTGTCAGCCCAGCCTTCTAACCTTGTGGGCCACCACATTCCTATGTTAGTAATAAAATATAAACATTTATAAATTTTTTTGTTCATCTTCATTAACAACATATAGCTGTCCTTCTTATCAAAATTGATTTTGGGCACCATACATCAAAGTAAAAACAATGGATAATTAAAACCGATTATTATTAATAATCAGTAATGAGAATGCTTACCATTAATACTAATTAATCATTATTAATAATCATTATTTATAAAAAAAGCATTAAAATATTTGCTTTGCTCATTTGAAACTTTGAGCTCCAGTAATTCAATAATCCAGTTCACCAAATAACTGCAAAGTTTTGAGCTACGTTCTCTTATTTCCATCTTCAGTGTTTATCAGCGAATTAAGGGTTAAATTTCTGTTATTCAGTATTCTGTTGTCTTTGCTTCTTACTGATGTGTTCAGAGTATTTGGACCAGAAGAGTGAAAGGAAGCAAAGAAAACAAGACACAATCAGAAAGCTCCTTTTTAAAAAATTGCCACCTTCTTTCTTTTTCTCTATATCACTTGGTTTGCAGAAATTTCTCAGATTTTCTGAATAGCTGTTAGTCACAATATTTATTTCTTTCAAAGTCACACTCTGTATGAGGTTTGGAAGATTACGATCCTGAATATTTAGTCAAATTTAGTGTATTTTAAGGTGGAAAAGTGGGTTGTTAATTATTTGGGACTGAACTGAAAGAATTTAATTTACAGCTGGGTTATAATATACTCTTGTTGACATTGTGACTCATGACACAAAATTAACACTCTGTCTATTGTTCTAAATCATTCTATTCTTTCATTCTAATTTTTATTCCAACATAAATATCAGGGAATTCCACTTTAATAAAAATGTCTTGAATAACTTTATTAATTAAATACCATTGCAGTAACAATATTATTGTCAAGACTGAACCGTATTGGTTCTTTCAAACCTTATCGCTATTCAATTTGCCAATGAACTGGGGGGGGGGGAGGGAAGGATGGAATGGAGTCCTGAGAATTTGTGCACAGACCGTGAGAGCTTGAAAATCATCAAAGTCATGACTGCAAGTGCTTGAAAAGAGGTGGATTTTTCACATAAAAAAAGACGATTGGACGATATGATCACCCAGGGATGGGGAAAAAGAGAAGCTATTGTTTAATTATGCAAGCATTTGCATGGGAGCTGGTTTTGATTCTTCAGTACCAAAATGGTGTATCCAATAAAGTTTTACTTTTGGGAATTCAAAGCTCTCGAGAGGGTTTACTTGTTTTGGGTGCATTAGTTGGACAGTGGACAATTATGCAGAGAAGTGATGGAGTTTCTTTAATTGGATGAACTCTGATATCTCATAGCTATTAAATAAGTGTTAGATAGATTTTGGAATTGGGCAGAGGGTTGTACTCAATGAAGAAGTTAGGCTCTATGCTGAAATATAATTACCAGTGTGCCTCTATATTCTATACTGATTAGGAGCACTAGAGAAATATATGTGATCTCCTACATGTTGTTGTACCCACTGATTAATGAACAAGGATGAAGACTCATAACTTCAGTGATACAAAGATTTTGTTTAAGATTAAGATTATTGGAATTTTCATGTGGAACAGTCAGCCAAACCAAGCTACCTTGGTGATTTAGGAACATTTGTAATCAACTTTCTGTGTATGTATTTTTTATGTATTCTCTTCAAGCACGAATTAAAGCTCTGATCCCCTGAGTCCTTGCCACAAGAGAAACTTGTAGCATCAAGATCTGCACTGTTTTATTTTTGACAGCTATTAATCTTGTTGACACATCGTGGCTGACACAAGACATGAGAGCATTTTATTCATCCTCCGGTGAGAAAGTTCTGCCTTTGTATGTGAGAATATGCACGCACACCTCCTAACTGTTTAGCCTGGGCTCAGAACTCATCTCCTCATTAACTGGATATAATTACACCTGACAAATGTTCTGAATGCACCAAAGCATGAAAGTAAAAGACAGAAGGATTAAATTGATACAAGTCTGTCACCCTGGCAAATATAGCTTCAGAAAGCTTAAGAAGGAGCAGGATGAATAATTGTTTAAGGATCATCGGTATGATTACAGGGTGCGATCTCAGGCACTGCACCTGAACAGCCAGATAATTATGGCAACGACAAAAGAAAATCAATTGGAGTACTTAGATATTGGCAAATTTCTGTAATATAGCAGAAATGCTGGAATGCTAATCTCATAGTGCCTGACATGCAATCTAACAGAGCTGTTCTACTTTATTTTAAAGCAAGGCATAAGAGCACACAGTAAAACAACTTTTTTTGAAAAAGAAAAACATTAGTTTATTAATTTACTTGTGTTTTCTAAAAAGTTAACAGGATCAATTCCTTGTGATACCATTGATGGAAAAGTCAGTGGAATTGCACTGTGGATAACAATGAAAAATGTTACAGACAAATGAGCTCCTCTTTCCAGCACAGACAAAACTACAGTAAACCTACTGAAGGAAATTGTCTTAAGTATTCTGTGGCTGATGACAATATTAGCATGATCTTGTGCTCCTTGACAGAGGGGACCACAACAGGGGCAAAAAAAGAGGCAAATGTGAAGCATGGGAGCATCAGAACATTGTGGTCAGGAAGCTGGTAAATGTTAATATTAATCAGTAAATTGTAGTGCTTTATTAGAGAAGTGGGGATTATCAGTAAGTTGCAGTATTTCAAACCCAGGGGTAAATATCAGCATTCAGAAAAGCTTTTTAATTAACAAATATTACATGTGTTCTTTGAAAGGCCTTTGAAAAGGATAGGTTTTTGCATAAGGAGCTTCTGCCTTATCAGTTCCTCTCTAGACTGCTCTCTTCTCACAGCAGTTAGTTTTCAAAAGTGGAGGCTTATTTCAGACATAAAATTCCATGTGGAGAAGTGAATAAATCTAAGATTTATATCTGTGGAGAAAAGGGTCAACTCACTCCAGCCTGCAATTTCCCTCCTCGCCCCTGCACCAAAAGTACCTTTGGAAACAAATTGCAAATAGGAGGTTTCCTTCATCTCTATCTGAAGCAATTTGGTGTGTGTGTATGTGTGCGTGTCGTTGTATTGGGCTAAAATGAGTTTCTGTGGCAATCAGAAGAAGGAAAAAAAACCCTCACACTGGTGTTTTCATTTCCTACAAATTTACCTGTACCCTGTATGCATGGAAATGTTCATGTGTACAGGTGCGCACTAACTTACAATGAGCCTAGGTTATGTGCATGTGTACTATGTGTGGAAATGTGTGTGTGTGTGTGTGTATGGAAGAAAGGGGGAAGAATATGTGGGAAGTTAGATATGGTTTTTGATCCTAAAATGTTGAGAATCAAGGGAGTCCACCTTGTATTTAGAGCACAAAATTACATGCTTATCTTAATGAAAACTGTGTTATTATTTAATCAGCGCCTTCAGTATTCCTTCCTCTGCGTCATTTAATAGGGGTAACTATATCTGCCTATTCTATACTTCTCTAGCCCAGTGATGTTGTCAAGCACACACAAACAATCCACTTGCAGGAGAGTATAAGGTGAATTGTTGGAATGGACATGCAGAATTGAAATCTTTGGTGTTCAACTTGACCATGAAAGGCAAAGCTTTGACCTAAAACAGGAAATTAAGGTTTAACTCTCATCATTCCATCAAACAGAGTTATTGCAGTTATTTTGATCATCAAAGCTATTTTGAAGATTCATTCAGCAGAACCACATGGCAACACCCGTTTTCTGCCCATTCAGTTTTCTTCTGTCAATTCAGCAAACGCCAAGTCCATGGGGTTGTGTTTAGTTTGCACAAAGGAAGTCAGAGTGCTGATGCTTGGACATTTTGTGAAAAAAGGGGAACCTTTTCTTGCAAAAATTGCTCCCCATATTATTTTTAGCCAATTTCCAGAACCACTGGCATTCCATTTTATGGATGTGTTTGGGGTAAATTAATTCTAACGGACATAAAAAGTCAGGCCAAAATCTGCCCTATAATCCCCCCCCCATTTTTTTCCAACATGAAAGAAACATCCGTTTGTTGGTTTTGTCTCATTTGTTTATTTTGCCTTATTTATTTTAACATTTCTGTTGGTGAAGGAGTTTTAAGCTTACATTAGCATTGTGGGATGGTTTTCTTTGTAGACCTTATATTTCATGAAAAAGCTGCATAAAACTTGGCAAAAACCTAGCAGTTTCTAAGGTTAGAATAAAAGCATGGAAGGTTTTGATGGGGGAAGACATAACACAAACACCGTGATTTAATCTCATAATTAAGGAAAACATCGGACCCTTGTACCCAACAATGTATGAGGTCAACTTTGCTTGGCTTTACATTTTAATTTTTTCAGCTTCAAATTAATAGACAATTGTCTAAGAGACCATTGCCCAATTTTGTCACAAAATAAGATAAATGTAGTTTACCTGGGGAATAAAACATTGAAACTTGCCACACATTTGCTGAAGTTGGATTCCATTATGCCACCTACCTTATACTCGGGATAAACTGAGAATTTCTCATGATTTTTCCCCAATTGTGTTTTTTAAGAAGGTGGCAGAAATAAACAAGGCTGTTTACTGTGATCCATCTTTCAATTACTCTGAAACCTCCTGAAAACAGTTCATTCAGGGTCCAAATCTAATTTATTAGATGTTAGCACATCTGGGAAAACCCGAATCTGAAATCTTCCAGGTTTTCCCCACCCAGTTGAAAGTTCAAGACCTGCCCCAGCACCCACATGTTCATCACATGGTCCAATCAGTCACTGTCCCAAAGAAGATTCCTCCCAGTGACACTCCTCCAGGTGCTGGGGTAAGATGACCTTGACTCTCTGAGAAAGAATGTTATTTTGACTACAAAGCTTCTATGCGCCATACAACCCCACCATCCAGTTTCCCACAATATAATATGTGGCAGGCTTGAGGCCCCCTGTAAAAGATGGCTTCTAAGCCTGACATTTATACTTCTCAATGTGGGGAAGTATTCTAGATCTCGTCACATATTCAAACACATGCCTACCCATGCACAGCTTGCCCTCTTGTAAGTGCAAGATGGTTACATTTCAATAAGACAAATGTCACTGGAATTCTTGTTTGATCACTGATCATCTTTGTTGCTCTTCTCTGTAGTCTTTCTAGAGCCTCAATGTCTGTTTTGTATCATGGTGACCAGAACTGGATGCAGCATTCCAAGTGTGGTCTTAGCAGTGCAGACCAAAGCCATACTATGACTTCACACAATCTTGATACTGTACCTCTGTTGATGCGTCTTAGGACATCATTGGCTTTTTTGGCCGCTACAGCATAATGCTGGCTTATGTTAGAGTGGTTGTCCACTAGAACACCTAGATCCCCCTCACAGTAACTACTGTTGAACCAGTTACCACCAATTCTATATTTGTGCATTTGTTTTTTCCTGCCTAAATTTTAGACCTTACTTTTCTCACTACTGAATTGCATTTTATTGAATATGGCCCAATGTTCAAGTCTGCCAAGAATCTTCGTTATCTTAGGTCTATTTTCTAAAGTGTTGGCTATTCAACCTAGCTTGATGTTGTCATTATATATATTGCTTATCTTTTACCTGTTGTCAGTGACTTAGATTTGGACTTAACTATGTAGATGAGACAATTTTAAAATATTTGTTTGATTAAATATTGCAGTTTTAGTTAACCATTATTAATTTATTCCACTGAGTACAGTAACTTCATTGGATCTATATAATCTATATATGTTCCCTGTAATGTTGCTTCTGATTCTTGGTGTTAATTTTATTACTACACTATAGTCTTCAAGCAATGCTTGATTAGAATCTGAATTTTGAGAAATGACTTTGGGTGCCCTTATAAAAGCTGTGGATGATATTTTAATTGGGCAGTTCACACTGAGGCAAAATTTGAGAAATGTATGTTAAATGTTTTATAGGAGAAGAACAAGAATATAACCTTAGAGTAGAAACATTAGTGTCGAGTCTAACACCCTACTAATTAGAAGGTAGATGTTTTGCATTTGGACACATGCACGCTTACATTTACAAACACAAAGAGAGGAACAACATGTAACATCATGTCAGTTGAACATGAAATGTGCTTGAGTGTGGATTGTCTAAGGCAGTGTTTCTCAACCTTGGCAACGTGAAGATGTCCGGACTTTAACTCCCAGAATTCCCCAACCAGCTGGCTGGGGAATTCTGGGAGTTGAAGTCCGGACATCTTCACGTTGCTAAGGTTGAGAAACACTGGTCTAAGGGCTACTAGATATGGGCTGAAAAAATCCCATTGACACTAAATGACAGCAAAATGATACAGAAAGTTCCAATTACTGATAACTAGCAGTCCTGTGTATCATTGCAGTATTTGTCACAATCATCCATCCCCCTCCCCAAGTTTCCAAACCAAGATGCATTAACAACATCCCTTTGTTGCCAGGGTGTAGTCATGTTGTTTTTATTGCTTCTTTATCCCTGGGTCAGTTCCTGCATAGAGCAAAGGGGTCAAGTCAGACATTTATGGCCTGTGCATAACATTGCTAAGTAGGTGAGGCAAAGTGTAAGCTTTTTACAAGGTAGGCAACCTATGACCCCAAGATCGTACAGTGTGTGCTAACTTGGCTGCCAGAGTCTACAGAAGGGCTGCTGAAAATTGATAGTATTGTTTTCTACCATTGTGAAGCAGGAAACACACAAGAATTGTAGTGAAGTATTAAAATGCATTTGAAATGGCTAAAAATGCGAAGTAGCCTGGGTAGTGGAGGCAGGGAAAGAGATATCTTAATACAGACTCTCTCACATAAATGACCTAGCCTCACATTTCCCCCCTCATTGTTCAGCTGATTGTTGCCCACTCTCCCAAATCCCTGTGGTTATTAATATTTAGGAGGGCACTGATAAATCATTATCAATCCTAGTCATCATCAATCAGTATTTCCCAATTATTTTAATGGCACCATCCTATGCTGCATCAGACTGAAATGTACGCATACATGGACACAGGGATGGGATTCAGCCAGTTTGCATCACTTTGGGAGAACTAGTTGTTACGTTTCTGAGCAGTTTGGTGAACTGGTTGCTGGAAGAAATCATTAAGGCAGAGAACCGGTTGTTAAATTATTTGAATCCCACCACTGCTTGGACACCTAAACAGCCATACATATATCGCAGCAACTGGAAACTCATAGCATTTTGTCTTCTCAGTGCCTGCTTCCCAAAAATCGTAATGGTACCTTTTTTTGAAGGAGTCTAACTGTTTGTACTCCAGTCAGAAGACATTTACATAATCCTTTGCTCTAAACTCTGACAATCTTTAAACCGGTGTGATTGATGTGCAAGAAAGAGGCATAACTTTACCTCATTTTTGATGATTCACTTAGCTTTGTTTCCAAATGTGCTCCCTAATTGTATTTATATAATAGACATCATCAAAAAGATTATTGGCATCTGCCAATCACAGTGATGATTAATCATTTTCGTTTTTAGGACTTTCCTTTACTTAGGGGATGCCTTTGGAATGGTAATCCATTTACTGTAGAAGCACCTAATGTTTTGCTGCCTGTTACAGATATAATCTTGCTTTGCTTATTTGATTTGGGAAGCATCCACAAGATCTGCTTTGGTGCAAAGACACCATCCATGCTGAGTATGTAACTGGCACCCAGCAAGTCTAGTCACATCTTATTCCTTTAATGAAAGAGACACCGGAGACTGTTCCACAGTAGAAACCACACCAAATTGCTTCACTTGGTGCCTTTTGCAGAGAACCTACAAACTAAACAGAGCCATGTCAGCTTTTTCAAAATGCAGCAAAACCAAACATACCAGGGAAAGAGAGAGAGAGAGAGAGAGAAAAGGCTTTAAGCAAAATATGGGCTTCTCAGGGAATTCCTGGCAATTGTGCAAATGGTCCTCCAGAGCTACAATTAAAGCAAAGCATAAAATATATTCTTTGCCAGTTCTCACTTGCTAAACGTGCTTCTAGCTAATGTTTTTCACTGATTTACCGAGTTCCTGCAGCCTTGCTGAGGTTGTTGTAGATGCTGCAAGGATATACACTATAAGCTTTGGAAGAGGAAATGCTCAGCTTTGCCAAATATTGAAGAGAGTTCATGAGTTTAGTAGGCAGTGATGCCAATACGTTGATTTTGGTTTTTATGTAGTTTTTCTTTTTGACTTGCTTTCATGTCCACAATATCTCTCTTCACAATTATTGATAAAATAATTTTTCTCCTCCCTCCCAACCTTGTTGTCATTACCATCTGGAACTGTTGTGCTGTATTTATCCAGTTGGTCAATTGTTCTGATTTTTTAAAAATAACCTCAAAAGAACAGAATTTAATTAACAACCACTGAAATCATAAGAACAAATTCTCTGTCCACCTGCTCCCTTCTCCATTAAGTATGCTTATTGCCTCCTTTTTAATTCCCCCCATCTCTTTCTCAAAACTTTTCCTAAACTATTATTAAGGTTTTCTGTCTATCCTCTCTTGCTAATACTAAATCCCACTCAGTGCAAGATCTCTGTTATTCATCTTCCCACATAACTGATTTTATCTTCTTTTGTAGATGTCTTATACTCTGATAAACATATACACACGCTTTGCTTGATTTCTCTTGATTGTTCCAAAGTCATTAAAACATATACACACAAACAAACACACACTATTAAGGAGGGAGACTCAGCCAGATGTAAACAATTAGCCCTGCCCATCCTAGCCCTGACATCTATTAAAGGATCTGAACTGGGAGGTTGCATGGTGAACTGTATCATTCTATTTATTTCTTTATATAAAGATCCTATTTGGATTTGCAGACCACAAATGTAGATAAGGCAAAGGAGTAAGAACAGCTTGTATGTGATCTTTAGGCAGAATATTATTTCTGAGCACCACAAAGAAAGTGAAAATATGTTTTACATCAAGTAGGGCAATAACCCAGTAACACTCCAGCACTAAAACATCTGTCACAATCTGAAGCAAGCATGATTGCCAGTCAAAGCAAACTATTTTTCCAGCTGATTTTTTTTTCACTGAAAACAACCTCTTTAGAGGAAAACATTGTTCACAAATTATATCTTTCAGTGTGATTTTTCTATATTCCTCTCCACCACCACCACAACCCAAAAAATCCCTCTGGGATGCTATCTTTAAATACAATATTCAAAATGAATGTGTTTTTCAAAACTCGACTTCATTTATTGTATTATCTTAAAATCAATGGTAGTAAAATTGGGTGAAGAAAAGTAAAGGAGACTTCTTTCATGGAGTGGAAGTATCTGTGCAGATAAGTCTTTCAAACCTATATATAGTACAGGCTTGGATATGACTTTTGCAAGGACTATTGATAGTCTTTGCCTGGCTTGTGAAGATTTTGTTTTGTTTTATAAGACTTGTGACCTGATTAACTGAGAAGAAACAATATCTATATCTATATCTATATCTATATCTATATCTATATCTATATCTATATCTATATCTATATCTATATCTATATCTATATCTATATCTATATCTATATCTATCTATCATCTATCATCTATCTATCTATCTATCTATCATCTATCTATCTATCTATCTATCTATCTATCTATCTATCTATCTATCATCTATCTATCTATCTATCTATCTATCTATCTATCTATCATCTATCTATCTATCATCTGTCTGTCTGTCTGTCTGTCTGTCTGTGTGTGTATGTATATGTGTTGCATTTTTGCTGATAAATAAATAAAGGGAGACTAGTATAGATCTATTTCAAGCTATTTAGCTCTCATCAGCTAGCCATACCCTTACTGGGATTTGAACCTGGGCTGTTTTTGCATGTTAGGCAGTTGTATTAGCCACTAAGCCACAAGCTTAGTGTGTGAAAAAGGTTATTCTGCTTTTATTCTTGTTTTTATTGGTTGCATGAGCCACTAGGATCACAGTGAAATAACTGTGTGATTAACACACACAAAGTATGTCTAAGATCAAAAATGTATTTTCCATTTTAGCTATATCTTTCTCAGCAGTAGGAATCCAATTATATATAGTTTTCTATATGTGATTTCCTCATACATTTGAGTTTATTTGCCTCTTCTTCATTTTAATTGGTTGTTGATTTAAATATATTGTTATATTAAGTTATAATTAAATATATATTTATTATAAATTTGGAGGAGGAGATAAAATAATGGAGGACAGGCTTAAAAAATAAAATTTAGAGTAATATTATTTAGAACAATCTATCTGATCAGTTCATTTCAAAGGCTGCAGAAAAGAGAGAGACAGAAAGGAACGTTGGTTGTTTATTTCCTCACAGATAAATGAAACACAAACGTAAGTGCAAGAGCTGTTCTTTGGAAAGACATTTTTCTTTACTTTCAAGGTTATCTTCACAAAAGGCAGTGTGATTAAAATATATTTGTATTAAAGAATCAGAGACTTGACAGAAATATATGGAAAGCCAATCTCTTGAACCAGAGAAGCGATCTGACTTCATTGCAGGAAGAGAACTGGGTGACTTCTTTGTCTATCTACCATATCTACAGTATCTATCCATGTCTGTCTTTCTGTCGGTCTGTCTGTCCATCCGTCCTCCCGCCCGCTGGGATCATGTCATCCTCTCTCTATCATCTCATATCTATCATTTCTCCCTATCATCTATCCATCCATCTATCCATCTATTATTTATCATCTATCATCCATCAGTCATCTATCTATATCTATATCTATATCTATATCTATATCTATATCTATATCTATATCTATATCTATATCTATATCTATATCTATATCTATATCTATATCTATATCTATATCTATATCTATATCTATATCTATATCTATATCTATATCTATATCTATATCTATATCTATATCATCTATATCTATATCTATCTATATCTATCTATCTATCTATCTATCTATCTATCATCTATCTATCTATCTATCTATCTATCTATCTATCTATCATCTATCTATCTATCTATCTATCTATCTATTATGGAATAATATGAACACATTGTTTTCCATATTGTTGCGGCTGGAGGTGGTAATACATCAGACCACCTGGCTATAAACTCAGAAGCCCAAACAGTCCTTACTCAGTTGCCTGTGGTCTGCACAATAAGCCACCTTTCCTCTGAAGATCCTGACAACAGTTGCTGGACAAATGTCAGGAAATACACACCACTGCTAACTCTTGAAACTCAACACTACCCAAAGATACTAGCCATGACAGTCTACAACCGTATAAGGTAAGAAATATACAATATGTTAAACAGATATAGGATACTAGCTAACACCTACAGACAGTTTTATTACAGCTCAAAGGCATGAGCCCCATTAGTTATAATCCAATCAAATTGATTCCAGTCAGTCATGGTGGGTGCTATAAATGTGCTGGGTTAAATTGGCTTAGTAAAAAGCAACATGGCAGCATTGTGTTAGAAGTCTGTGTCAAACTGAACTAGTTTCTAAAATTGTATATTCCTAATACTTTTATTTGTAAGAAAAATACTTGGTAATTTGAATTTACTTGTCTATTAGCACATGGAGAGAACATCTGCAAACTTAACTTGAAATTAGACCTATTATACTAGTGATGGCTTATGGTTCATTTGAGGGTTAAATCACTGAAACGTTCATCAAAAGATGAAGTCAGATCTTTAAAAACTTCAGAATACCTTCTGTTGTGTGAGAAAAGTGCAAATATATGAAAATGTAAATGCAGATTCGAAGAAACACTTGTGAAACATGGCTGGAACTCAGAATAATCTGGTTAATTTGTACCATCTGGGCTGGAAGCTGCTAGAGTGAAGATGGTTAATATGAGCCCTGTGGCTAATATATTTTGCATGTTTCCTAGTGTTGGACAGAGAAATTCTATTGTGTTTTTTTTTCCCCTGATTCTGATTTGATTTAATAAAAGACTATTTGCCTCGCAATTCCTTTCAAAACAAGAGATTTTTGAAGAAACAGTAATGGGATAGTGTATGGGGTAGGTTGAACTTCTGTAAATGGCCATAAATGAATGAATGTTCTATCCTTCATACCCAATTATCTTTCCAACTATCTGCAACTCCCTGGTTATCTCTGCTACGGCAACTCATCCAACATATAGACCAGGGGTGTCAAACTCAATTTCATTGAAAGCCACATCAGGGTTGTGTTTGACATTGGGAGGCCAGAGTGGGCATGGCCAGGGTGGGTGTGAACAGCTCAATGTCACTCATATCGGGACGTCTGTGGCAGCCCAAGTGCTCTGCCAGCGAAAACGGGCTCCTGAGCTCCATTTTCAGCTGCAATGGCCTCCTAAAACCTTCTGCCAGAGAAAGCAGAGCTCAGGAGGGCTGCCTGTGGCCCTCCCAAGCTGCCCATGGCCCTCTCCTCTCCGTTGCCCTTCCAAGCTGCAGGCCGGTCCTTTGATATATATGGGGTGGCCCTGCAGGCCAGGTCTAAGCAATTCAATTCAATTCAATTCAATTTATTAGCGCTTATAGACCGCCCCCTCTCCCGAAAGGGACTCGGGGGCGGTGTACAGTCCATGTCAAAGAACAAAATTAAAACAATTAAAATTACTAAATGGACAATATATATATACAAATATAAAATAGATGGATAAGAGGAGGATAAAAGATGTGCAGGACTGTATTGCTAATAAATAATTAAAATAAACAGACATTAAAATCCCAATACCCGATAAAATTAAGTCTACAGAATAATCCCCTTAAAAACCAGTAAAAATATAAATGCCAGGAGATAGGCATTGAAATTATGCCAGGCCAGCCAGTCGGAACAGGTGAGTCTTTAGTTTCTGCCGGAAGGAGCGGAAGTCGGTGGTGGTTCTAATGTCGGGGGGGAGGTCATTCCAGAGGGTTGGGCCCATCACAGAGAAGGCCCTACTCCTTGGCGTCGCCCGCTGGCATTGCCTAGCGGACGGCACCAGGAGAAGCCCCTCCCTGTGAGAGCGAATTGGCTGCTGTGGGAGGACGCGATCCCGCAGGTAACTGGGCCCTATGCCATGGAGCGCTTTAAAGATGGTGGTCAAAACCTTGAAACGCACCCGAAAGACCACAGGCAGCCAGTGCAGCTCGCGCAGGAGCGGTGTTACATGGGAGTACCTGGTACTCCCCATGACTGCCCGCGCGGCTGCGTTCTGGACTAGCTGCAGTCTTCGGGCGCGTCCCAAGGGAAGCCCCATGTAGAGAGCATTACAGTAGTCCAGGAGAGACGTCACCAGTGCATGAGTGACTGTGCGTAGGGCCTCTCGGTCCAGGAGGGGGCGCAATTGGCGCACCAGGCGAACCTGGTGGAACGCCCCCCTTGCCACGGCTGCCACATGGTCATCCATTGACAGCCGGGCAACTAGGAGGACGCCCAAATTGTGCGCCCGTTCCATAGGGGGCAGCTGTTCGCCCCCTATGGCCAGCGCTGGAATCAGCTGACTGAACCGAGGTGCCGGTAGCCACAGCCACTCAGTCTTGGAGGGGTTGAGTTTGAGTCTGTTGTCCCCCATCCAGACCCCGACGGCTTCCAAACACCGGGACATCACTTCGACAACCTCACTGGGGTGGTTTGGGGTTGAAACGTACAGCTGAGTATCAACAGCGTACAGATGGTATTCAGCCCCAAAACCACGGATGATCTCCCCCAGCGGCTTCACATATGCGTTGAACAGGAGGGGCGAAAGGACCGATCCCTGCGGCACCCCACAAGTGAGTGACCTCAGGGTGGACCTCTGGCCCCCGTCAACACACATTGCGACCGGTCGGAGAGGTAGGAGCCGAACCACCGTAAAACGGTGCCTCCGACTCCCATCCCCTCCAGCCGGCGCAGTAGGATACCATGGTCGATGGTATCAAAAGCCGCTGAGAGATCTAATAGGACCAGGATAGAGGGGCAACCTCTATCTCTGGCCCTCCAGAGATCATCAACCAGCGCGACCAAGGCTGTCTCTGTGCTGTGACCGGGTCGGAAGCCGGACTGGTGTGGGTCTAGATATTCGGATTCGTCAAGGTGTCGTGGAAATTGCTGCGCCACCACATTCTCAACAACCTTCGCTAAAAAAGGAAGGTTGGAGACTGGACGATAATTAGCCAGCTCCATTGGGTCCAGTGAAGGCCTCTTGAGTAAGGGCCTCACCACCGCCTCTTTCAAGGCAGTTGGTAAGGATCCCTCACCCAATGAAGCGTTCACCAGGCCCAGAAGCCAGCCTCGTGTCAACTCCCAGGATGCCAGTACCAGCCAGGAGGGACATGGGTCCATTAAACATGTGGTGGGCCGCAGCCATCCACGCAACCTGTCCAAATCCTCGGGGGCAACAGAGTCAAACTCCTCCCAGAGTGGTCTTACAAGACTCACTGTTGACGGCTCGTCCGTGCCACTGGAGGGGGCCCATCCGCTCCGGATCTGAGCGACTTTGTCCTGCAGATATTCTCCAAACTCCTCTGCTCTACCCTGCAAGGGCGCCACCCGCGCCCCCTGTGATAGGAGGGAGTGGGTCACCCTAAACAGGGCGGCAGGGCGGTTATCCACGGACGCAATAAGAGCGGCACAATGTCTACATTTGGCCGCTCTCAATGCCACAAGGTAGGTCCGTATATAGGACCTTACCTGTGTTCGATCAGACTCGGAGCGTGAGGACCTCCACCTGCTCTCTAGACATCTCCTATGGCGCTTCATCGCCCTCAGCTCCTCGGTGTACCAAGGGGCTCGGGCGGATCGCTGCCGCAGGAGAGGTCGCAAAGGCGCAACCCTGTCCAAGGCCCCAGCCGCCGCCATATTCCAGGCAGCCACTAGGTCCTCTGACCGAGCGCGGGTCAGGGCTACAGGTAGCGGCCCAAGCTCCGTCTGGAACCTCTCCGGTTCCATCAGGTGCTTGGGGCGGTACCAGCTTGGATGAGCTGGCTCCACCTCCTCGCGGTGAGGGGTAGCGACAGGGAAGTCGAGCCGGAGACATGAGTGATCTGACCATGACAGGGGAGTAATAATTAGGTCCCCTATTCCCAGATCACTCGTCCACTGTTCAGATACAAAAATAAGGTCCAGTGTGTGACCACCCTCGTGTGTGGGGCCCTGAATTAGTTGGGTCAGGCCCATGGCTGTCATGGAAGCCATGAACTCCCGAGCCACCTCAGATGCTGCTCCCGTCGACGGCAGGTTGAAGTCCCCCATGACCATAAGCCTGGGGTGCTCAACCGCCGTCTCTGAGATCAGCTCGAGGAGCTCGGGCAGGGCCGCTGATGTATAGCGAGGAGCCAAGTATACAATCAGCAGGCCCAACTGCCTCCCTGGGCCCCATTTAACACCTAGGGACTCACAACCGGGTATCTGAGGAACAGAGAACTCTCTCGGTTCTAGACTCTCCCGAATAACTACCGCCACCCCGCTACCCTTACCCAGGGCCCGGGGCTGATGGAATGCACGGAAACCCGGTGGGCACATTTCCACGAGGGGTAAGCCACCCTCGTGGCCCAACCAGGTCTCCGTTATCCCTGCAAGGTCCAGCTCCCCCTCGGAGATCAACTCACTAATGAGGGGGGCCTTGTTGGTTATGGGCCTTGCATTGCACAGCATCAGCCGCATGCCCTGGCCCTGTAGTTCCTGACCACCCAGTCTGCGGGGGTTGGTACAAACGACCGGGCGTAGCCAACAGCCACGGTCTCCCAACCGACCTCGTGATTTTCTCCTGTGCTCGCATCCCCCCCTCCCCGCGACCGATGTAATAAAACAACCCTCTACTGGAATGGCTTGTTCCCTCTCCCCCCCACCCCGCTCACTCCCCTCCTTGACTCACCTGCTCGTCTGGTGCTGGCTTCCCTCCCAGCCTGGTTAACCCACCCCCCCTCCCTGGAACCCCCTAAGAACAGTGTAAAACATTTCAATAAAAAGCCCCTCAGCACCCTGCATGCTGGATATGGCCCCCGGGCCTTGAGTTTGACCCCACTGATATATAGCAAAGCTCTCTCATGCTATGGCTTTATAGAGATTGAGAAATCTTTGGTCAATTCTACTGCAAAATTGTGGCCACATCAGTGTCTTCAGTGAAGAAAGAAATGGAATCCCAAAGAGCAGGATCTGAGTCAGTAGCCAGGTAGCACTAAGACACTGGGTAACATGAAGAAATAGAAAGCTAGCACCAGTTTAAGACTGCTTCCACTGATACAATTGTAACTAGAGACTCCCTTATCAGGTTACAGGATGCAATTGCCATAACCCTGCTTGATTATTATGCCAGTTCAAGGATATACCTTTGAAAAAGCCACAAAGGTCACAGTCTCAGATATATTTAAACCACCACTGACTCTCAGAAAGATGAGGTGAAGAATAAAAAATGCACAACAATGAAATAAGAGGGTGGAGCACACAGAGTAAAGAGCATCATCTGTGAACTGGAACATCTGAGCAAAGGACAGTGTACAGCAAGGATCAGAGATATCCTTAGATATCAAATTAAACATAGTTTTTTTTTAAAATAACAGTTCATCACAATGGAGAATGGCTATATAATAGAAATGAAATGTATGCTGGGTAACATAGCGTGTTCTCTCTGTCTCTGTCTCTCTCTGAGAGAGGGATGCACAAAAGACAGTTTCAACATTTATTCTTAGCCATACAATGTAATCAAAAGACAAAGCAGTTCCCTATTTGCGTGCTATTTTAACTACTTTTAATTATCTAGTACTGTTTTCTCCCTTTATAGAAATATCAATGCGGAACTGTTATTCAATATACCCTAGTTCTTTAAAATTGTTAACATATCTTGAAATGGATGGCAGACATCTGCCATCCAAGTAAAAATACAAGAAGAAAAAGCCCTTTATTACTTAAAAAAAAAACAATCATACCAAAACTGAATTATTTTTAACAGCTCTGTTCCTAGCATAGGAACTCATTTAAAGTGGACTTTGACAGCAAAAGAATGTAATGAGAGACGACTCTAATAGGAAGGATGTTACTACAGCATTTAGTAGAAATGTAAGCTGATTCCATTATCTTTGCAGAGCAAAACCTCTGACATTTTCAGCTGCCAGTAGACTATTCCTAGTTTTTTATATGACATACGAAGAGGAAGATCAGAAGAGACTGACTTCTCTGATCCATAACCCAAATGCCAAATGAGGTTACCTAGAGACATCATAATGAATGATGCAGTATGGTGAACATTGCAGTCTTAAGGCCAAAAGAAATAAGGACTCCCTCGTGATAAGAGGCTGAACCTTTCAGAAAATGAAATATGTGTGCTTGGGAAATCCTTGTGTTAGACCAATGGCCTCATTCAATATAAACAGCCCCTTTTATTTCTTTCTAAACATGCCCAAAAGAAATTTGAGGCATGTTGTAAAGAATTTTTAAAGATCTAAAACAACATAGTTGTTCTTCCATCACTTTAATCCCTGCTGTTTCATTTGTAGCTGTCAATTCTATTATTAATCTTGTGTAAGTGTGTGCATGTGTTCCATAATTATAGACTTTCAACTGTGCTATTAATCATATTCATTGACAAATCATCTTGGGTTGCCTTTCAGCTCACTGGTATCACCTCTCCCTGCCACCAAGAAAGTTCCAGAGAAAGCTTGGAGATTTCCATGAGCATTTGGTGGGCAACTCAGCTAGGGCCTTAGCTGCTGCCTAGAATGAGTGGGTGGATGGGTGGGGCTTTGGACTATAAAGCTCCTAAATATATAGATATACTCAATTATATCTTTAGTTTCAAGGGTCAGCCATGTTAGGTCAAGTTGTGTTCCACTATTTGTAAGCTAGTCAGGTTTCAGGAACCACTATCTCTGATTCAATCCTACCAAGATCAATTGCTGTGTTTGGGCTACATCAGCCTGGGGAGGTTCCATTTTTAATCTTGGATTGGGGTCTGGTGTAAGAGTCTGGACTTACAGTTCCTGTTCATTTAGCAAATGGCAGCTTGCTTACCAGTTATACCCTTTTCTAGAGTGAGTGGTCCTTCACACTCACACTTTGAGCTAGACTATACTGCAATGTGCTCTATTTGGGAGCTCTCCTAGAAGCTTCAATTGGTCCAGAATGTGGTGGTGATGGGCATATCTCATTGTGATGGGCATATCTATGAAGCATCCCTGCTCTGTGAGCTGGGGTGGTTGTCAGTTTGTTTTAAACCACGTTTTTAAAGATTATAAAAATAAATTCTGCAATCTTTAAATTGGAAATTTGTCTAGGGTACCCATTTGAGTCAGAAGAGCAATTTCTTGATTTGGCAAATGGCCAAAGGCTTCTTGTTCTCATGGAAGCATGTGATGCACCCATGACAAATTAATGGCTGCAACCCAACTATGGCTTCTTTGTATTTACTGCAATAAATTGGTAAAATAATTGAAATAAAGTTGGGATTCATTCTAGTCCCTCCTCCCCTTTTAACGAGAAATAGAAAATATATATATTAACACAGAATACTGATGATAATGACATTTTTCTTTAAGAGATGATTAAACATATTTTCAATGAAACAGCAAAAGAGTGATAGAAAATATACGGCAGTTTGAGGGAGAAACCAAAATGGAACCTTGGAAGTGGGAATGAATCTTTGCCATTTATTGATTATTTGATTGATTTGAATTTGTATGCAGCCTTTGTTTTCTAGAGATCATGTGTCATTTTCTCTTTATTGCCTGAGTAGAACCCATAAGTGGAGTTGCAGACTTGGGGCACAGGAGAAGCGTATTGTAGTAGAATTGGTACAGAGAAAGCAAAAGTAGGGTTGTTTCATGCTGTTATGCTTTTTTTTTTTTTTTTTGGTAGAAGCTAAAAGATAGTGACTTACCAAGTGAGATGAGATTAAATGAATAGGCTAACTATTTAGAAATTAATTTTATTTTTGTATTTTGCAGCCAGAAACTGTTTTCATGGTGTGAAATGAGAAACTTTGCAGAGAAGATAATTTTATGCAATGCACTATACAGAGATAAATGTGAGAAGTAATTAACAAAAAGGCCAATTTAAATAGTTCTTAGAGGTAACTCTGCAATATCATGCATTATGTTACAGCATAGAAATTGAAATCACTATAATTCATATGATCTATAGTATCTTTAAAGGAAAGCTATTCACTAGCTGAGATGTATGGCCAACACATTATCCTCAAAATTCCCCTGTCTTTATTTAAGTTGTAGGCTGCTGTGACATGCTGTGATTTATTTTAATGAAATGCAGTGCCTCACTTTGCATTTTGTGATTTCAAGACTCCTATAAGCTTATGTAAATTCCAGCTGCTAGGCCACAAGATAAAATCATGGCTCTTATTTACTTTCTTTATGTCACATAAATGTGAAAAATTGAAGAGTTGCCCCAGGCCAATGTGTTACATTTTACATTGTGGTGATCTCCAAAAGCTGCCTTTTCAGCTTGAATCAGGGCTAATGTTTTAAACAGCAGAAGCACCCCCAAAAAAGTGCAACAGAAAATTCTGCTGAATGTTTAGAGTTGGGACATCATGAGGTCTTTCTTTCCATCCTGAAATTTATTCCTTATTTGAGATTTTATTGGTATTAGAAATTCTATCATGCCAATACCACATAGACTGCAGACAGGAAATATACTTCTAATGAATATTCAGGGTTAATCCACATAGTCTTTTCTTTCTGACATGCTAAAATCATAAATCAAACTTTTCCATGATGTTGGTATATGAAATCAGTCATATAAACATTCCAACATAAATAGAAATTATGACTCACCATGTCCTATTTAACTTATTTGTCAATGATTTATCCAATATTTTTCAGTAAGTCGTGATTTGAACATCTGTAGCCTCCACAAACTTTGATTGTTTAGCATATCTTATTGCCAAAGGTTTCAACTTGAAGTATCTATTAAAACTAATAACAAATTGACTTGCCCTTCAATTCTCATGGCTGAAAAATTCAACTAGAACAGTAAAATACAAACTCCACATTCTGGAAAAAAACAAAACATAAACTGACCTACAATAAAAAGATACATGATGAAAGGCATGTAATTCTGAGTGTTAGTGGGACCAACTGGATTCCCAGAGACTGGAAAAACACCTCTGAACAAATTTAATCAAGCACGGAATCACAGATTGGTATTTTTTCTTATCCAATGATCCAAAATGCTATCCTCCATGGTCAGAAGGAAGAGGCCTATAGGGACTTTCGGAACATATTTACTCCTTCCATCAAATCAGCTGATAAAGGAAAGTAGAGTACAATATTGCATTATTGAGAGAATGAGCCAGACGTTGTGACAACACAACGTGCGGTCTCGATAGTCCGAGACCGCCGTTGATTCTTTTACCAGCTGCATGGTCCATATGGACCTGAACCGTCCTGAAGAGACGGTGACAGGGAGACAAATCCTTGCTGGTCTCAGGGACACCGCAAAGTCCCTGATTGACCCAAGGGAAGTTCTCCAAGCTGGCAGTAAACAGAAAGCCCCCAGACTGACAAAGTCGGAGACGGCTCAGGAAGGAAGGCAGTGAAAGTGAGTCCAGCTGGTGAGATTTTTTCTTTGAGAATGATTGCCCAAAGAATTTTTTTTAAAAGATAAATTAGTCCTTTAAGCAAAAGAATAAAGCGGCGAAATTTATCTTTATTGGACTGCCTTAGAAAGTTTTTTTTTCCTTTTCTATGTAATAGCGTTTTGTGGATTGAAGTGATTGGAACGCTTCCCGTTTCTCCTCTTAAGTGAATGAATTGATTTTTTTCTTTTATTCTGTGCTACCTTTATTTTTTGCTTGATCTAAAAAAATTTTTTACTTCAATAATCCTTCCTCTTACTGTTTATTAAATTTTATTAAAGACACTTAGAGATTTTTGCTTTCCTTAAGTTTGATACGAATAAGAGAAAGTTGAATCTGCCATTCAGAAGCCAGAACTTGGTTTTTTTCTTTTTCTTGAACAAAGTATCCTTTGCTCTATTTTCTCTGATTCTGTTGACGTTGTAACTAGAGGGTTTGCAGCTTGTCTATAGAGACTGATAATGACTGTTCTCTTGCAGGTATCTTTGTGGAATATTTTGGACAAGGGAAGGGAAAGAAAAGAAAAGAGGGAACCCTCACTTTTTTGAAAAAATTAAAAGGATCTTATGTTTAAGCAAATTCAAAAGAAAACTATTTTTATACATAAAAGAGACATTGAAGGCGAGAGTGGCAGTGGATTCTAAATTTTTTCTTCTCTTCTGGGAAATATGTATTTATATACAGATGAAGAAACCCTAAGTTATCAGGAATTTTTGGATGGAATTCTAAAGATATTGGAAAGATTTGAGAGAGTTGATAAGAAGTTGGATAGATTATTGTCTGGCTCAATAAAAGATGAAGGGACTGGAGCCTCAAAAATTAAAGAAGAGAGTGAAGATATAGAAGATAAAGACAAGATAACAGATGAACCTAATAATACAATACAATACAATACAATAGTAGAGTTGGAAGGGACCTTGGAGGTCTTCTAGTCCAACCCCCTGCCTAGGCAGGAAACCCTATACCGTTTCAGACAAATAGCTATCCAACATCTTCTTAAAGACTTCCAGTGTTGGGGCATTCACAACTTCTGGAGGCAAGCTGTTCCACTGATTAATTGTTCTCACTGTCAGGAAATTTCTCCTCAGTTCTAAGTTGCTTCTCTCCTTGATTAGTTTCCACCCATTGCTTCTTGTTCTACCCTCAGGTGCCTTGGAGAATAGTTTGACCCCCTCTTCTTTGTGGCAACCTCTGAGATATTGGAACAATGCTATCATGTCTCCCCTAGTCCTTCTTTTTCTTAAGCTAAACATACCCAGTTCCTGTAACCGTTCCTCATATGTTTTAGTCTCCAGTCCCCTAATCATCTTTGTTGCTCTTCTCTGCACTCTTTCTAGAGTCTCCACATCTTTTTTACATTGTGGCGACCAGAACTGAATGCAGTATTCCAAGTGTGGCCTTACCAAGGCATTATAAAGTGGTATTAACACTTCACGTGATCTTGATTCTATCCCTCTGTGATGCAGCCTAGAACTGTGTTGGCTTTTTTGGCAGCTGCTGCACACTGCTGGCTCATATTTAAATGGTTGTCCACTAGGACTCCAAGATCCCTTTCACAGTTACTACTACTGAGCAAGGTATCACCTATACTGTACCTGTGCATTCCATTTTTGTTGCCTAAATGTAGAACCTTACTCTTTTCACCATTGAATTTCATTTTATTAGATAGTGCCCAATGTTCAAGTTTGTCAAGATCCTTCTGTATCTTAAGCCTATCTTCTGGAGTGTTAGCCTATCTTCTGGAGTGTTAATGGTAATGGAGCACCTATGAGTGAAAGTGGAAAGGAGGGAACATGGAAAAGTGAATCTGATTATTATTATATACTTGATGATCTGGAGCTCTACCCCTCCTGTCAAGATATAGATTTGATGATGGAATTATGAAGAGAAACAGCTTTAGAAAGACATCTGATAATCAAAGACATGTTAATTTTAATACCAGTTCAAGGCCAACAAGACTATATGAGAGATCTTTCAAGCAAAAAAGTGCGGAGAGAAGTTTTTAAAAAATTTATAAAGAAGTTCATAAGAGAATTGATGCAACAACTGGCTAACGAGATAAGATTGTTTTGTTACTGGAAAGACACAGGCTGATAATGAAGGTTGATAACTTAAAATTTAGTTAACCTTTGGTGATTAATAAGTAGGATTTTCTAGACACTTTTAGAATGCTTTCTTTAAAATGTTTATTCGTTAATTAATAACTCATTATGATAATAATAATGGAATAATAATCTCAATTAGTAAAAATAATTTGGATATAAACTGTAAATTGGGACCTGGGGAAAAGATTTATCAATTTCAGTAATACATTTTTGTTTAGATTTTGTTATAAAGATGTAATTTCTCTTGGGCATTTATAAACTTTACTAACAAACTTTTGTTTAGATTTTATTATAAAGATGTAATTTTTCTTGGGTCGGAGGGGACGAGATGTGATATAAATGGCAATTTTTTTTCTTTTTTATTTAGATAACTATAATAATAATAAGGAAATGTTAATGGGTAATGTTTAATGATTTTTACATGCCTTGGCATTGATAAAAGCAATCAGATATAAGCCTTAAATAGTGAGTTGGGAAAAAAGGGAATATGCTATAAAAGGGTAATTATTGGAGGTTTATAGGAATAGCTAATGAATGCCAGTAGGTGGTTGTGTCTTTAAAAACAAATGATTCTAGACAAAAGCATGTTTAAATAATTATAGCTAAATAAGAATGATGGTATATTGATGGCAAAATACATAAAGATTTTTGATTTTAAAATGTAAATTAAAAATATGAAGGATGTATAGTAACGCACAAAATTTATTTATAACCAATCAACATGCTTTCTACAAGATGTAATGAAGAATGTTTTTTTTGTGTGTTTTTGTTTAATTAAAACAATAAAAAAATCCCCCCCAAAATATTGCATTATCATCAAGGAATTGTTCCCAGATGTTCAATAGGGTAGCCAATTATAGTCTCTTTATCCTGCACAATTTGTATGCTATGTTCAAATTAAAATGGAACATTAAATTAATAATTACAGATGGCTGAGGAATTTGATCTTTGTGAATTCTAAAATATAGAATTTAGATTACTGAATAGATTGGTGTTGTCATTATCGCTTAAAACATAAATGGATGGGTCTTATGTATAAATCCAAACACAGCTCTTCCCTTCCATTCCCTTTGTCAACTCTGAAGCTGGCCTGACTGAGGCCATCTTGGAGGCTTCAGTGTTGCCACAATGGGGATGAGGGAAAGGGAGGAGGGAATAGAGATAGTTGGGGTTTTGTAGCCAAAACAAAATAGTTTCCTCTGAGAACCAAGGACGTTCCCACAGGTGGCTAAAGAGAGGAGGAGTGAAGTTTCCAAGCAACCGGACAGCACTTTGATTGGACCATGTGAATGACTGTTTGGGAAAGGGGAAAAACTTTTACTTCTAATTAGGTGAAAACCATGGGAACCTTTGCTGTCAGTCTGTGCCAATATGATATGTCCAATAAACTGTTCTTTGAGGAACCTGCTTTCCTCTGAATTCTGTTTGCTATGGATGTATTACTTGGAATGCTGACACTCTTCTTATTACTTCTCTCTCCCTTCTTCTCTTTCTCTCTTTATTGGTCAACAGTAAAAGGCCCATAGAATCAGTTGCCAGAGGGTAACAAAGGAACTCAAGATGATGGTCTGACCACATGATCAAAGGCTAACTCTTTTTTATGTGCATTACATCTTTATTTTTTTACCTTCTCTCCAGACCCCCCCCCCTTTCCCGGAGAGGTGCATTTTTTAAAAGAAACTTTCTCACAAAGAGAATCTATGTCCAATGCTAGAAAAGTTGTAATATAAATATTGTAGCTCTTTTAGTGCAAAGTATGAACCATTGTCTTTCTTTTATTCATTATTCCTTTGCATGGGAACTTCAGTATGTGAAAATATTTTAATAAGTTTCATTTTGACTATCCACTCAAATAGGTTTCACTTTAGGTTTATTATATCAACCACAACACTTACTGGATAGCATGATGTTTCACATAATTTTCACAACATTCTTTTTTTGTGGTGCCTGACTTTCACTTAATTTGATGCAACTGTAAGGATAAAATTGATGAATGTTCATTTATTTTTTATGAATGCTTCATATACTTCAGACAAGTGGATATCCAATCTCTTCTTAAAACCTTCTAGTGTTGGAGCATTTACAACTTCTGAAAGCAGTTAAAAGTTGCTTCTCTCCTTCTCTAAGTTGCTATTCCCCTTTCATCTTGTCTGTGCACCTAGTCTTTTTAATGTTCTTCCCATTCTGTTTATGCAATATGCTTAAGTGGGTCAAGGGGTGTGTTAATGTGACCACCTTAATCTAGTCAACTAACCTTGAAACCTAAACTAGGAGGGGTTAAATTCAGCTAAAAATAGCTCCAGGGCTGTTTATGCACTTTCTGTATCAGCCGTGCCATCTGAATAGGAAAGAGAGCATTACCAGGGGAGTTAATGGTTCCTTTCTGATTCTAAGAGGAAAATAGTATCCTAGAATGGACTTATGAAAACAGGTCTTATCTTTTTACTTTCCATCTCCATCTTTCCATATGCCAAATGGTGAAAGAGGGAATAAATGCTCTCAACTCTATCTGCTATAGCATTGAACTTGATTGTGCAATTCAGGAATTTTTTAAAACTTTTTTTTAAATTAGAGGAAGAAGATACAAAAAGTCAGTATGTGACAATACATGATCCTCCATTACGGTCATCACCACTCCTTCCTTGCATCTTTTACAAGTAAGCATTGCCAGCAAATGGGGGACAGTGAGTCAGTGAAGTACAGAATAGCTGATTCAATCAGTTAAGTGGTAGAAATATAGCTACAGAGTAATATAGAACAACAGAGTTGAAAAGGACTTTGGAGGTCTTCTAGTCCAACCCCCTGCTCAAGCAGGATACTCTATACCATTTCAGACAAATGACTGCCCAGTCTCTTCTTAAAATCCTCCAGTGATAGGACACCCACAACCTTTGAGAGTTGGTAGAGCGTTTTGACTGTTAGGAAATTTCTCCTTAGTTCTAGGTTGCTTTGCTCCTTGATTAGGTTCCATCCATTTTTTCTTGTCTTAACTTCTGGTGCTTTGAAAAATAGGTTGACCATCTCATCTTTGTGTCAGCCCCTCAAATATTGGAACACTGCTATCATGTCTGCCTTAGTCTTTCTTTTTTCTAGACTAGACATACCCAATTCCTGCAACTGTTCTTAATATGTTTTAGCTTTCAGCTTCTTAATTATCCCTGTTGCTCTTCTCTGCATTCTTTCCAGAGTCTCAACACCTTTTTTATATTGTGCTGACATTGTATGATATGATAAAAAGCATGAGATTGTCTCTGGCTAGCAGAAGTGAAAGATAAAAGTTGGGCTGAGGAACTTGGATGTTCATTTACTAGTCTCCAATTCCCATCAGCTTTGGCCAAGATGCCAAATATTTGGGAATTATCAACATGAACTGGCAGGCAATGGTTTTCCTGATTTCATTTAACTTTCTCCCTGTACCATTACTGATGGTTGATAGCAGCAGAATTCATCAGGGGATGGGGTAAAAAGGTAAAGGGGCACAATCAAAGCGACATCCCCTTTTAACTTTGTTTCATTCACAGATGTAAAAAAAAAGATGGAGCTTCAGTGCTATTTTCACAACTATTCTTACTTTTTGACTCGTCCATAGGGTATATCATGAATTGTGCCTATTTCTCAGGGTTGAAAATGGATTTCAGTCAAGAAATTTTAAAGGGGTAATGAATTATAATACCTCTTCCAACTATGTTTTTGGGTTTGCATATATTCATACGTGAGAGAGTTGAACGTGTTAATGATGTGTTCAAAGTAGGTCTAATCATATAAAATTCCTCTGGAGGAAAACAACACAAAGGAAAATTACTGGCACAGGGCATTTAAAGTCAATAAATGAAATCTACTCACTTCAGCTGAGATGCTAAGAAAATAACTTCTGATTTGTCTTTGATAACTTGACATATCTCTGTTAAAGCCATTGTGATTCTATTGTGACTAGTTTTCAAAAAACACAGATTTCATGCCAAATTTCAACTTAACCAGGACTAACACTTTGTACCATCTGAACAAGAATTATGAAACTGTTTAGAATGGAACTCTCCTTTGCTTTACTCTATTCTCCAGATTAATAAGCTTGATATGACATGTTTCTAGGGAGGTAGAAGTAATGGAATTGCACACTATTCTTTAACTTAACTTAACTTTATTGGATTTCTAGACCGCCCCTCTTTCAAAAGAGACTCAGGGCGGTGTACAGTCATATTAAAATGGCTTTAAAAAACTAATACAGATCTGCACAGTGCCTACCACCCAGTGAAAAATCAGCATTTACATCTGAAAAATAAGTTACCAGGAGGTTTAAGTTTCAGAAGGATTTGAACATAGTTCATTTTAGAAAATAACATGCATTTCATTTTCAGATACTGCCCACATGCATGCATGTAATATCTTTTTGATAAAGTTTTGCTAAAACTTTTTAAACTCTTGAAAGAAAAAAAAATACCATAAGGGTGATGATATAAATTAAAAAGCAAATCCAGAAGTTATAATAAGACTTTGGTACCATTGTGTACTATGCTAAATTTGGAATTAAAGTCCTCAATTCCAAAAACTCTGAAACCTTTGTGGCAGAGGAAACATACAATGAGCAAACAACTTGAATGAAGTCTTCATAGTACTACATTCAAACTCTCAGCTTATGAATATGCATACCTGGCTGCAAAATATTTGCTCAGTCCTGACTTTTATAGATTCATGTTTCCATATATATATAACATTTTGATACATTTTTGTATCTTATAATGTATTTTGTTTAAAGTTATTTATTGTATTTTAAGTGCTGAAAGCCACCTAAGGTTACATTTTTCAGATCGGTGACTATACTAATCAAACCAATTCAATCCAATTCATAAACAGGTCACCAGTTGTCTATGGAGATTCTCAGTCATCCAGGTCATGGTTGTCCAAAAGGTGCTTTTTTCAAGAGGCAGCTGGACTTTTTTGTTTTTCTTTGAAGATGTTTTGCTTCTCACCCAAGAAGCTTTTTCAGCTTTGACTGGATGGTGGGGAATAGAAGGATTTATATTCCTGGCAGACAGCTGGTCATTTGCATTTTTTAGAGTCATTGAGTCCACTTGGAGGTTTGTCTGTGTCCTCAAAGTCATCTGAGTAGTGTAAATGAGTGTGGAAGCTTCTTGGAACCCCTGAAAGGACTGTGTTGTGGAGCTGTGTTTTCTGCAGGATGTTTTCTACCCTTATGTCCCTTCACTATTGAAGATAAATACAGCTGTTGGGGATGAGTCTGTGTTGTCTCCATCTAAAACTGAAGTGCAAATGGAAAAATCTTAATATTGATATATTTATGTTTATGTACTTATGAAATGAAAATTTCACACAATCAGCTCTGTAACTTTCAGTATGACTTTTGAAAATGAATTAAGCAATTCATAGAAACTAAATCAACCCATTGTATTTTGAAATTACATAAACTTCTTTGTTCCTTATGAAGATTGGTAGTTTCACTTTCTGTTCTTTAAAATCAGATGATACTAAACATAAAAACGTTAGTATTTGAAATATGTCAGGAAAGAAGCAATCACCCACAAGAATATCACATTTCTGCAACTGATGCAAGGAGTTTAGTCGGGACAGTGCAACTGTCACAAATACAGTACATGCCAGTTGCCAAGGCCCAAATTTTGAACAGATAACCATAGGGATTCTGCAATGGTTGCAAGTGTGAAAAATGGCATTAAGGCACTTTTTTCCTGTGCCATTGTAACTTCAAAATGAATGTTTCTAAGTTGAGGATTACCTGTAAAAATTTTATAAGACAAGGTTTTATACAACCTAACAGTGAGCTCAAAACGAAGAGTCAAGAAAAAACAAGCTATTTTGAATGAGATAAAGAGAAAAGAAGAATTAAAGAAATTTCCAGAGAGGAGAATTAATGTTCAACATCTTAACCTTTTACAACAACATTTATCTGTGTTAACAATAAGAAAAATAGAAATAAAACTGAACTATATTATTATAAAAAGCCCCTTTGATTTTTGCCTAGACCTGATGCTGATGGATCTATTTTTTGTTTGTTTGTTTGACACAGCTGTGTCTCTATGTGTATTTGTGCAGGCGTGTATATATACCAACTAATTAAAATGAAAAGAAATGCATTTAATGGAGTATGGTCATTAGGACAATGGCAATTTAAAAAAGGTATCTCATCCTTTAATGAAGATTATTATGAGTCAAAAATGTTCTTCCTTGAAACTGTTCATTTAGAAGCTCCTTTTTTCTTGCAAGCTCTCACTTTGCAGAGACAGGCCAAGGAACAGATAATATGTTACAGTGAACCACAAACAGGCCAATACAAAGGCCATTGCATACCTCTAATTGGTCCTGCACAGTTAAGTAGTTGTCTGGAAGGTTTGTGTCATGTCTCTGCAAAGGCTGAAACCATCCAGAGCTGACATTTAGCAAAAAGACATCTCCATTAACTCAGAGCACCAAGATCCAGTGTTCTCTTTAATTCAGACTTCTTTATGCACTAAAACATTTACTAGAAAGCTTTGCAGTAAGGCTAGCAGGTTACTAAGTGCGGAAATGTCAAAGAGGAAGAGATGTTTGGTAAAGAATCACAGTGGATTCATAAGCCTTACTTCTGGACTGCATGTCTGGAGTGTGGAATGGTATGGAATGGAGTGGGGTGACTATTATTGCTGCAGTAGCAATAGCAATAGCATTTAGAAGAGTGGTGGGTTATGACTGGTACGCCCTGGTATGGGTGTAATGGTGCCTGTCGGGACCACCAGTACCATTCCAGTATGGTGCTCCGGAGGGCCCACCTGCCTGTCCATGCTCCTTACCTGTATTTGACCTCTTCAGGGCTTCCATGTACATGCGTGGAGCATACGACGCCTGCGCAATGCTCCGCCGAGCATCTGGAGCATCACAGAGGCGTCACAGAGCATCTCAGGCAGTTAGTACTGCACATGTTCATGTGGTGGGTGCTGGGCCCCATTGCACCATACCAGTTGCAATGACATCTGGAACCCACCGCTGATTTAGATTTATATATAGCTTCACAGTGCTTTACAGCCCTCTGTAAGAGGTTTACAGAGTCAGCATATTGGTCCCAACAACCAGGATCCTCATTTTACCGACTTTGGAAGAATGGAAGGCTTAGTCAACCTTGAGCCTGGTGGGATAAATACTGTCAAACTGCAGGCAGACCGCAGTCAACAGAAGTAGCCTGCAGTACTGCACTCTAACCACTGCGCCACTGCAGCTCTTGTAAATATGAATCTCCTTCCCCATTTCAATACTATATTTGACAAATGTCCTTCAGCCCAGCTTTTGAAGATATTTTGGGCGCTGAAATATCAAGTTATGTTCATTTTATGGTGTTGTAGGAAGTTAGCACCCACCCCTCTCCTAGAGAAATGAAATATCCTGGGAAATATTGAAAGGGTAGAATATTGTGTTTCCCTGGATCAGAAATGGAGAAACATATTTTTAGGCAGGAAACAGACTCACTCTTAATAGCCCCCACCTTTGTTAACGGGTCATTAAAAAAAAGCCTGGGCCAGTCTATTTACATTACAAAGATCCCTCCCTTTCAGCTCCAGGGTGATGGGATCAAGGCATGATAGTATTAGTCCTTCACCTAACCACATGGCATCTGAGAACTCAACCAAACCTGGACTCAGCCTAGAGAGTTGCCCCTGCATGGCCCCATAGGAGTCTGACAACCAATCAGAATACACAGGGACAGAAACAGAGAGGTGGGGCTAAACAGATTATAAAAAACCCAGCAAGCCCCTTCCTCTCTCTCTTCTTCTTCACCCAACATCTGGAAGCATGTGATCACCTTTTTACCCAGGACCTCAAGCCCTGTGGTCCTGTCCCCCATTAAACCATCTTTCCAAGAAGCCTCCATGTTTCTAGTTTTCAGCAGGTTCTCCCCCCCCCCACTTGGAACTGAACCCAGAAGGACATTTCTTCCAACAGTATCACACATACAAGTATTTATTTTCCTTGTTTATGATAATCAGCAGAAATGTATTCAGTTAGAACATCTTATTCATCCAGGTATTTGTTTTATTGCATTAGATTCTGCAGGTTCCACAAAGTTCTACTTTGAACTTCAGAGGACGTTTATGGAAAAGGACCCAATTCCAAACATCAAGGCATAGATTGTTACCTTTACATCCCCTTTTACATATGAATGAGACTCTCTGAATGACTGACACATTTTTTATTTTCATTGATGTAGACAAGATGGACATGATTAAAGTCTTATGTAAGGAGGTACCAATGTAAGCCCTATGCAAGATTCTTTGCAAAGAACTTTGCACATTTGTAACAAAGCAAAGTGTTTAGTGACTTCCAATTGACTAATTGATTATGTGCCATCAAGTAATTTTGAACTCCTAGCAATTTGATAGGTAGGTAGATTAAAGGACTTCTAATTATATTCACATAAAGAGGACTACAGCTAGAAGTCCCAATAAAGTAGAATTTGGAGTCCTGATGCTTATTTGGAACCAAGTATTGAGTTAAAAATTTATAATCCTTTCACCAAAAAAATCTGTTCTGGTTTTTGGAGGACTTCCATTAAAATGTCTTGCTATATGCCAAAAATGTATGCAAATATATGGAGGTTTAATTGGCTCGTGATATCTGTTATAGATATGGTCATAATCTAGATAGGGCGTACCAGTCATAACCCACCACTCTTCTAAATGCTATTGCTATTGCTACTGCAGCAATAATAGTCACCCCACTCTATTCCATACCATTCCACACTCCAGACATGCAGTCCAGAAGTAAGGCTTATAAATCCACTGTGATTCTTTACCAAACATCTCTTCCTCTTTGACATTTCCGCACTTAGTAACCTGCTAGCCTTACTGCTTATACCTGGTGATTGTTTATTATTTATTTATTTATTTTAATAGATATTTGAAAACACCATTAAATTGACAAAGGGGGTTTAGGAACTCTTAGAAACTTAAGACTAAGTAAAATCTTGAAGTAACATTAGATAAATGCTACATATTAAATAATAAACAATCACCAGGTATAAGCTGATGTTAAAGAACCTGAAAATCAGCTCCTTTTATCTTACCATTCATAAGCCTACATCTGTTCGAGTCAACATTGACTCCTATTGGCAGCCTGAACAAGGCCTCCAATTTTCTTGGCAAGTTTTTTTTCTTTTTTCTTTAGAAATGGTTTGCCATTGCCTTCTTCCTAGGACTGAAAAGTGACTGGCCCAAAGTCTCCCAGTTAGCTTTGTGCTTAAGGCAGGACTAGAATTCAGAATATCCCAATGTCTAGTATGATGCCTTCATACGTACGGTGCTCATCTCTGTTTCAAAGGCGAAGAGCCAGTGCTGTCCAAAGACGTTTCCGTGGTCATGTGGCAGGCATGACTAAATACCAAAGGTGTACGGAACGCTATTACCTTCCCACCAAAGGTGGTTCCTATTTTTCTATTTGCATTTTTACATGCTTTCGAACTGCTAAGTTGGCAGAAGCTGGGACACGTAACAGGAGCTCACTCCATTATGCGGTGCTAGGGATTTGAACTGCTGAACTGCCGGCCTTCTGATTGACAAGCCACTGAGCCACTACGTCCACTGGCTCTCTTACCCTACACCTATCTTTTTATTATTCATTCTTTTTTTTAGCGACTATATTCTATTCAAAAATTAGTTTTTTTCTTTTCTTTTTTCTTTATAACAGTGTATCACCATTTGATTTATCCCTGCTAGAAAACAATACTTATTTTATATTGTAAGAAAACACTGGGACAAAAAATAAAGTTTAGAACAACTCCCATTTTTGCCATCACTTATTTTAAGAAAGTATTTATAATTCTCTATCCCATTCCTTTTATCCTGAAACTAGTCTTAAAATAAATACAATTAACCAAAAATAACAGTAAATAATAATTCAGCAACAATAAAAACAAGTTAAAAATCTGAAACATCTTTGAACTGTCTCCAAAACATGGAACAGCCATATCAAAGAAAGGAGTACAAAAACACCAGTTTAACCAAGAAATCTGAGTTAGCAGATTGGAAGTGTAATGGAGAATTTCCCTCCACACCCTGTTCAGTAACAATGCCATAACAGTAACAACAACTTCCAGTTCTCTAGGATTTATAAGAATATATTATGGTAAGAGGAACAAGTCAAAAGTAGTTCTTGATAGAGAAGAAAGTTGTGGCCAAATCAAGCGTCTCACTGTAAAATTTTCTGCGATGAACTGTTGATGAACTATAATGTACCCTATTTCATAATTTGAAAGGTCATTGAACTGATCTTGAATCTTAGTAAAACTCTGTAGGTTACAAAACTTAATCAAACTGACTGGGTTACTCTGAAAATCCAAAGCCAATGCATTACAGCTAATCACATACTGTAAATACTCTACAAGAAAGTTGAAGGAGGTACTAGTATTTTAATTCACTTTCCATACTGAAGAGAACATTAATTATCTGTTTCCATTATGTTTGCGTTTTCCAGACCTCTTAGCCAATGAGAATCTACTGGAGATATTGAAGTTTGGGTGTTATGTAGACATTCCCATTCCATCATGTCAGAGAGCTAGACAAATCATAGACATTTAAGAGATTAGCTAAATCAGAAATCCTTAATTTGGAGGTGAGTGGGCACTGACACAACTGAAACTTTGAAAGTATGGGCATACTCAAAAAATGTTTTCATGGGATTGTGGGTAATCACAAAGCACTAGGTAATAACCATCAGCTGTTTGATATTCCAAAAATACCTCAAGGTGTTATTACAGACTATACTTAAATCTGTTGCTTGCTTATCCTTGTAGCATTTTTAATTGCCATACTAAAAAAAAAAATTGAAAAGATAAGGCAGGGAGCCAAAGTAGAGCAGAATCAAAGTATTAAAGGCCTGGAGACAAAAACAGATGAAGAACAGTTGCAGGAATTGCATATGGCTAGTCTAGAGGGGAGGGAAAGAAGTAGGGGTGATATGATTGCAATATTCCAATATTTGAGGGGATGCCACAACTTATTTTCCTAAGCACCAGAAGGCAAGACAAGAAACAATAGATGGAAACTAATCAAGGAGAGAAGCAGCGTGGAATTAAGAAGAAACTTCCTAACAATGAGAACAATTAACCAGTGGCAGACATCAATTCTCAGATATCAGCTAGAATGTTGCCATCCCTAGCAGTGTACTGCAGACTGAAGGCCAAAGTCTCTGCTTCCATTGGAGGAGGCTTGTAACTCAATAACTTCTTGTGTTTAATAAATGCATGTGCTTCAAAAAGGCATGATCTTTTAAGACAAACCTTGATCCAATGAAATGAGTGATGTATATTCTATTAGGCCCTGGTCTATATATTTGTGGGCATGTGTTTACTGATGTGGCATGTATATTTCAGCAGAACAGCATGCATAGAGAATGTTGAATTAATCATATGGTTACATCTGATTTCTTTTTGATGCTGGGGGAAGCCTGCAGTCTTTCCCCATCTTGAGAAACTCCTCTAGACAACTCAAGATTCATGAGTAATGCAATGCTGGGCAACACAAACACATGGCAGAGAGGAAATCCACCTTATTTAAATAACTACATTTGCATAATGAAGGATATGGACTTCCACGTTATACAGCAATGTTTCACTGGCTGGATATCTCTGAATATCTTTTAAATGGGGGAGTAGGGAACAGAAATGTACAATTCTTAGTGAGGAGGTTTTGCCATTTTATTTTATTCCCCTGAACAGAATTAATTCCTTTACTTCACTGTACAGGTATGAGGGCTTTTTTCTTTCTTTCTTATATTCCGAAAGGCATCACCTGTTCCCAAAAGTGGGATACAAGCAAACACGAAACACTCCAAAATCTGCAGAAGGGCAAATATTTAAGGGAGCCCCCTGAAGGTGAAGCAGGTAGGCCTTGACCAAAATGAAGCCCCAAATTTCCATTGCTAAACAAGACAGTTGTTAAGTGAGTTGGACTCCATTCTTTGATCTGTTTTTGCCATAGTTGTTAAGCACATCACTGCAGCTGTTAAGTGACTTGTGCCGTCATTAAATGAATCTGGCTTTCTGAGTTGACTGTGCTTGTTGGAAGCCAGCTGGGAAGGTTACAAATGGTAAATCACATGACCCAGGACAGTGCAACTGTCATAAATACACGCCAATTGTCAAGCACCCGAATTTTGATCACATGACCATGGGGATACCGCAATGCTCATAGCAATAGCAATAGCACTTAGACTTACTGTATATACCGCTTCACAGTGATTTACAGCCCTCTCTAAGTGGTTTTACAGAGTCAGCATATTTCCCCCAACAACACGGGTGCACGCATGCTGCGTGCATTTATGTGGTGGACGCCAGGCCCCATTGCACCATACCGGTTGCAACAGGATCCGGACTCCACCACTGATTTAGACATATATAGCTTCACAGTGCTCTACAGCCCTCTGTAAGAGGTTTACAGAGTCAGCATATTGCTCCCAACCATCTGGATCCTCATTTTACCGACTTTGCAAGGATGGAAGGCTCAGTCAACCTTGAGCCTGGTGGGATTAAAACTGTCACCCTGCAGGCAGACCGCAGTCAACAGAAATAGCCTGCAGTACTGCACTCTAACCACCGCGCCACTGCAGCTCTTGTAAATATGAATCTCCTTCCCCATTTCAATACTATATTTGACAAATGTCCTTCAGCCCAGCTTTTGAAGATATTTTGGGCACTGAAATGTCAAGTTATGTTCATTTTATGGTGTTGTAGGAAGTTACCCCCCACCCCTCTCCTAGAGAAATGAAATATCCTTGGAAATATTGAAAGGGTAGAATATTGTGTTTGCCAAAGTGCCAAAGTGCAGGCAGCCAGCAGGAGTAGCCTTCAGTACAGAGTCGGTTCCTGCCATGTCCCCGAACCAGTTCTCTTGGTGATGGTGTAGGCCCCACCAGCTTCTTTTTTGCACTGCACATGCGCGTATAGTGCGCATCAAGCATGCACAGTGCATCCCTGACCGAACCGGCAGTAGCAGCATCCAGAACCCACCCCTGCTGCACTAATGCATTCTAAAACCACTGCCTCACCATGGCTCTTGTAGGTGCTAAAACATAGGTGTTAAAACAGGTCCTAAGTCACTTTTGTCAGTGCTGTTGTGCTGTTGGAACGGTCACTAAATGAATGGTTGTAAGTTGAGGACTACCTATATAGCTGGGGTTTTATCTATATTATTTTTAAAAAATTGCACACACGCACACACACACACACACACACACACACACACACAAATACATATGGGTGAACCAGAAAGTTTTTTTTTTAGAATATCAGCTAAGTTTTTAAATGATCTTTCATATTAACACTAGTCCATTATATTCTATGTCCTCTAAGCTTGGCCCATACAATCTATGTTTATTTAGTGGATACACATTGAGCTGTTTCCTAAATAGAACTCAGATCCATAACGGACGTTTTCTGCCAGCATGAGCAATAGCTGCTATTATTGCTACTACAGTGAACTTTGGGTTCTAAAATGAATGATATATATGTCTGGGTGCCGGACATTAGAGCTACCAAGAGCATTATATTTCTCCTTGGATGAATCAAGCTGGTGATTATCTATTGAATGTGCATGACATCAAAACCATATAAAACATGTCTAAACATTTCTTCTCAATTAATTTTCCATTTATATCCTCTTGTAGCTGCCTCACTCTGTTTGCATTCTGAATTAATATTTGCAGGATAAATGAAATGATCTTGGTCATCAAGGCAGGATGACGGGGGAGAGCTAAGGGTGGAGGAAGAGAAAAAAGATAAAAGTAAAGCACACAGGGTTCCAAATAGCATCCAAAAGTAAAGCAGAGTCCAAGGCAAAGTATTGCTTAAAGTTCCAATTTATTAAGAGAGCCATGATGGCACATCTGGGAAAACCTGAATCTGAAAGCTTCCCGGTTGTCCCCACCCAGTTGAAAATTCAAGATCTTGCCCCCATACCCACAAGTCCATAACATGGTCCAATCTTCCATGCTGGCAGTTCCACCCATCCATTTCCGACCAGATGCAGAAGTGCAAACACTAAGGATGACCTTGGCTTTCTAGAAAGAATTTTGTTATGACTACATATCATCTAACACTGTATAAGCCCCCTCCCCATTTTCCCCCAACAGAAAATTCATAGTAGAATAATAGAAAGGGTGGCAGGCCAAAGATCCAAAAGAAAAAGTGGCTACAGGCCTGACACTGGCCTCTATTCTGCAACTGTTCCCCTGGAATTGGTGTCACTCTTCTGGAACAGTTGGCCGGGTACTTTTTAAAGAAAACAGCATTTCCTAAATCGCCACAAAATAGTCACATCTAACTGTATTATTTGTCTTATTAATAGTTCCTTGACAACTTGATTTTATATAAAACAAAGTGAGACTCGTTCCCTATCATCTTTATAGCTCAGAGGTTTGTGATGGGAGATGATTTTAAATCTACATTCCAGGGATGGGTTCCTGCCAATTCTAACCTCTTCTATAGAAGAGGTTCCACAAATCTACAGTGCCGTTTAGAACCGGTTCCAGCTCCCTCCCCCCGCCCGTCCGCACATCATCAAGATGAAGAGCGAGAGGAGGAATTCTGGGAGTTGAAGTCCACAAGTCTTAAAGCTGTCAAGTTTGAACACCCCTGGGGTTTTTTTTTCTAAAGGGTTAGGGGTGCAAGAGTCTTGTAACTTGACAGCTTTAAGACTTGCGTGCTTCAAATGCCAGAGTTTCTGAGCCAACATGGCTGGAGGAGGAATTCTGGGAGTTGAAGTCCACAAGCTTAAAGCTGTCAAGTTTGAACACCCCTGGGGTTTTTTTTTCTAAAGGGTTAGGGGTGCAAGGGTCTTGTAACTTGACAGCTTTAAGACTTGCACGTTTCAAATGCCAGAGTTTCTGAGCCAACATTTTGGTTGCTAAGCAAGAGCGTTGTTAAGTGAGTTTCACCACATTTTACAAGTTGCCCACGCCTACCCAGTCACATGACTGCCAAACCACTCCCACCCAGTCACATGGCTGGCAAGCCTCTCCCACAAAGCAGGCCACACCTACAGAAGAGGTTCTAAAAATTTTTTGAAACCCACCACTGCTACATTCACATCATCCAGAGAGATTAAACTTCATATCTAGACCAGGATGTGTAACTGAGGACCACTCTTATCCTTTAATATCAGAAACAAACAAGTAGAGTGAGGAGAAGAATTTAAATTGATGTAATATCATGTATATGTAACTTTAAAAAAGAAAAAAAAAGGAAATCCAGTTGTCTCTTGAAAAATAAGCTTTGGGACAACCATGACCTGGATGACTGAGAATCTCCATAGAGTTTTAGCTATGCACTTTGGGAAGAACGCCCTTCGAATGGTGCGGGAGCAATTCAGCCAGTTCTATCCGGTTCAGGCGATCCGGTAGCTGTGGTGGCGGGAAGCTCCTTCCACCTGCCCGGATGTCATCACATCCTGTTTGTGATGCTCTGCACATGCGTGGAAGGTCCACATTTGCGAACTGGTAGTAAACATAAGTTGATTTCACCCCTGTGCGGGAGTATGGATAGATTTACAGAAAACATGCAGACTACAGTAATCTTTTGCACTTCAGTTTGAGATGAAGACAATACAGACTCATCCCCAACAGCCTGTGCCTGTCTTCAACCGTGAAGGGACACTGGGCAGAAAATATCCTGCAGCCAAAAAGACCCCATAGTCATTTGCACTACTCAGGTGATCCTGGAGACACATATAAATCTCCTAGTGAAAGAATGCAAATGACCAGCTGTCTGTAAGGAATATAAACCCTTCCATTCCCCACCAACAAGTCAAAGCTGAAGAAGCTTCTTGGATGAGAAGCAAAACATCTTCAAAGAAAAAAACAAGAAAGTCCAGTTGCCTCATTTCATCTATCTTCTAATTTTCCCTCCAATGATTAGCTATGATTTTTTTAAAATACCAGGAGTAATATTAATAATAATATGGCAAGTCATATTCTACTTCATTTGTAGTATTTTTGAGCTTTTAGGGATGTATTTTTCTTTTCTGAATTTTTTTTATATCTCCACTCACATAATTATATTATAGGTTTTATTTTTGGTGGGGTGGAGTCAAATATTCTATTGAACCACTATCTGCAAAAGCCTTGGTGATGGATTTCACAAGGATTGTGTTAACTTGTGATTAAAAACATAATTTCTAAAGTAAGATGATTAGGGTCCAAATAATTATTTCAAATGTCCAGGTAAATAGTTGTGTGGGATGAGATCAAATTGAACCTTGATTTAAATTAAGTATGTTGTATAGGAAGATAAGATTTTTTTCATTCTTTTATTTATTTATTTTTGTCATAAGAAGTTGGATAAAATCCCCAACTTAATATTACTCCTGGTATTTTAAAAAAATCATAAAAACTGTTATTTTGGGAGATATGGTTTATTTGTTTTATGAATCAGAGAAAAGCCAATAATCCAAGAGATATTACATTTGCATAGCCCTTTGAATTACAAGTGGAGATTAATGTCTTATCTCATGAAGCATTGTCATTAACTGCTCTGTGCTGTGATAATTTAATGTTAGTGACAGGAAAAATGGACTTTCAGCTTTCTAAAATGTTCTTGGTTCCTATTTTGCTTCACCACAAAAATTTGAGTCAGCATACCAAGAATGTATTTTGGAGTCACAGAGTTAGGAGGTACTTTTCAAGAAGAAAAGAAAGGTCTCTTCCTTGTAATTCTTGATATTTTGTGTTTTTCACTGTGGCTATTCATGTTGTCTAATAAATTAAAAGCATCAGATGGTCTAGGTCAGTGTTTCCCAACCTTGGCAACTTTTAGGAAGTGTGGACTTCGATTCCCAGAAGCCCCAGCCAACATGCTTAATAACTTTGGTAACTTTTAAGATGGGTAGATTAGCAGGGGAATTCTGGGAGTTGAAGTCCACCTACCTTTAAAGTTGTCAAGGTTGGGAAACACTGGTCTAGGTCACAAAATGAGGTCTCCTTCCAGAAATTGTTGAAAATTATGATTATACATCTCTCTCTCCCCCTCCCCCTCTCTCTCTCTCCCTCCCTCTCTCCCTCCCTCCCTTCCTCCCTCCCTCTCTCTCTCTCTCTCTCTCCATTATCTATCTATCTATCTATCTATCTATCTATCTATCTATCTATCTATCTATCTATCTATCTATCTATCTATCTATCTATCTATCTACCTACCTACCTACCTACCTACCTACCTACCTACCTACCTATCTACCTATCTACCTATCTACCTATCTACCTATCTATTATCTATCTATTATCTATCTATCTATCTATCTATCTATCTATCTATCTATCTATCTATCTATCATCTATCTATCTATCTATCTATCCATCCATCCATCCATCCATCCATCCATCCATCCATCCATCCATCCATCCATCCATCCATCCATCCATCCATCCATCCATCCATCCATCCATCCATCCATCCATCCATCCATCCATCCATCCATCTATCTATCTATCTATCTATCTATCTATCTATCTATCTATCTATCTAATGTTATATTATACTAGCTGATAACCTGGCATTGCCCGGGAAAATGTTTGGACCAAATGTAATTTCTAATGTTGGATCTTCCCCCTTACCAGAGGGAGCCTGTGGATTACTGTGAAGCCGTTACCATGGCAACTCCACTATGCTGTACAGTAGAATCCATTTTACGACAGTACAGTAGAAGCCATTTTAAGGCCCAACAGGCTGTATCATAATAGAACATACACCCCGAGGAGTTTTAGGGGTTTCTTACCCTCCAAAATATTTGTTTCCAGAGTTGAAATTGCTCGAGGCGTTCCAAAGTTCTGCTAGAACACCACACAGCTGTATATATATCATATATGTATATATGATTATGTTGTTTTTTATTTTTATTTACAAACATACAAAATACACACACACAGAACTTAGACGTACACTACATTTACACAACACAGTACAAACAGGAACTTCCTGTTCTTTCTTATAGCAATTTCAAATCGATACAATTCTCCTTATGTTATTTCCCCTTCTAATATATTTCATTTGCGTTTCACCATTTTCAACCTCTTATTTTACTCATCTATCTGCTATATTGGGTGATTACCTGTAATAAATTTAAACTCTCTTGAGTGCATATATATATATATGTTAATTCTCCCTAACTTCTATTTTTGGGCTTTATTGACTTCTTTCATTGATCCTTGTTTCTTTCCTGCATCCACCTATACCATTTTTCCCATATCTGATAATATTCTGTTTCTTCTTTGACCTGGATTTCTTTTGTTAATTTGTCCATATCGGCACAGTCCATAACCTTTGTTATTATTTCATCTTCACTTGGTATCAATTTATTTTTCCATTTCTGAGTGAAGGCAATCCTCGTCGCTGTAATTATGTGTAAAATTAAATACTGGTTTTCTTTTTTATATTTTCCTGTCATTATTCCTAGGAAAAAAAAACTTTTGGTTTCCAATCAATTTTGACTCCTGTTATTGATTTTAGCCAATTTTTAATCCTTTTCCAATACTTTTTAGCCTCCTCACACGTCCACCAGTGACGTGCGGTGAGGTTTATGGCTGGTGAGGCTGGTGATGTCATCAGAAAGGCGGGGAATGGGACCACGTGTGCTGGAGGCTGAGGCTGCCTCAGCCTCCAGCACACATGATCCCATTCCCTGCCTTCCTGAGCGTGCTCCGCCGGCTCGCGCTCCGCAGTCCTCGAAAGCGACTGGGAAACGACAAGAACCTTCCTGCCTCTGCTGGACTTTGCGCACTCCTCGCGACTGCAATAGATGTCCAGAAGTGGCAGGGGCTGTTGGGCTGGAAGCCCAAACCCCATTAGCCACAAAAGCCGCTTCTGGACGTATATTGCAGTCGCGAGGAACGTGCAAAGTCCAGCAGAGGCAGGAAGGTTCTTGTCGTTCCCCAGTCGCTTTTGTGGCTTCGTCATCCGGGAGCGCCGACAACATTTCTGCCTCCGCAGCTCCCGGGCGCGGACGGATGGAGGTAGCCAGAGTGGCGCCGAGGCAGTCCGGCGGGCGAGCGACCGAGGATCAGGCTGCCTGATCCTCCATCGCTTACTCGCTCGCTCTTTCGTCTGCCCGGACCGCCTCGGCGTCGCTCTGGCTACATCCGTCTGGCCGCGCCCGGGAGCTGCAGAGGCAGAAATGTTGTCAGCGCTCCCGGATGACGAAGCCACAAAAGCGACTGGGGAACGACGAGAACCTTCCCCCAGTCGCTTTTGTTGCTTCGTCATCCGGGAGCACCGACAACATTTCTGCCTCCGCAGCTCCTGGGCGCGGCCGGCCGGATGTATATAATATTATAATATTATATATATGTATATAGTATATAATATTATATATTATTATTTCATGAAGAGAGGTGAGGCTCTGCCTCCCTTGCCTCCCCTGATCGCACATCCCTGACGTCCACCATATGTGATAATATGTTTTCTGTGTTAGTTCACATTTCCAACATTTTGGTGAAATATTTACTGAGATTTTTGCTAACCTTGCTGGTGCTAGGTGCCATCTGTAAAACATTTTGTACTGGTTTTCCTTGTATGTAACCGATAGTGTCATTTTTAAAATTGTCCCCTAAAATTTTTCCCATTTATCTAATTCGATATTGTAGCCAAAGTTCTGTGCCCATTTTACCATTTGTTCTTTCACAATTTCTTCTCCCATTTTATACTTCAAAAGAAAATTATATATTCTCCCTATCATCTTTCTTTTTGAGCTTTGGATTATTTTATCCAATTCGTGTGGTTCCATTTGGATGCCGTATAATTTAGTATCGTTGTTGTGATTTGTGTTAGATTTGATTTGCAAGTAGGTTAGCCAGTCAACTTTCATGTTTTGTTCTGCCAATTCTTCGATTGTTTTTAAATTTCCCTGTCTGTTAATTAAGTCTCTGTAACACTTTATTCATATCTGTAAAATTTGGGTGCATTGTCCTTTCTGTAGGGGATAGCCAATTCAGGATTTTCACATAGTGGGTTTTTTAAAAAACTTTTGAGCCAGTTTTGCAATAACGCATTTCTAATAGATGTTTTTGAAAGTACGAAGATTATGTTATGTTATGTGTTATTAGGTTAGGTTAGGTTATCGTATTGAGAAAAGTATTGTTCTTTTGCTGTAGGCTCTTGGCCACTAATATCAAGTAGTGTTTGAGATTAGTTGCCTAGTTCAGTTGTTCATTTTTGTTATTCCCACAACAGGCTAATTATCCTTTTGATTTCTGCATTAATCAAACAAATGCACACTGGATCAATTCATGCCATTTTTTGCAAAACTCTGATTCATAAACATCTTTAAAAGCTGGTCTACGTGACAAAATCCACCAGCTGTCATCTGCTGGTGCTTCCAATATCCCTTGGCATCTTGGGATGGCTGAGGCTAGTGGAAACTAGTTCACAGAGAGTTGAAGAGCTACCCATTTTTCATGATGGTTGTGATATTCAACACATCTCTATAATCAGTGGAAGAATTTCTTTGTAAGTTGCTGCCTCCAGGATTTAGGAACTCATTCACTGAAGCAAAGTTCTTTGTTAATACTTGAGATGCATAGCTGGGCCAGGAGCATTGTCTGGATCCAGAAAAGCTGTTGGTATATCTTAGGGGGGGTGGAAGCCCTACAAAGGATTTGTATTGCCAATCTCCCCTCCTAGTGGTTTCCTTTTTCCTTCAGACCATTTGCTGATCCTTATTTTTGGAAAGCAATTACTGCACATTCAAACAAACTCCATGAAAGAAATCCTATTTTTTGTTCTCAAATAGAAATCAAAGAAGAAGGCAAACGTAATTCTCTTAAAAAAATAAATAAAAGCTGTATATTAAGCTAGGTGATAGACTTGTCAGATCAAATGCTCAAAGTCCTTTCTTGAGAAGGCTGTTTAATGCTGCTAAGAATAGGAATACAGTGGAATGAATCTCATAATTGGCATGCTCCCGAATATCTTACTATGAGTGGAATTGTTTTCAAGGCTGTACTAGTATCTTAATTAAGAAAAAAATCAGGAAGCTATTTTGGACTGTGCAGATCGGGATTTGATTTCATTTCATCTTCAATGAACAAAATTGGTTGGGTTACTTGCAAGTAAAACTCTGCAGAGTCCATTAATCTGAAATCTTATTGATTGATGTTTAAAGTTTCCATTGCCAAGATTTATACTGTTCAGATAGACTGTCTCTGCTCAAAAATTGTTGCGAAATTAACAGCTGACTTGCTGCAGCTGACCAATGTCACATTTCCTGAATTGTCTCCTCTCCCATCAGCAATATTCAGTGGGTGAGTATGATTTACTGTGTTAGCTTGCAAATGTATGAGTAACAGATGCAACAATACAATTTTGAACATTAACTACATTTGAAGTTTGCTATCAAATTAGAATTTGATTTCCCCCCCCCAAAAAAAATCAGTCACAGGAATGTAACAAACCACAATGAAACATTGAAGATTTTCATCATAGCATACCATTTCTCCAATATGCCAGTTAGAATCTTACAGATGAACAATTTATACTTCCTCAGGGTTGTTGTTTTTTTTGTCCCTAACACCCAAAGATATACACCTATTTCATTATGAGTTTTCAAAATCAACAAAGGACTACTCCAAACATCCTCTTCCACTGTGTGCAGCTACATTCACATTTCCTTCTTCTATTCTTCCTGTCCAGAAATTTTCAGACTGTAAATTTCTAACACTGAGGTACCTAGTCATCTTTAGGTTATTATACAGAAGCTTTTTATAGGGGGAAATCAAATGCCGCCTGACACTTCAGCCTCATCCAGTGGAACATTATAGAAAAGACAGTTTGATGACTCTCCATTTCAAGCACATAAGGCTACTATTGTGTACAGGTAGTCCTCAACTTACAACTAGTCATTTGACACAGCTACTACAACCTGTTTTGGGAATTACAATGGCCCCAAACCAGAGGTGGTATTCAGCCAGTTATCTCCAGTTCAGGCAAACCGGTAGCAGTGGCTGCGGGAGGCTCCACTCATCTACTCCAACAAAATGCATGAGCATGCACTGTGAATGTGCAGATGTGGTACATGCACTCACATTTGTGAACTAGTAGGGAAGGTATGTGAATCCCACTGCTGCTCCAAACCTCCATGGTGATGTGATTATATTTTGGACACTTGGTAATCATATTTATGGCCATTTGCCACTAGAAGATTGTGATTTGTGACATCCCCTCCCCCCAAAGTTCCGGCATTTACTTCTGGTTTGTGGCAAAAGGTACCCATTGGGGGGAAATTGATTTTCATAACTACCCCTACATTTCCTTCATGATCAATGTGTACACTTAACAATTGATACAGTTATTTAATAACCAAGATGTTCACTTAATGACTGTGGCTAAAAAAGTAAAAGAAAAATGGAATCCTGTCATGTGATGCCTCAATTTATGGCCCCAATAAGTTATGACTATAATTCTGAGCTCAATTACATAAGTTAAGGATTACCTGGACTTCATATGCAGATCCATTTTTTAAGTCTGATTTAATTTCAACTTACCATGGCCTGTAATATCTTTCCTACATCACTATGATGTATTAGTGAAGTTATGGAAGTCATAAACCTTTGGTCCTATAGGCACAGGAAATCCAAACCTTCCATTTGGTTATTTGGCATCTTTATTATTTATATGAATAACTCAACGTGGCAAATATATCTGATATTCTTTCCTCCTGCTATTTTCACCACAAAATCAACCCCGTGATTGGACTGAGAGAGAGTGACTGGTCCAAATTTACCCATCCAACTTTCATGGCTACTCTCATTCTTGTTCCACAACTCATGGGGATCCGTAGTGTAGGATGGTATGGAAGGAGGCAAGAAATGAAGGGTGTAAGGAGGAGCTATTACTGTTGCTGTTGTAGCTGCAGTGTTACCATCTTCTTTTCTTTGGCTACTTTTGAGTCAATTGTCGTGTCAGAAGCAGCACAATTACAGCTGTTCCCCTCCTCTCTTCAGCTGAATCACTCAGAAGTGGGGTTGAGAAGGGGCTGAGCATGTTGTAGAAGTGGATTCCTCAGTGACTCTGGTGATTTCCCCAGAATTCTATTCCTCTTCTCATTCTCTTCTTCCTTTCTGCTTTTGAAGGGATGTAGGAGAAAGAGGTTTTCGGGCATCCAAGGGTGATTGTCTTTGAGGTGTGGTAACCTTTGAATTTTATGCTTGAACACAATAGGAGAAGTGGTGAAGGGACAATTTTACAGAGCTTCAAGAATGCTGTTGCAACAGAAGTGAGGAAGATGTAGCTGTAGTATAGTTCTCCTGCTTTTTTCCACCCATCATTAATCACTGAAGCCAAGAGCTGTGTGTGTGTGTGTGTGTGTGTGTGTGTGTGTGTGTGTGTGTTTGTGTGCTCAACTCTGTTAACTTTTCCTAAATTGCTACCAAAGTGGAGGGAAATTATCCCTCTGCATTATTGGTTGCTGCTTGGAGAGCAAGGTGAAACATTTACAGAGATGGTATTCAGCCAGTTCTCTCCGGTTCAGGCAACTGTGGGAGACTCCGCCTGTTAGATATTAGCATATATCGAGATAAGTCTTCCCTCAGGTCCGCTCCTACAGCGGGAAACAGGTATTCATCTGATTGGTCAATGGGCGTGCCTCATCCCTATAAAAGGGGAACCCTCCGACCACAGGTTAAGCTGGATCACTACTACTACTAATAAAATGAGCTGTTGAGTTACTTCGTGTCCGCAGTCTGTCTCTCGTTGCCCAGATCTAACATTGGCGACGAAGGTGGGATTGAGAGACAGATAGGACGAAGAGCGCACTTCAAGAATCTCCGGATTTGATCCAGCCCAGGAATTCGGCAGAAATTCCGGCAGCCATCTCAGATCACCGCAGCGCGGCAAATTCAAACTGAGAAAATGGCGATGCATGCTCCCCCCGCTCCTTTCGACCCAGCAACCGACGAATGGGAAGCCTTCATGATTCGCTTCGAGTGTTTCCTCGAAGCAAATGAGTACACGGGGATCACCGATGCAAGAAAGAAAAATATCTTCCTCGGCTACTGCGGAAAGGAAGTCTTCAATACGGCCAGAGACCTCACCGCGCCTACTCCAATACAAGCAGTACCGTGGGCGACGCTGAAACAAGCCTTGGAAACACATTACGCGCCAAAACCGTCCCGCCATGTCAGCCGCAAAGAATTCAACACGAGGACTCAAATGGCGGGAGAATCCATTAACCAATTTGTTGCAGCTCTACGAAGAATAGCAGCCCACTGTGAATACAGGGATTTGGAAGAGCATATCTTAGAGCAATTCATCTGTGGGGTAAGAGACATTTCGTTGCAAAAGAAACTGTTAGCCAACCCGAATCTAACCCTACAGTCAGCATTGAACAAAGCAAGAGCGTCGGAATCAGCGGAGAAATCAGCAGTGACCATACAAAGAAGGGTCAACGAAACCCAGCCGGCACCGAGACAAACCAGAGTCCACTACGAAGACGCAAGCCCCGACTACGTGGATCCCGAGTTCGAGGACAGTCACCTAATGCAGAGCAGTCACTGGAGGCCTGGGGGGAAACCCGGATCCCGCTTGCCGCCCTGCGCAAGCTGCGGAGGGAATCACCCCAGGTCTACTTGCAGGTTCAGGAACGTTGTTTGTTCGCACTGCAACAAACTTGGGCACATCGCACGAGTGTGCCGGAGCGGAGTCCCTGCCTCACGGCAGCCACCCATGTACCGCCAACAGAAGCCCAACCCAGGGGCTTGGCGAAATCAAAAAGGGCGCCCAGAGAGAAATCCACAAGTGTTTACCCAGAGAGAAACTCCCCAAAGAGCTGAACGAGCGTATTCCCAGAGAGATTACTCACAAGAAAGTGAGCGAGCGTATCCCCAGAGAGAATTCACACAGAGAGCCGAAAGAGCGTTCTACCAAGACGCTCAACGAGAGTATTTTCAGGATATAGACGATGAGATAGAGTTGACCCAGAGAGAGGAGTTGCGAACGTATCTCACCACGATACATCAGGTCCGCCCTAAGCGGCCCAAAAGGCTGAAAGTCACAGTCCTCTTGGAGGGCTCACCCTGCGAGCTGGAGGTTGACACAGGATCAACCCTGACGATCATTTCATGGGCATCCATGAAACAGGCCATTCCCGGCCTCAGAAAGAGCCAACTGCGCGCTCCTGACGTCCTGCTACGAGACTACCAGGGGAACCAAGTCCCCATCGTGGGCCAAGGCACATTCCACATCCAGTTTAAGGACATCGAAGCCCAGCTGCCCGTGACCATCTCCAGCGCGCCATTGCAGAACCTCCTGGGGCTTGATTGGTTTGAAGCCCTGGGATTAGAAGTCACCGGAATCAACGCCGTGAGAAACAGCAGCGCTGAAAAGATCTTTAAGGAGTTCGAGGATGTGTTCAGCTCCGGTCTTGGTAAGTATGTGGGCAAACCAATATCGTTCAATTTAGATCCAAATGTGGCGCCAATCCGACTTAAACCGAGACGAGTGCCTTTTGCACTCCGCCCAAAAATAGATAAAGAGATAGATAAGTTAGTGGAACAAGGAATCCTTGAGCCGGTAGATCACGCGCGTTGGGAGACACCTATCGTGACCCCAGTTAAGTCAGACGGATCAGTCCGCTTGTGCGCAGACTATAAATGCACAATTAATGTCGCGCTACAACAGAGCGCATATCCGGTGCCCGTAGTACAGCACCTATTGCACTCATTGGGGCCAGGAAAGGTTTTCGCTAAGTTAGATATGGCACAAGCTTACCAGCAACTGCCAGTAGATAGCGCCACAGCGGAGGCCCAGACTATAGTGACGCACAGAGGAGCGTTTAAATGCAACCGGCTACAATTCGGCGTAAGTATTGCTCCAGGATTGTTCCAGAGCGTCATGGAACGACTGTTGCAAGGGATACCGGGAGTCGTCCCATATTTTGACGATATCTTGGTGTCCGCTGCAAACGAGGAGCAACTAAACAAAAGAGTCAGATCTGTTTTGGCCAGAATCAGAGAGAAGGGCCTCCGCCTTAAAAAAGAAAAATGCCAAATTAACGTGCCTAGTGTAGAATTCCTGGGTTATAGAATTGATGGTCAGGGAATTCACCCCACTGAAAAGAAAATTAAGGCAATCCAGGACGCCCCCACACCACGAAATCAAACCGAGTTGCAGGCCTTCCTCGGACTACTTAATTTCTACAGCGTTTTTCTGAGACAGAAGGCGACCGTTGCTGAGCCACTACACCGTCTACTCCAGAGGAACGCACCATGGAGATGGGGACGAGCCGAAGCTGCAGCATTCGCCGGGGTAAAGCGCCTGCTCACCACTGACTCACTACTTGTGCAATACAGTCAAACCCTCCCGCTGGTATTGACCTGCGACGCATCGCCTTTCGGGGTTGGAGCAGTCCTCAGCCACAGGATGCCCGACGGGAAAGAAGCACCCATTGCTTTCTACTCCAGAACTCTTTCATCGGCCGAAAGGAACTACAGCCAAATGGACAGAGAAGCATTGGCTGCCGTTGCAGGTGTGAAACGTTTCCATGAATACCTCTACGGCCGCGATTTTGAACTCATTACTGATCACAAACCGCTGTTAGGACTTTTGGCGGGAAATCGCCCCACTCCGGTCTCCCTTTCTCCACGTATGACCAGGTGGACTGTTTTCCTGGCTGCGTACTCTTACAAGTTAATTCATCGACCGGGCTCCACTCTAGGGCACGCAGATGCGCTCAGCCGTTGCCCATTACCAGACATTTTGCCAGACCCCACTCCAGAAGTACCGGTATTGCTCATTGACTGTTTGGATTCGGGACCGGTTTCTTCTTACGATGTCGCAAGGTTCTCCTCGAAGGACAATTTAATAAAACAAGTGCAAACTTGGGTATGGAGGGGGTGGCCGAAGGGAAATGTGGGCCCGGAATTCAAAATGTTTTGGTCTAAACGGGACGAACTCTCCGTGTTACAGGGATGTTTGTTGTGGGGGGATCGAGTTGTTATTCCTTTTGCTCTACGAAAAAAGGTATTGAATGCTTTACATATGGGTCATCCGGGGATCGTGAGAATGAAAGCGTTAGCGAGAAGTTATGTGTGGTGGCCCAATATGGACAAAGAAATAGAGGAGTGGGTGGCCACTTGCGACCCATGCCAGGAGTCGAGACCAGCACCCCCGGAAGCGCCCGCCACAGAATGGGAGAAACCCAAGGCACCCTGGTCACGCATTCATATTGATTTTGCAGGACCATTCCAGGGTCAAACCTTCCTCATAGTTGTAGATGCTTATTCTAAATGGTTAGATGTAGTCCTAATGACATCAACCACGGCAGAGGCAGTTATAAAGGTTCTTAGGCGGCTTTTTCGCCACCCATGGTCTACCAGATCTGTTAGTATCGGACAACGGGCCCCAATTCACGGCCATGCAGTTCGAAACATTTTTAGCAGGGTTGGGAATCAGACACGCCCTCATCGCGCCATTCCATCCAGCGTCCAATGGTCAGGCAGAAAGAATGGTGCGGTTCGCGAAAGAGGCCCTCGCCAGGATGGGCCCGGGGGATTGGCAAACACGCATTGACCATTACCTCCTCATTCAACACATTACCCCGAGCGCAACGACGGGTAGAAGCCCCGCTGAACTACTAATGGGTCGCCGCCTACGGTCTCACCTGGACAGGCTCCACCCGAATTATTCTACCTCGGCTCCCCCAGACTCTACAAGTAAGGTCAGATCTTTTAGAGAAGGAGACACTGTTTATGCTCAAAATTACACAGGGGGGACATTGTGGATACCGGCGAGGGTCATTGGCATCATGGGCCCTCGATCGTATTTGTTAGAGCTTGAAGATGGGCGGAATTGGAGAAGGCACATCGATCAGCTTCGAGGTCGCCTAGCACAATCCAACTTACGGGATGAGGGCGAAAGTTTCCTGTCCACAGAAAGACAACCGCAGGGAAACTTCATCCCAGGAAACGACGACACCGGCGAGCTAAGCGGGGGACAGGACATCACGCACGCAGCTGAGCAACCCCCCGTCATCACAGCCGCTGAGCAACCCCCCGTCATCGCAGCCGAACAAGATACCAGGGAAAAGAGCATCGAAAACGCAAGACCTCCAGAAACAGAAAAAGCACCCGATCCTGCAACCACTTCAAACCAACAGGAAACCAGTCCTGCAAGTACTTCAACGCAACCTGAACTCCGACGTTCCTCCCGAGCAAGACAAACACCCACCTACCTAAAGGACTATGTCACCTACCGCAACGTCCCATCTAGGAGGGGAGGGGTGTTAGATATTAGCATATATCGAGATAAGTCTTCCCTCAGGTCCGCTCCTACAGCGGGAAACAGGTATTCATCTGATTGGTCAATGGGCGTGCCTCATCCCTATAAAAGGGGAACCCTCCGACCACAGGTTAAGCTGGATCACTACTACTACTAATAAAATGAGCTGTTGAGTTACTTCGTGTCCGCAGTCTGTCTCTCGTTGCCCAGATCTAACACCGCCCACCGGCCCTGATGTAATGAATGAGCACTGCACATGCGCAGAAGGCGGTGCACATGCACAGACATGGTGCTCACGCTCACATTTGTGAACTGGTACAGAAGGTAAGTGACTCCCACCTCTGAACATGTACCATGGTGGCACTAATGTTCACATTTTCATAAGTATACCCAGATAAGACTCTCTGTGGATAAAGGAATTCTGTAGAAGCTTGTCATCTGGAATAGGCAGGCTCACATGCTATCATGTCTAGATTTGTCCCAAGTTTTTATCCAACTGAGCACTTTTAAGATACACTTAATGTCCATAAATACTGCAACATTATAAGAGAATTTTCTGTTTGCATTAGAATTTAATCAACACAGTGGAAGGTCATAGAAGTATTGGCGAAAACCCACAACTCTACTTCAGAAGAAGCTGAAGGAGATTCTAGGGAATATGATACCAATTAGTGAATGAATGAAAATGACAAATATGAGATTAAACATTCTTGGTTTAAATTAACGCAACCTAAAGCCCTTCTTTGACAAAGTTTTTGCTTTCAACTTTGCAGTCATCTACTTCAAACACAGTTTTAGCTCTTTAGGATGCATGTAATTCATTTCTAGGCAACAAATTACTAGCAACTGGTAAATTAAGATTTACAACTTGAAGTCAAAAGCCTTCAATAACAACACAACTGATAAATACCAGAAATAAAGAAACTGATTCCCTATCTCCTTATAATTTAGTCATACCCATTTCTTAATTCAGTTTATTTTATTCAAAACACCAAATTACTATTTAACTCCCTAACAGAAGTAAAACCAACATTTCACTCCAATCTTTCTTCTATCAGTGTTTCTTCCTGTACAGGGTTAAGCCTAGCAATCATGAAGTATATATCGGGAGTTTTTTCATGGTTTTATTCTATTTGTAAGTATATTAAATCATTGTTGATTAAATAAAAATCTCAAGCCATTTCACAAAAAAACAAACATCATCTTGGCTATGGGGGGGGGGCATTAAAGTAGCTGTTTTTCAGAGCCAACCTACGGCAAGCAAGCTAAAGATAGTATGGATAAATTTTAAATAAGGTGGTCTAGAACCTTCATATGTCCAGTGATATTTTTTTTAAGTCTCTGATTTAAGGAATGACATAGACCACAACAAGGAAACATGGAAAAAGAAAAAAGGCGCATATTAGGAACTGGTAATAAGTATTCTTATTTGGGGGGGGGGGGGCAAGGAAAAGCTCTGCAAATGCTATTTCAGTTCTGTGACCTGCTTTATCTATATACTACTACAGCTCTCATTGTAGTGACTTCTAACTGGGCACAATGGTACGTCATAAGGTAACAATTCTTGAACGAAGGTACTAACTTACCCTCCTAACTCAAAAGGCCTAACTGGGCTGCTGCTTCAGTCATGTGATCTTCATTTGTAGTCTTGATGACAATTTGTCAGCCAGCCTAGCAATCTCTTGCTCCCTTCATGACAATTTCTCATCCAGTAGCAGCCTGTGGAAAAGGAAGGGAAGGGAAAAGAAGGGAAGGTTTCCAATGCATAAGAAAACTCAATAGGGAAGACAGCAGGAACTCAGAAGTTGCTCCTGTCCTCACTGGCTTTTTTTTTTTTTTGCCTGCCTTTGGTCATTCTGTTTCTCTGTTTAGGTAAGGAAATATCTCTGAAACAATCACCCAGGAGGATATGTCTAGTGAACATATGAAACATATGAAACTGCTATTTCAGATTCTTTCTGCCTTGCTTCATTAACTGATGTCAATTATCTAATTGTTAAACTCTTCACGAGACCAGGTGCTCAGCAATCTTTTTAGTTGGTGATGACAACAACTTTAACTATATACACATGAAGGTCCCCCCACCCCCATCATTCAGTTTTGATCCTCTTGTGGCCTGGAATAATGTTACACTAAGAATTTTGACTATTGCTGCAAATATACTGTCCATATAGTACTTTTATCCTAGGCATGTAAAGTACTTACTAGTCATTATATCCAAACTGACTAAGGCATGGGAAGCAGTATTATTACTCCCAATTGAAGATTGATGGCAGTTTTGGGGAAATCGAATTAAGAACTAACAGTGCTTATGATCAGGCTGTGAATAAGAGTATAGTTTTAACCATTAAACTACTTTATCCCTTTATCTTTTACTTATTTTTATGATTTCCTTTCTTAAAGAGAATCACAGAATGTATTAACAATTGAACAGGATCAGAATTTTATAATTGTGCCATTTTATAATTGTGCTATTCAGTGAAATCTTTTTTTATTTCTGAAAGCACAAAATTACATTATGATTTATTTCGCATTCTTAGATAAATGTAGCCCCACATCAAAATATTTGATATCTGATTTGGAAACTTGGCATGGCTGGCTTTCTGATGTTATATGCAGACGCGGTATTGAGCCGGTTCTCTCTGGTTCAGGTGAACTAGTAGCGGTGGCTGCGGGAGGCTCTGCCCAACCGCCCCTACGTAATGCGCGAGCACTGCGCATGCACAGAAGGCAGTGCACATGCGCAGACATGGCATATTCGAGCTAAATGCGCACGCATGCTCACATTTGCGAATCAGTAGGGAGGGTAAGTGAATCCCACTACTGGTTTTATGATACTGGTGGTGAGAGGTGAATCAGTCATTGAATATTATTACTATGTGTATATTGTGTAACTCTTTCATCAGGGAGATACTCTAATTGCAAGTGTTAGTAATATCACTAAAGAAACATGTTTGAAAAAAACAAAACAAAAGCAATCCAGTAAAGTGAGTCAGCAAAAATCCCAAATGCAGTCATCCCCAAAACATGCCTGCAAGGGCAATGTTAAAAATCAGTAATTGAAACCAGGCAGCGAATAATTGCTATGAGGGCCTTATCACCAATAAAGAAGTGTCAGAAAAGTGCTTTAAATTGCTTTGCTTTATTTTAATTTCTGAATATGTAAAAATTATGATCTGGGATTAAGAACACAGGACTAACACAGCACATGGCACAACCCAGGGAAGCAAACCCATCAGGAAATCAAGCTCACTCTTTTGAAGACAGCAAAGTCCACATTTTGGATAGAGAGGATCATTGGTTCGAAAGAGAAGTAAAAGAATCCATGTACGTTAAAATTGAACAGCCGTCCCTCAACAGAAGGGGATGAAAAAAACCCACCACCTATCCCTAGTCTACAACACAGCCCTTTCAGCCGTTCGAAGACCAATTGCACTCTGATTCAGGTGGCACAGATAAACTCCCAAGTGGCCTCAAAGTGATAATGACTAGATTACTGCAAAGAAATACAGGGGCTTCAAAAATTTCAGCAATGGGTTCTCTGCCCGGTTGCTGGGTGGGCTTGGCCATGGTGGGTGTGGCTTAGTCTGCCTCCTACGCCACACCCAGGGGGATTTTCACTACCTCTGGAGGCTTTCCTTTAGCCTCTGGGAGGGAGAAAACTGCCTCCCCTGGGCTCCGAAGGCCTTCTGTGAGGCCTGCTTTTCCCCCTCCCTGACCCTCTGTGTGTGCCCTGCTCTTACCTCACATCCAAAATGGGCCACTTGGTGACTCCTGGGAAAGGCAGGGTGGGGTGGGCGGGGCAGCCAGGGGTAGGATTTGGAGGTTCTCTGAACTGGCCATAACATTGGTTCTCCCAAACTCGGGCAAACCTGTAGCAGCCCACCCCTGAAAAAATACACTATTTCCCTTCCCCCATCCCTTCCCCCTGATCAGTACCTATCTTTCCATTCCCCCACCATCACAATTGAGGAAGTCTCTTGGATGAGAAGCAAAATGTTTTCTTCTTCAAGGAAAAAAACAGTCTTCGTGCCTTTGAAAAAACACCTTTGAAACAACTGTGACCTGGATGACTGAGAATCTCCACAGATAAACTCAACTATCAGCAACTTGACTATCAGCAACTTCTCATCTAAACTTTGTTTAAAATTCTAGAAGGAAAAAAAATAAGCATCTATTCAAAAAATGGATGCATTATCGAAAGGCCAAGCTCACGAGTGAAGGCTCTAATGTTGTCAAAGGACAGAGGAGATAGAGAAGATGACCACCAGGAGAAAAATGGATGGACTGCACCATTCAGTGCACCATTGGGAGACTTGAAAAACGGTCTCAAGGATAGATCATCTTGGAGAAGATCTGATTTCTAGGAGTAACAAACAACTTCACAGCATATAATCAGACATGAAAGGAAGTCTCTATAAAAGTACCCTTAGATTCAGAAAATGTGTCTTCTTTTTATTGGCTAACTGGCATAAATGTAGAAAGGTTTCTCCTGTACAGTGGTGTTTCTAGGGAGTGATGCTCGTCTCTGTTTTTAAACCAAGGAAGCAGTGTTGTCTGAAGACATTTCTGTGGTTATGTAGGCAGCATGACTATACCCTGAGATGCATGAAGCTCTGTTACCTTCCCACCAAAGTGGTACCTATTTATCTATTCACATTTGCATAGTTTCAAACTGCTAGGTGGGCACAAGCTGGGGAAAGTAACAGGAACTCATCCCATTGCACAGCACCTGAGTTTGAATCCAGGCTCAGTGTCTTTAACTGCTGAATCTGGACTTAAATCTGGACGATGTGATGGTAATACTTAACTCCCTACTGATTTAATTTTGGAATACTGCCAAACCCTAAATTTCCCTGTAAAACTAAGCATTGTCCATCACTGCGCTATATATCCATGTCATATATGTTTGCATGTTTTCAGTTGTTCTACAGTGTCCATGAGATGAGATACAAATAAAGATATATTTTTTAAAAAATATCGTTTCTTTTGGTTGAAATTATCTAAAAAGCATATTAGTTCTTTTTTTTTTAAAAAAAAAAAACAGAACTTTCTAAAGCTACCAGTTTGAGAAATAAATATCAGTATGAAAGTGAAAATCAATGGAAGCCGAGTTCATGAAACTTTCTTCTTCCCAAATTTATAGTGCTGTGAACCATAAAGATTTTCAATGATAGCTGTAGTGATATCTTCTTAGTCAAAATCAAGCTGATAGGCATTCAAGCAATATTTGCAATGAATATCTTGGGACTGATTTAGCAAAAACTGAATAGAAAAGTATATTGTTCTACACAGAAAATTCTCCTCGGTTTCTAACACTCCTAGTTTTCATAACTGTGTCTTCGTATTTCAGCTGAGCACTAAACAGGAATATCTGTATAATCTTGTTTCATTTTGAGTTTTTCATTTCTCAGCAGGCAATTAAATGTTGATCATAGTCCTTTATTTCCAGGAAAGGCATAGCTTTGCCATCCTACCAAGGCCAGGGATGAGAAAACATTCCCAGGAAGGGCTAAATTTGTCATAATAGTTACACCAGCCCTCTTGGCATTCTAGCAAACCAAGCAACCAGAGGCAGCAGAACACAAATTTGTGACAGCTGAAAAAAGCACATTAAAAAAAACCAGTTTTTGAAATATGTCAGCCTTCCCAGGTAAACCAGACAGGAAACAGGATTAGATGAACTAATTCTACTTTATTGTAAAATTACATTAGCAGAATATTGTAAGTACAAAAGTACATATTTCCTGCTGCCACTTTTGACTGCTTGATTGTTCAGGGCAGTCCCCCTTAATTTATTTCTGCAACTGTTACATCACTGGCGGCTCCTGCCTTTCTTATCTGAATGTTTCCTAGGCAGCATCTATTTCCCTGGCATCCACTAAAGCACACAAATTCCATTACAGAAGGTTTGGAAATTTAAGTTCTAACAGAACACTGTATGCATTCAGTCCAACTTCTCTACAGAATCTGGAAAAGCTTTAGGATGTATTTGAAAAAGCAGTCTGGATGCTGTGGCATTGTCTTTTCCCAGCCCTGCCATACATTGTCTGCCCAAAAAATGTACCAGCATTAGTTTTCATTTAGCATATCATAGCCTACAGAAGTTTCAAAATATTCTTGAATGTTCTTTAAATTAAATCAAATCACACAGATAAATAAAACACGGCATCTTCAAACCTTGAACATTTGAATTGAATCAGGGTTAATCTGCTGTTCCTAGATATTAGTCACTGATCAAGGAGCCACGGTGGCACAATGGTTAGAGTGTAGTACTGCAGGGTACTTCTGCTGACTGCCAGCTGTCTACAATTTAGCAGTTCAAATATCACCAGGCTCATGGTTGACTCAATTCCTTCCAAGATGGGTAAAATGAGGAGCCAAATTGTTGGGAGCAATATGCTGACTCTGTAAACTGCTTAGAGAGGGTTGTAAAGCACTGTAAAGCAGTATATAAGTGCTATTGCTATCAAATACTGTGGATATGGAAGTGAGTATCTCACTTAAGAATTACAAGCTTTTTCTTAAACTTTGGTGTATGACTGTGTACCATATTTTCTTGGCCTTATTTTTTTGGGGGGTCTTATTATTTTTGAAATGCAGTAGGCAGCAAGCATAGTCACTTCATGGCTGCTGCTGTGTTGCAATATTTTCAGGGAGGGCTTATTTTCAGGGGAGGGCATGTGCTCAAAAACCCAATTGGGCTTATTATCCAGGGAGATCTTATTTTCGGGGAAACAGGGTATTGACTGAGAAGCGACTCTCATTCCTTTGCTGGGGTTGATCTAGCATTACATCAAATTCAGTGTCCCAAGCATTTTAGGAATTAATATTAATCCAATGTTATTGAAAAATCTGCTGCTGCTGGGTTTATTAAGATTTCATCTATTTATTGAAGTCATTTACTCTTTTTAAATGTTTGTTTTTATATTAGTCTGTTTAATTTATACATTTTTAACAGATTTCTATATTTTCCAGGAAAATGTGCTTGTTGATTTTTAAAAAAAAATGTATTTAGCATTTCTTATGTGGCGTGTCCTGAACTTGAGTGGAAGACATTTAAACATCATCCTTACTTTTTAAACTACATGCAATAGTAACTTAGATGCATACAACAAGTATTTGTTTTTTCAGATGCCTGATTGTGTGTCACATCAGCTAAACCTATGATATCTAGGCATTGCAGACAAATTTATTTGGATTTGGAGTTATTTGAAACTTTTTATTTACTTTTACTTTTAGGTAATAACCTCATTTCTGCTAGCAGCTGATGAGGAATGCCTTTCAGCCATAGCCCGGGATAATTTTGATGCAAAAGACCTGTAATTTTTTCTCCTTATTTTCATATCCAAGTACTATGATTGAGAGTGTAATCACAGTAGAGCACATGCAAATTATAGGCCTGATTTCCATGCTTTAGATCTTTTTGCAGCCATTCTGCATTGGCTAAGCCACAATGATGTAAACTGGGAATCACCATTAGCTCATTGGGTTTGTGGTGCAACAAAATCTACTTTTCTTGCTCAATATTAGGGCGTTCTCTCTATTTTTTTTTGTCACGAGAGGAGAAACGAAGATGAAATTTACAAAAAAGACTCAGAGGATGATTTTGAAATGACCGATTGACTTAAAAACTTCCAAAAATTCTACCTTTCAAAGAAGAACAAGCACAAGGCTCTTCCTTAACCTTCACTTTAGTTAAACTATCCTTTAATCTGAGATATAACAAGAGAAAGTTAACTTCTGGGAGGTAAATAAAATAAAAGTGTTGTAGAGGATAATTATATTGCAATGGGCAAAAGGAATTTCAGACCTAGAGGAAGAGCCATGATCAAGAAAATGGACAAATAAGAGAAATTTGAGTCCAAGCCAGAACTGTAACCTGTGTAAGTGTCTCAGAAAAGGCCTTCCCTGGTTCCCATGAATATAAAGGGAGGGAGGCAGTGTTGGGTTCCTACCGGTTCGGCCAAACTGGTAGTAGCTCAGCGGCCTGGTCGCTGGAACAGGAAATGACCCAGGCCTGCCATGTCCCCAAACTGGTTCTCCCGGCGGTGTCATAAGTGCCGCCATCTTGTTTTTTTCTTCTGTGCATGTGCAGAGCAATTTTACTTGTACTGCGCATGCATGCATGCATGCACATTCACATGTGGTGCATCCTTGAGCAAACTGGCAGTAGTAGCTGCCAAAGCCCACCCCCGGAGGGAGGGCAAAAAGGATTTTAGACTTGCATGATTATATTACTATGGCTTTATAATAAAAGTAGTATTGGCTTTCTTGATTTTGGGTCTGGACTACCTTGAAGGGCTGACAAGCTATTTCCAAAAATAAGTCAATCAAAGATAAAGAAATCAGTTCGCCTACTATATACATATGTGAGTTATAATTACTGTAATTAATTAATTTATATTATGTAAGGCATTACATTTATTTATTTTCCTGATAATTTTATGACACTTTAATCAAATAAGTCTAAATCTAAGTAACTTGCTTTCCACATTTCAATTAAATACTAAGGGAAGATGTTCTGATGTTCTTTTCAAACTGAGAAATACCCTCTAACCTTAATACTAGACTGGAAATAAACTCCTCAAAGATGATTTCTCCTTCAATCATAAATTAGTTTTGTTTTTTTCATGCAGCTAAATGTCTCAATCCATTGATCCAAGTTCCTTCCTCCTCTTGTGTTTAACATATGCAATATATCATATATACTTCAATAAATATGATAAATATTCTTGACATTAGTCCTGGGCATTGACTTTTAAGGGAACATCCCATCCCATCTGATCCCATCCCATTTCATCCCATTCTATTCTAATTTTCTTTATGGACACCATGCCATGGCTGAGCTTATTTTTCTTTCAAAACCAAAAGAAATATATGCACTTGCACCAGCTTTGGCATCCATACCAAGGGTTATTCAGACGACTAAATAGCTATTGAATCCTAGCTACAGGAGCAGCACAAACTGAAATAGATAAATGGCATGTATGTTGGGAGTTGGACTTTAGAGCAAATAATTTTATCAAATTCTTTCAAAACTGCTAGCAAAATGAAACACTACACAATAAGGGTGAATGGAAAGAACTCCATTCAACTGACACAAGGATACAATTAAAGTCAGTGAATTTTGTTTGCAGTTGATGTTAAGTTTGGCCCTACTGTTATCACAGATGTCTATGCAGCCATTTTTATGTTTTTTTTTTTTTTTACAAAGGGAAATTCTGCTCAGGTTTGTGTTCACGGTACTGCTGTTTATAAGGCTGTTTTATCCTGTTCAACCTACCCCTCCATATTTCTTCGTATTTTGTATCGTAGACTAAGAAGATAAGATTGATGATGGGATCTTTCCTTAAACCAAATCAGATGGCTCAATACACTGCTAGTAAGTATAGTGACTATCTATTAGCTATTTTGATTCAATTTTAGGCACTTTCCTACAAATACCATTACATAGGTGCATGTATGTGCACATGCCTGCACCTTCTTTCTTTCTCTCTCTCTTTTTTTTTTTTTGGACTAGTTCCTGCAGTTTTTTTTTTTAGCAAATTTAGCAAATTTTTCAGAATTAGTTTATCATGGCCTCCTCCCTAGACATGTGACTAGCTGAAGGTCGCCTAGCTGGCTTTGTTCCTCAGGCAGAACTAGAACTCACAGTCTCCTGATTTCAAACCCAATGCCATAATCACTGCACCCAACTGGCTATCCTATAGCTAACAAATCTGGGCTGAAACTCCAGATGACCAATAGATGGCAGTAAACACTAGCTCTTTTCTGCTGCCTAATGGTCATATAGATTTTTGCAGCTCAGATACCATAGCTTTTTGTCTCCTATTTGGTTTTTCTAGCAGCTAAATTTGGCATCGTCTGGACAACAGTTTGATTATCAATGGTAGCACTTAAGTTTACGAGCAAAGGATGACAGTGACCAGGGCAATAAAATGTAATAGATGAGATGAGAATGTTTTTTTTTAAGGTTGATTGGAGAAGACTATTGGATTTTTTTAAAACTTAAAAAGACTAGTTACTATAAGGCTTGCATAAGAGCATATGGTTTCCCATTCCAAAGTGATAAGAAACCAAACATTTAAAAACAACGACAAGAACTGTAAATATTCCCTTAATTTTGCCCAAATAAGTGCTGGATAAAAAGTTCCTAAGCCTTCTAGTGTTCTAAACTTTAGTATAATTACTCCATGTCTTTAGTGCCAATCTACCAACAACAAAAATGGAGAAAATATCATGCAAATACAGTTTTTATAATAAAACTTAGAAATGTTTATTAGAATCTAAATAAAAAGGTAATACATCTTAGCATATAGACAGGATGCTAACAATATAAGTTGCCTTGCTAATGCTTGGTTAGTTCAGATGCTACTCATTATTCAGCAGCTTAAAATCTTCTTGTTATTTGATACCAGGCTTGGACTTAACAACTCTTAAAATAAATGGTTATCCTCTGTAAAGTAAGACACATAATCATTCCACTACATTTGTTGGAATCTTAGAGACTAATTTTGCAAGAAGGGAAAGGGATAATTTGAACTGCAGCATTAACTTTAGACATAGTATTAATATTTTACGGTGTATTTTAAAAAGGGATCATATCATTGTCTTTAATAGGAAACATGCAGAGTAAGTGTTGATACACTTGTAGCCAAACCATGGCCAAGAGAAAGGAACTATTAGCCAAGAATCATAGAACTGAAAAGACTCATTCTAGGCACCAAGTTCAACCTGAGTTCTCAATGCAGGAATCCACATATTCATGAACAGATGGCTGTCCAGCCTTTTTCTGAACATAGCAAATGAAAAACGTATTGCCTTCTTTTGTAACTTCAAGTGATAATCAGGGTCTACAGCAGTATGAAATAGATCAAAAGCTTAAAACCTAAGGTGAAAAAAAAATTCAGCCAATTATAAGCATGTTTATTCATGTTGTGTGACATGATGCTGGGTGGGTCAAAAAACTGCATGGGTTAATGAAATAGACTATCTTGACATAGTTGACTACTTGGAACCTGGCTGTTTAGAGGTGTGAGAAGTAGGGAAGATGCACTGCACCATTTGTATACAAATCTCAGTACTTATACTCAACAAATATTTGTAAAACAAAATAGGCAAGCAATGAAAGACACTAGAGAGGATATGTGTGAGAGACTAGAAAAGAAGAAATAACAATTCAGGAAAACAATAGTGAAGCCAAATCAACAAGAGTAACCTTTGTAGGTGGAAAAGAAAGGATTGAGAAGAGAATAAATGGCCTAGTGGTTAAGACACTAGGGGGGCTGCCCAGAAGGTTGGCAATTCAGGATTCAAGCACCACATGACAGAGTGAGGTGCTGTTCTTCCCCTATGCCTGCCAATCTAGTAGTTTGAAAGTATGCAAATGCAAGTAGATAAATAGGTACCACTTCAAAAGGAAGGTAACATGTGCCTCAGGCCATGATCATGGCAACCACATGATCATGGAAGTGGACAACACTGGCTCCCTTGGTTAGGAAACAGAGATGAGCACTGCCCCCTAAAGTTGGACATGATTGAACAGGGGAAAAAATTACTTTTAAAACTGCCAAACAGAGAGCAATTCAACTTGTGAAATTTACCTGCTCATTTCCCTATTTATGTAGCCACTTTGGAACAATCATCTGAATCACTGATTGTTGGTGTATTCTGATCAACTTTTAAATGGATTGACACAGATACAGTTGAAATGACTGAAGATGTGTCAATCTCTTACTTTTCTTTTCTCCCTACGGTATGTAGAAATATGGTATAGAGAAAAGAGGAAGCAAGAAGAAATGGGTGGGGATAAAGCCAAGTGGCAGTGACTAATTGTTAGATTGGGTAATGGATAGGCACACACAGGCTTAACGGTAACAACAGATCTTTATTAAGTACAAGAAGTGAGAACAATCCAGCGAAGGTTGAGTCTGACATCAGCCCTTTTATAGGGAGCTGTCAGACCCTTCGACCAATAGGATTAAATCTCTGTTCCCGCTGGAACAGAGGACCTTGGTGGAAACCACTGTAGTTAGAACAAGTATCTAATACCTCTTCCCTCTTGGATGGAACAATCTTACTAGTTATGTAGTCACGCAGGTAGGTGGGCTTTGGGGTAGCTTTGCCTGACCTGCGCAGTTCAGTAGGAGGGGTTTCCTTGGACAGGTCGGACGAACCTGTTTGCTCCGCAGCTCTGCTTGGTGGAAGCTCCTTCACAGGCTGTGGCTGGAGCTTCTAGAGTCTGTTCGCTCGGAGCTCGCTGTGGGACTGCAACAAAACCAGATACATTTCCCGGTACCCTAGGGCTTGAGCTGGCTGTGGAAGGAGTGAGTGTTTGCTCCATTTGGGTAGGGCTTTGCTAACTCGTGCAGGAGTTATCTCTGGTTGTCTAATAGTGGAGTTGGAGAGGCAGCCACGGAGTTGGTCAATATGCTTTCTCCAATTCCTACCATCCTCGAGCTCTAGGAGGTAAGAGCGAGGGCCGGTGATGCCTATCACTGTGGCAGGAATCCACAGAGTTCCCCCAATGTAGTTGTGGATGTATACCAAATCCCCTATGCTAAAAGTCTGAATCTTGCTTGTGGAATCTGGGGGCGATGAGGCAGAGTAATTGGGATGTAGCTGGTCTAAGTGGGACCTTAGCCAGTGACCCATGAGAAGCTCGGAGGGGCTTCTCCCTGTAGTGGCACTGGGTGTGATGTGCTAAATTTGCAAATAGTGGTCCACCCATATTTGCCAATCTCACGGGCCCATTCTAGAGAGGGCCTCTTTTGCGGATCTTACCATTTTCTCTGCCTGACCAATGGAGGCCGGATGGAATGCCGCAACCAGGGCATGCCTGATTCCCTGAGCTGCTAGGAAGGTCTCAAATTGCATGGCTGTGAATTGGGGCCCGTTGTCAGAGACCAAGACGTCAGGCAGGCTGTGCATGGAGAAAAGTCTCTGTAGCACCTTGAGGACCACTTCTGACATAGTGGAGGTCATTAGGACTACCTCTAATCATTTCAAGTAGGCGTCCACAACTACGAGAAATGTCTGGCCATGAACTGGGCCAGCAAAGTCATTGTGCACCCTAGACCATGGTGCTTGAGGTCACTCCCACTCCTTAGCAGGCACTTCTGGGGGAGCTGGTCTAGACTCCTGGCACGGTGTGCAGATAACCACCCATTCCTCGATCTCCCTGTCCATGTTAGGCCACCACACATAACTCCTAGCCAAAGACTTCATCCTGACAATTCCAGGATGCCCTACATGTAAAGCCTCTAATACTGCAATGCACAGTTTGGGTGGAACAACAGCCTGATCCCCCCACAGTAAACAGCCATTTACAACCAATAACTCATCACGTTTGGCAAAATACATTTTGAAATCATCCCCAACAGGCCCCTTGGGCCACCCCCTCCACACCCAGTTCAAAATTTGCTTGATGGTGGAGTACTTTGCAGAGTGATGGGCAACATCACTGGACAAGACAGGCCCACTCTGAAGGCAGTCAATGAGGAGGACTGGCATCTCAGGTGTAGGGTCAGCGAGAAGATCAGGCAGTGGGCAGAAGCTGAGAGGGTCAGCGGGCCCCAAAGTGGAGCCTGGTCGGTGGATGAGACAGTAGGAGTAGGCAGCTAGGAAAATGGTCCATCTGGTAATGTGGGGTGATAAGGACACTGGGGTAGGTTGGTCCCCAGCCAGTAAGCCCACCAACGGCTTGTGGTCTGTAACCAGTTCGAAGTCCCGGCCATATAGATATTCATGGAACCTCTTTACTCTGGCTACTGCAGCCAAAGCCTCACAGTCCAGCTGGCTGTAGTTCCACTCTGTGGCAGACAAAATCCTGGAGTAAAAAGCAATAGGGGCTTCAGTTCCATTGGGCATGCGGTGGCTGAGGACGGGGCCGATGCTGAACAGGGAAGCATCACAGGTCAGCACCAATAGCAGGGTCTGGCTGTACTGTACCAGGAAGGAATCCGTTGACAGGAGTCATTTTTACCGCGGCAAATGCGGCAGCCTTGGCTTTGCCCCAGGACCACTTCGCGTTCTTAGCCAGGAGATGGTGTAAGGGCTCAGCAACAGTGGTTTTCTGTTTAAGAAAGACACTGTAGAAATGAAGGAGCCCGACGAATGCCTGCAGCTCGGTTTGATTGCGAGGTGTGGGGGCGTCCTGAATTGCTTTGATTTTTTGTGTGGTCAGGTGAATCCCAGAACAATCAATTAGGTACCCAAGGTATTCAACCCTTGGCACGTTAATTTGGCATTTCTCTTTTTTGAGACGGAGGCCTTTGTCTCTAATTCGAGCCAAAACTGTTTGTACACGTTTTAAAACGAGTTGCGCCTCATTTGCAGCCAATACCAAGATGTCATCAAAATAGGGGATGACTCCTGGAAACCCCTGCAAAAGCTGTTCCATGATGCTTTGGAACAGTCCAGGGGCGATACTAACGCCGAATTGCAGGCGGTGACATTTGAAAGCACCCTTGTGCGTCACAGTGGTTTGGGCCTCCACTGCAGCACCATTTACAGGCAATTGTTGGTATGCCTGTGCCATGTCCAATTTAGTGAAAAATTTTCCGGGGCCTAATAAATGAAGGAGGTGCTGTATAATGGATACAGGATAGGCACTCTGTTGTAGCGCTTTATTTATTGTGCACTTGTAGTCCACACAGATGCAGACAGACCCGTTGGATTTGACAGGTGTCACTATAGTGGTCTCCCAGCATGCGTGATCGATCGTCTCTAGGATTCCCTGGCCTACGAGCTTGTCAATTTCCCTGTCAATTTTTGGGCGGAGAGCAAAAGGTACTCTCCTGGGCTTTAGCCTTATTGGGGCTATATTGGGGTCCAAACTAGTGTCTTCCGGGTTGCTCGGAGGGTCGTTTTAAGTGCTCCGAAGGCATCAGGGAAGCCTCCGGACGGTCCCTGAAGCCTTTGGAACGCTTAAAACCACCCTTCGAGCAAACTGGAAGTGACTTCTGGTTTGCTCAGAGGGTGGTTTTAAGCGCTCCGAAGGCGTCAGGGAAGCCTCCGGACAGTCCCTGAAGCCTTCGGAATGCTTAAAACGACCCTCCGAGCAACCCGGAAGTCACTTCCGATAGCATGGCGTGCCCTGACAAATGGCTCCGCGTGCCACTTGTAGCATGCATGCCATAGGTTCGCCATCACTGTCCTATATTAAAAACAGAGGTGGTACTCAGCTGGTTCTCTCCATTTTGGGAAAACTAGTAGAAGTGACTGTGGGATGTCCTACCCACCGGCTCTGATGTAATGCGTGAGCACTGCACATGCGCAGACGCAGCATGTGTGAGCGAAGTGAGCATGCGCACACTCTCTTACATTTGCAAATTGGTAGGGAAGGTAAGTGAGCCCCACCGCTGATTAGAAGCAAAGCAATATATTAAGGGCAAGTTGTTAACATACTTCCTTTCACAGCAAGCTTAGAACTCCAGAAAAATCAGATAAAAAATAATAATAACGCATTATTTTAAAATAAATTTTGATAGAAGACATTAAAGAAAACCAGAAGGCTGTGTGACTATCCTTCCATCATTTCTATGTGCTAAGACATATCCTTATTGAAATAATAATGAGATAGCATGGTGAAAACCCCGAACATACTCTACTAAAACTTTTCAAAGTTAAGATACTCTAAAGCAGTGGTTTTCAACCTTCCCAATGCTGCGGCCCTTTAATACAGTTCCACATGTTGTGGTGACCCATCCATCAAATTGGTGTCTCGGTTCCTAAGACCATCTAAAATATGTGTTTTCCTATGGTCTTAGGCAACCCCTGTGAAAGGGTCGTTCGACCCCCAAAGGGGTCCTGACCCAAAGGTTGAGAACCGCTTGACTAAAGCATGGGTGTCCAACCTTTTGGCTGTTCTCAGTGAAGAGGAATGACTTGACCACATATAAAATATAGCAATAGCAATAGCACTTAGACTTATATACTGCTTCAAAGTGCTGCTTCTCAGCCCTCTCTAAATGGTTTACAGAGTTACATAGCCAGGAGAACTGATAGCCGGTGGACCAAGGCAGTCGTAAAATGGATCCCGCTTGATAAAAAGCATCCATGAAAGAGACCGAAAACAAGATGGTTTGATGACATCAGCAAATATTGCGGGCCGAAATGGCAAAAGAATCAGGACTGTATTGGTTGGAAACATGCAGAAGTCTTCATTCTGCAGTGGATAGACAATTGCTAAAATGATGGTGATGTTAACGATGATGAATATAATATTAAATGAGATATTAATTTAAAAGTTTACAATCTTGTGGGACTGCATTGCTAGCTATCCAGGGCGGTGGCATGTAGGCTGTGGAATGCATGGCTTAGAACAGTGATGGCGAACCTATGGCACACGTGCCACAAGTGGCACCTGGAGCCATTTGTCAGGGCACGTGAGGCGCTGCCCTGTCAGCTAGCCAGCGCGCATGCGCGTGCTGGCCAGCTGAATTCACCTTTTTAAAAGCTATTTTTCGCCTTCCCCGGGCTCCAGAGGCTTTATAGGAGCCTGGGGAGGGCGAAAAGAGCCCCCACGAGGCTTCAGGGACCGTCTGGAGGCTTCCCTGAAGCCTTCGGAATGTTTAAAACCAGGGAGGTTGGCAGGAGTTGGGGCAAGTAATGGGAGCTCACCCTGTCATGCAGTGCTTGGGTCTCAAACCTAAGTTTAACATCTTAAACTGCTGACCCATCATGCCTGTATGTGTATATGTATATGTATATGTATATGTATATGTATATGTATGTGTATGTGTATGTGTATGTGTATGTGTATGTGTATGTGCATGTGCATGTGCATGTGCGTGTATATGTATATGTATATGTATCAGTGATGGATTGTAAATATTTTTACTACTGGTTCAGGCATACTCCTGTGTGTGTGCACGTACAATGCTTCTGCACATGCACCGGGCAAATGGGTGGGACCTCCTGCTGTTGCTATTACCAGTTCAGCCAAACCGGGCTGAACGGAGAGCAACCCACCACTGATATGTATGTGTATGTGTATGTGTATGTGTATGTGTATGTGTATGTGTACGTGTACGTGTATGTGTACGTGTATGTGTATGCATACATACCACCTTACTGGTGGTATGTATCTTCCTCAATCTCAGTTCCTCTACCAGAGGCCTGAGAGTTTGGGGGTTCCATGCAGGATCTTAGCTGTTCCCAGGAGTGCATTAATCGTGAAATCCAGGTCACAAATCATCAATCAAAAGTCCATAAGGAGTTTCTAATAATTGATGAATGTCAATAGTGACTTTTCTTTAATCATAGAAGTGAATTTGTCCATCACAGCTAATTCAGTCAATTTCATCAACCATTTTTCCATGATAGGTGAGGCAGAATCTTTTCGTCTTTGTGGATGTAGTAATTTCATTGAAATAATAATATATTGAAATAGTCCTCTATAGTTCTTCTCTAACTTTATCAATCACTTCTAAAAGGAAAAGTTCTGGCTTCAGTTGAATATTAATCTTGAAAATCCTCTGCATAGGTATATCTATTTGAATCCAATATGTTGTTTTTTTTAAAAAAAAAATACGTGTCCACTAAGCTTGATAAAATGTCCCTTCATGTTGTTCACATTTCCAACATACATTTTAATTTATTTTATACTTTGGCATCATGATATAAAAATTCTCTGTAAGATCATAACACAACATATATTTCAACTTTTAGTCATATATTTCCCATTGAACCAGATATATCTTATAACCAAAATTCTTAGCCTACTTCAGTGATGGCTAACCTTTTTGTCCTCACCTGCTGAAAGCATGTGTGCATGTGAAACAGTGTGTGTATGCATGTGCCCCCTGCCTTCTGTGCACACATGCAACTACCCGAACCCCATGCATACAGGGGCTCGCCCCCCCATTTTTCTTCCCTGAAGCCTTCTGGGACCAAAAGTGGGCCATTGGGTGAGCATCATCCATACTCCCCCTGTCCCTCGTGCATGCATGCATGCCCCTCCCCCACATATGTGCACATCACCCGTATCTGCTGCAAAGACCCAAAAGCTGGCCGGAAGGAGGCGCACATGCATGTGCAGTGGAGCTGAGCTGGGGCGACAGCTTGCGTGCCTACAGAGAGGGTTCCACCTGTAGCACAAGTGACATAGGTTCGCCATCACAGGCCTACTTTATCATATATATTCTTTAACCCATTCTTCCTCCATTTCCTCCAACTGCTACAATTTATACATTATAGCAGTTAGATGTTGATCAATGGTACATAAATGCATTTACATTGTGAGATAGCTAAATGGAAGAAGCTCTGATTTTGTTTAAGGTATCCTTATACAGTTTACTGAATGCATAGAGCTTTCTATTTCTTTCTTCCTTCCTTCCTTTCTTCTTTCCTTCTTTCCTTCCTTCCCTCTTTTGTTCTTCTTCCTCTTCCTCCAGGTCATTCTGGAGTGGCATGATTCATTCTATAAGGTCATTGCAATTCTTTACCTCTCCTAAGTAATATCCTCTTTTTCCATCTTGAGCGGACATGTGAACAAGCCACAACAGGATGGTGCCGTACACTTGCTCAAGTTGGTTATTTTTATCCGGTAGTGAATAACCCCACTTCCCTCTTCTCAACAAAATGATAGTTCTTCTAAAGACCTTTTGTTGCATCAGAATTCTTGCACAATTTATCTATCCTCTAAGTTGATGAGATATTTTAGGAACAGTCAGCATCTTCATAGGCTTATAGCTTTAGCCACATTAAAATCTACCTGATAATAATTTGCAGGGAATTAAGGTAGCAGAATATACCTGGAAAATTTCTAGGAAGGAAAGAATTTCCCATTCTTATCTGGCTGAAAAAAAAAGACACATGATCATCCCTAAACAAATGCTACTATAGTTTTCACGTGTGTCTCCCTACAGCAAGGGGACTAAGCACCAAGAAGTAAATTCTATGTGTGACAAAGACCTAAGGCTTTGTTCCTTGAAAACAGCTAACTGGGTAGCTGAAGATTTTGCAATATATACTGTATGTGGGCTTGTGCATCAGATGGAGAACCTGTGGCTTTCCAGATGTTGCTGAACTACAGCCTCTAACAGCATAATTCAGCATTGCCGCTATTGAAGCTTGCTGGAAATTCTAGTTCAGGAATATCTGGAAGGCTATAGATTTTCCTTCCCCTAGTGTAGGAAAGAAAGTGAGAGGAAAACATAAAGGCAAACACATACTACTCACAAACATTAAAAATAATAAGAACAACAGAGGTATACCCTGGAGGAAAATGAGACTATTATGGTATTTTAAATTTCAATGTACAAGTGAGAGCCTTCAAATAGAGATGAAAGAGTAGTCTAGGAAAACTTATTTATACCAAGGACAGGCAACCAAAGGTCTGTAGAAGCTGTTGAATTCTCATTCTCATCAACCTGTACAATGTGCCTTAGAGCAGCTATATATTTATTTATTTTATTTATTTAAGGTATTTATAGTTTGCTCACTAACGGCCTTAGCTTTCTTATCCAATAGACTATATATTATTGAGCCATGGCTTTTCTTCTTCTTTTAATCATTAAAAAAGCCTTAACTTGGCCAGAAAGTGAATGTGATATTTAGGATGCGGTCAATCTGATTTCTAATGTCATTGTTCCAAGCTATTTTAGTTATTAGGTTTCTGCTGCCTGGACTGAGTTAGTATTATATTTTCTCCCCGTGTTCCCTCTTAATATATCCATTCTTGTTTACAAATGTCTGTATGTGCTTAGTTTGCTTTCTAGTGTATTCACATTATATGAAGCAGTTCATTTTAGCCAGTTCCGGCACTAGGAATTTAAACTCCAACAAATAGTCATATGTAACTTTTTTTTGGGGGGGGGGGTGCTTTTAAAAACTTGTACATATAAAATATGCATCTAGCTTTAACAAAAATATATATTGCTTATGTTCCTGTAGGCACATTATTTGTAAATTAGCATAGTTCATATTAAATTGTCAACAAAATTGATCTTTCCTTTTTTATTTCTATCTCAGTCCTAACATTAATTATGAGATACCAACTTTTATAGTCGGTCCTATAATAACCCTCTTCCTCTTTCTCCTCCTCTTCCAGTTTTTTTTATCCCACTTTCCTCTATGAGTTCAGTGTGGTGCATAGCAATCTTTCTCCTCCACTTTTTAAGTTGGGCTAAAAGACTGGCTCAAAGTCAACCAATGACTTTGGTGAAGGTTATGCTGTCTTATTCATTTTAAGCCACTAACCTACAGTAGCCCTCAAATTGTTAACTATCTGTCCATTGAAGTGACTGCAATACAACCAAGGGCATGCTAGTATTGAACTCTTTCAGATAAGATTTAATCAGATTTCATTTGTCTAAGAGGCATCATTATTACTGCTATGTTACTTGATTGTGGCATGTTTGCTTAGAAAATGCTTCATGCATGGTGGGATCTGGAAGGAAATATTACCTTTTCTGCCGTGTGCATCAAGCCAGGATGATAGTAATTAGAATTGCAAGGGATCTTATTGTTTGTATCCAGGGCACAGAGGTTCTGTTTCTTTCACAATGTGTGAAGGAAGAAAGTAAGGAAGTAATTTATGAATTAATTCTGAGTAACATATAGATATGGTTAAAGATTGAGAAATGCAAATGGTGACTCAGAAGTGAGACTATTTTGTGTATTTACGAGAAAAAAAAAGCTCAATGGCCTTAGAAGAACTGTATATAGCAAAGCCTTTATATGAATGAATTAATAATCAGAACAGGCTGAAATGGAAAAATGTAATTATATATGATTTGTTTAGATTTTATCTAAAATAGAAAACATGTATTAAGCAAATAGAGGTTTTCCATGTCATCAATTTTTTTTAAAATATTTTTTTTCCTCCTAAAATTTTATTCTGTTTTTATGAAGGAGTTGAAGGTGGCCAACATCTTTTGTTATTCCTCCAATTTTGTCATCAAAACTTTCCTTTCAGGTAAGTTTGGTTGGGTTCACATGTGTAATCAGCCAGTAGTTTCATTCACAGAATCTGTTAAACATGATTAGTTCTAACCATGACAGGATTTTTTTTGTGGGTTAGAATGTGAATTTACCTCATGTCAGAATTGTATGGTTTATTATGTTGTACCCTGCCAAAAAATGTGTTTATTCCATAAGAAGTTAAACATGTGTGAATCTAGTCTTTCAAAATGGCTGAATATAACAATGAAATAAAAATGAACTTTGGTCTGCATAGTTACAGTCAGACCCCATAACTGCTATTTTACACTAATTGTCTTTCATATATATATATATATATATATATATATATATATATATATATATATATATATATATATATATATACATACATACATACATACATACATACATACATACATACATATATATATATATATATATATATATATATATATATATATAAGAAATTTTAATCAAAAAAAATCTTTGTGAAATCTACTCACAACTACTGATGCTTCTATGCTTTTCTAACATTTTCTAACATTTCCACCTGAAAGGTTGACTCACTGATGATGGGTGAAATCAACTTATCTTTGCTACCAATTTGGTAGCAATATGAGAGCACATGTGTAGAGTGTCAAAAATGGACATGACGACATCTGGGCAGATGGGCGGAGCTTGCTATCAAACGTGCCTGCCAAGGTAAGCAACCATTGAGGGGGGGAGGAATCTGCTGTGCCACACAATTTAGATTAGCTAGAAAGCAGGACTTCCTGTTTGTGCATCACAGTTGATCATCAGAAATATCGGTTCGCCTGAACTGGTAGCATTTTTTTACTACTGGTTCAGGTGAACCAGTAGCATTTTTAATACAGGTTCAGGCAAACCAGTCCAAACTGGTAGCATTTCATCCCTGCTCACTGGGCACCTATAGTCTTTTTACAGCTATAGTTACTACAATTATTTATGGTGCCACTAATCTGTATTTTCATATTTTGCAAAAAATATCTAAAATAATTTGAGATGAGAGCAATATTATAAATAAATGCATTTATTATTTACATAGCACAATATCATATGGTGCTAATGAGCTAATAACTGATTAAATATTTTTTATTGGCCTTCGGTATATAGCATGTTAATTTGGGGACTTTAAATTGTGCTCTGTAATAATTGACTGCCTGATATGTTGCCTCAAGAAGGTAACTGGGGCTTATTCCAAATTATTGTTATAACATTACAGTTTAAAACTATGGAAGTAAACTGATAATTAAATTAATTTAGAATCAATGAATCCTAGAGGAAGAAACAGAATTTAAGTTACTAACAGAACCACAGTAAATTCACTCAAATCTTTCTTTATTGATAATTAGGTAGCAAAGATGTATCCCCCCCCCCCCGCACACACATTAGTTTGGACACTTTTGAATCCAAATAAAAATGTCATAGTTCTTTTCTATGTGTGATGTTACGGATGTATATGCTTTCATTCTATTGTACTAAGTTAGATGTTTAATAAGGTTTTTTTTTTTGTTAAAACCGGGAGATTATAATAAAATGAATAGTAGTAATACATGTAAAAATAATATTGTTCTACATTAATTCAGTATGGTTCTGCTAAGACTGTGAAGATTTCTTCTTTACCCTTGTAGAAAAGCATCTCCTCATTTTTATTCATTTGGGTTTCCTCCTTCCCACTGTTGGACAATGAGGTTGTGCAAAGACTATCCCACAATGGCATTATCAAATAACTAAATCTGACTGGAACGATAGTACTGTAATGCCACCAGACCTCATTGTTTGGAATGATGCTGCCAAAAAAAAAAAAAAAAACCCCAAGCAAAAAACACTGAAGACAAAGTCATAGGAGGCATCAAACAATGAATGAATAAATAAATGAATGCAGGTTTAGGAGATATTTTGTTGGAAACTTGACTTTTCTCTTCTAATATATTTGTCCCAGAGAATTTTATTCAATCTTAGTTACAACTAGCTGAAGTGGTGCTGCAAAAGTGATTCCTTAATTAAAGCATGCTTTGAATAGGATGGAATTCATTCTGATAAGCACAATCCCTGCACCTTGTAAGACTATCATGAATTCACAATTAATCCATGATGAAGATATGAAAAACAGCAGCTCTGACAATCTCAGATGTTCATGGCTTTTTACAGCCATATGTTGAAGTTAAGAGACCCTCCTAATCAACATCTGTGTGTGTTTGTGTGTGTATATATTCTGTCTGCAGAAATAAGCTTGAACAATGTACATTTTTTAAAAAAAATGATTGTTGTTTTGGCTCACTTGATATGTTTGGTAGATATAGTTTCAGTTCCTCTTCATTCTATTGGGCACTAAAGCTGCAATACACAAGTTTGACGAGTGGAAGATATGCAAAAGCCTAAATAACTGTCTCTAAGTAAATAAAATAACTGTAATAAAAAGTTAATTCTAGCACATTGTTAGTTTCCATTATAAAATTGCCATGGGACTGAAGGAACTTAGAGTAGCACTTAATTTTAATAGTTCCATCATTGTAGACTGGCTGGGTATTAATTGTGTTAATGGTGATCATGTTGAATTCATTTGGTATTTATTGAATGGCCACCTGTGCACCCATATGTTTTACCTCATTATTTAGTAGTAGTTAATGAACCCTTTAGGAGTTAGCAGACAGGGAGGGGGGAAATGTGCTGGCATTACTTTTCTTCCGAGGAAAGGCTGTTGATAAGTCTCATAATATGATGTTGTTCTTTCTTTCCCCCAGATATTTCCTTTGCTTGCCAATTTAGGCAAACTATAAGCAATCTCACTCTGGCATAAAAACAGGCACAGCTTTCTTCATCATTCCTAACATCAAGGATACTAAATCAAACCCATCTTATATCTAGCTTTCTTAATATTAGGAAATTGTTTTGCATTGTAGATATTTAACGTGTGGCTTGCAGGAGGGCGATGCTATATAATAAAGTCTGAGCAAGCTTTGCAGCAGCAATAAAAGAAGATGTGGAAGCTCTAGGAAGAAAAGGGGAAACTCAACCCTCCCTCCCTCTTTCTCCCTCCCTGCTGTCCTCTTATTCTCTATGATCACTAAATGGTGGCTTTGGTTCATGCAGCAGATTTTGATTGTGCAATACCCGAAACCAGTGGCAGGGGTGGGCAGTGGGAAGAGTCATGTGCCGAGATTTAGTTTTGGCTGTCAGCAAAAAGAAGGAGGAACAGATAACAGGGTGTGGATGTGGTCACAGTGACCTTCTGGTATTGTGCACGTATTACTAAGATTGTCATGTACGATTGGTTTTCTTTAAGAGTTATGCACTGAGTGTAGACATGATGCTTTTGCAAACAACATGCATACTGTCACATAACTTGAATCCTTGAAAAAGCCCTGAAACTGTGATTATATCACGATATAGATGTAATATTTGTGAAGAAAAATCCAGGAGTTTTTTCAGGAGAAAGCTGTTTAGTGTACTATGCGTATATCTTGAGAAACTGCTACTAAACTTGGCTGCTTACCTATTGTGCGCAGCATAAAAGAGCTGGGTTTCCCCCCACCCCCACCCCCAGCCTGACTGTTGCAAAGGATTTCCTTTATTTGCACCAACCTCCTTCTTGCAACTCCTTTGTATTTGAATAATAGGCCTTTTATCTTCATAAGGTTCAGTACATTAAGCAAGATGGGTGTATGCTTCTTTGTGCATTCATTGTGCACTAGGCATTTTAAGGGTCTTTGCATTCAAAATGAGTTTTTAGTAAAGAAGTGGTGTCCATATAGAACAGCAGAGGTTAAATGTACACATTCCTATTTTTTACTACCTCAACACGGTATGCTCTAGCTCAGCGGTGTCAAACTCATGTCGTCACATCATCATGTGATGTATCAGGACTTCCCCCCCTTGCTAAACCTGGGGTGGGTGTGGTCAGCGCATGACGCATCCGGCCCGTGGACCGTGAGTTTGACACCTCTGCTCTAGGTATATTTTGGCTGCAATCCCATTACTGCTGGGATTTCCTTGGAATACATGGATTACAAACAATGGGTGTATCTCAGGAAATACAGTTGCCAGTTTTTTTACTGTATTAATGCAGTTTAGCAACAACATGGATGTTCACGTTGGGAGTGGAGACAATCAGTGAAAATGTTGGCTGTATAATTAAAGCCACCCTCCTTTCTATATGCATCAAACAGGCAATATATATATTGTATTAAAAGGGGGGTCTTTAATTGTGTGTCTGCAGTTATTGTCTTGATTCTTTTGAGCTCTCCTGTTATTGAGCTAAAAAAAAGAGCATAATGTTTGGTTCAAAACTTCACTCAGCTGTAGAATTGGAGATAAAACTGCAAAGCTCCAGGATTCTACCCCTCCCCCCACCGATTTATGAAATTATCTATTATAACTATTTATACTTTTTTGATCTTTATCATGTTAAAATTTGAAATTATGATAGAATTTGGAGAACCTACTTGAGAAACCAATCAATAAATGCTTACTTAAAAGTAAGCCCTGATTAACTTTGTAGAACTTGCTTCTGAATAGACATTTCAAAATGAAACTATAAATCTAGTTGTTTTTTTTTAACATGACATCTTGAAACTGGAAACAAGGAAAACATTACCTTTGGGTTTGAAGAAGGGATACACAAAAGGTTCATGATCATTCCTGTTTAAAAATATCCTTTATATTTGCTTTCATATTATTGCATCTGCTTCCTCTGTCTTATTTTGTTTGGTTAACAGTTAACTAACTAATATTTTGGACAAATTCATACTTTCCGCTTTCCACAAGAATGATGACGTCTTCTCCTCCCAATCACTACCCATTGCAAATGTACCCTATTCTGCGTTTCCCAGCTTTGATTCAAAATTGCTGTTTTTCAGCCTGAGCCAACTTAATCCCTTCCAACTGAATGATCTCCAAGTGCTTCGTTCTCTTATCTTGGCAGCCCCAATGTTGATTGGCTGCAGTACGTAAAGCTCTCCTCCTGCCGCCCTGCTGTGTTTTCTCATCACTCTAGAAGTTCATGGCTCTCTTTAGCCATTACACCTCAATGGACACCGTTTTGGCTTCCATTCAGGTAGCTTGACACATGTTCCTCTTGCTTTTCCAATGTACTTTGAAGCTTCACTTTCCTTCCTTAAAAAATAAATTCATGTTGGAAGATAAGAACATTGTTACTTTGGTTTTATGGAGCTGAACTCTCAGCTTTTCCTTGCCACAAATTTTCAGGGACCTACAGAAGTACTACAAATAAAAGAACAACTGTTTTTCCATTGCTTTCATTATTGTAGAATTGGAACTATAATTACTGTATACCAGTAGAGGGGGGAAAAGGAAAGGAACAGTATTAGTGTCAAAAAAGATAAGGAGGATGAAGCCATTCACATGTGCAAATATGAAGGAAGGAAAGGCCCAGGGTATAATGAAGAAGGAACAGTCCTTAAAAAAGCAAGGAACAACATGGGAGACAAGCTGGTTAAACTGTGGGACAGAGTTACTTTTGGTCAAAGTTATATGTAAGGATAATCTAACATAGATTATGTCTATGTCTGAAATATATTTTGTTTGTTTTGTTTCAACATGGGGTGCAGCTGCTAGCAGTTAGTTCATACGGTCCCATCTCTAATAGCTCTTTTTTTAAAAATTCAAGGACTGTTGCTAATTATCTGAAGGCCAACAAGTTGAAAGCCTCAAATGGTTATATAACAAGTGCTAAACAAATTAATGACAAAATCGGGGCAGGGGAATGTCTGCTCTTGTCTGGCCCACCCATGTGTGTAAAAAGCCATAAAATGAGTGGCTTGGCAGTGTTGGCATTTTAGACCTACTTTGCTGATTAGAGGACTCCCACTGTTCTTGGAAATTACTGAATTTCTTTTTATCTTTTTTTTTAAATGTAAGTGGAATTACAGCAGCTGATGGAAATACTCAAAATTAAGCTGAACAAAGGAACTAAGTAGAATGGAATAGTTTTGGTTTTTTTTAAAATATCATTAAATACCACCCATATAATTTTTATATTGTTTGCGTAGTTCGATTAGCAGAAAGATCTGGACTGCTGGTGATGAGTGAAGATGGGTGAATTTGAATCCTGATTCTAAGATGAGATCATGTTTTAATCTGACATTTTATCCCAGTAGAGATCCTCTATGGATTTTGAAGGAATCCTTTTGGCATAGCTTTATACTCTGAAGTCATATCTTGTAGTTTTGTTAACAAAAGGGAAAAATAAAGAAATAAGGAGATTCAGAAATGAAAGTGAAAATCACCATTTTTCAATATAGGACAAAGAGGAAAGAAATACTATGAAATAGCTGCTAGCTGCAAGTACAATTTATAGAACATAAAATAGCAGAATTGGAAAATACCTTGGAAGTGTTCTAGTCCAGCCCCTTGCTCAAGCAGGGACGATATAGTCATGCAACTGACTATCCAGTCTCATCTTAAAAGCCTCCACTGATAGAGCACCTACAACTTTTGAAGGCAAGCCATTCCACTGATAAATGGTTCTCACTCTCAGAAAAATTCTCCTTAGTTCTAGCTTGCTTTGCTCTTTGATTAATTTACATGCTCCAAACAAGAAGATGGCTTAAGATATCCCATCTAACACCAATTTACCATTAATTTCAAGTCCACACAAAGTTTTAATTGTTGACATGGGTAGGAAGAAAGTTTGTGAATAATAACTAATGCATTTGTAGCCGAAGAAGGAATATTAAATTTCAATTCGAGCAAGATCCAGCCAGCCTTCCCTTTCTAAATGACTATTTAGAAAAAGAAAGTAAAAATGGAATGGTAGGTATAGTTGACTTCCATCTTAGACCAGAATGCATATATGGGTAGTAAATCTATTAACTTTCCCATCAGGCAGCAGTGTTTAGATTAATCTCCCAAAATGCTGTCAACCAGTAAAACACACTTATATATAAAATGTGATCATCTCTTGAAGTTCCAAGCACTCATCTCAAAAAATTATAAGAACTAAATGGACACATTTCATAGATTGCAGAAGGAAGAATAGTATATGACAAACTATATATGATCAAACTACTCTAGGTTAGCTAATAAATCCTCTTTTTCTTTTGACACAGATTCTTGAAAACAGAAATAGGAATGACATTAGAAAATTTAAAAGGAAAATGTGGCTGCTTCTTTTGAGGGATTTTCTTCCTCATACAACTGCTGATAACTTTATAATAATCACTACATTCCACCACCACCACCACCCATTTCCTGTTTCTGGCTACTACTTATAAAAAGGAAGATTCTTAATGTTGGCTTGCCTTTTCATGTATACCCACTGATTTTGTATTTCTCAAGCAAATATAAATACCAGAACAGTGTTCTGACCAAAATATATAGACAAAATGAATACAAATTTAAGAGAAAAGTTTCCAAAATTACCTATACTGGGAAAAATAGGAAAGAATGACTATACTTAGGAAGAATATAAAAAATGCAACTGGGGTGAAATGGTTGAAAAACTGTAGATATTTTAGGCAAAATAATTATAGGCTTTGGCTCAGTGTCCCAGTGGATTGCAGGATTAGGTTGGATTAAGAGAGAACTCTAAAATTTGAGGAACTTCTCTTGTCTCCTAAAAAGTCTTGAAGTTGTTATGATATTAAATTCAAACTTTGAGAATAGCGGAAGAATATGGGGCGAGAATAAGCAGGCATGAGGCTGGGGCAGGGGTAAAATCAGCTTACCTTCACTACTGGTTTGCAAATATGTCACCTCCGTGCATGCGCGGGACCTTCCGTGCATGTACAGAGCATCAAAAATGGGATGTGATGACGTCCGGGTGGGTGGGCGGAGTGTCGCACCGTCACTGCGACTGGTTCAACAGAACTGAATAGAACCAGCTGAATAGCACTATTGGGCTGTAGTGTTGATTGTTTGGCTGACCCAATCAAATTCCTCCCAACATACAAAATGGAGGAGATTTTATTTTTAAATGACATTTTGATCGGTTATGAACAAATTGACGGATGAAACAGGATGGAATGAACCTGTACTTCAATAATACATCTCTTGTAGAAAGCAACAGTAATGGATGTCCACATTCCTAAATAAAAGCCACACAGTACAGGGGCAAAAAAGACAAAGTTCTTCTTATATACCTGATTCCTCTTAGCTAAAAGTTAAATATCTGATCCTGATGAAAGTTTTGCAGAAATCATGCCCCCTAAACTCATGAGCTAAGTTGTCTGAAAAGTGGAAAACTTTTTAGGTATTCTGAAAACCGACTCTCAGAACTCAATGCCACGGTTTTGTCTCCTTTGCTGCCACCCTTCTGTTTCTTTTCTTTATGCACACATCATCGGCAGTGAATGGAAAATCTTGTGAACAAGGTCATTTCCAAGTTACATGATTCACCCAGAGGGGACATGGCTGTTTTGTTTCTTCTAAGTAATGCCCTCAGTTTCCTTATAAGGAGTCATGTGAAGCAGAAACCACAGCAGACAGGAATATTCACAAAGTTGGAAAGTGAGCAAGAAATTTTTTTTTCATCAAAAAGAGGTATCTTTCTTCGTAACTTTCTTGGGGCGTTGTCAAGATAGTAGAAGCTGCCTGCAAATCCAAAGAACATTCCCATACCTGACATATCAAATCTTCAACGCCAAGTAACTCCAGCTTATTTTTGGAAGAGGCATGAGATACTGTAAGGAGAGCCATCCCATAACTTAATTAATTCTTGCAGAAAAATAGTATTTTTTTTTCATGGAAAAAATGTGACTGGTTTCTGTCTCCTGCACTGCCCCCTCCCCAATTCACCTTCCTTGAAACTGTACTCTTAATTTCTTTTCCATGCTGTATAAACTGAATTGAAGATACCCCTGCCTAATCTACACAATGTACAATGCAGGATCAGCTTTACTTCCAAAACTATGTAGCAGGCTTGCCATATCCAAATAATTTTGAAGAAAATGAGCCAACTTTTTCACTAGATTCTAGTGAAATATACTGTTCTTCCTGCACTGTAAATAGGAGAAAAATACATAAGAAATACAACCTGAATATATGGGTCAAAATTCATGGGACTGGGTATATATCAGTGATGGCTAACATTTTTGGTGCCAAGTGCCCAAAGCACGTGTGCGCATCATTGTGCGCATATGCACAATCCCAAAATGCAATGCAAGTGCCCCATGCGCCCCACCCCCCATACATATGCAGCAAAGACCTGAAGACCACCTGGCCATCGGGAGGTGTGTGCACATGCATTATGGAGCCGGGTTGGGGTGACAACTGGCGTGCCCGCAGAGAGGGCTCTATGGCATGCATGCCATCGGTTCGCCATCACGTATATAGATCTACACTGATACACACAAAGAGAAATGCATACAGTATGTTAGTTTATGTATGGGAATACAGTCTGTTCTTCTCATTTATTCTGAAAGATGAAGTCACATCTTGAGAATTATCTTATCATATTAAATTCTCTGATTTTATCTGATTAATTTCTCAGGGAACCTAAATATGGACATTGTTTGAGTTGGAGATAGGATTAGGTGAAACTCTATGTTATAAACTCAACAATGGAAAAATGTAGATGCCAACTTTTTAATTCCTAGCTGGACGACTTTCCAAGTAGGGTGGCCATACAACATGCAGATGAATTGCACACTCACACACACGGTATGCATACACACCTCTCCAAATCAGGATTCAGTGACAGTGATTTAAAACTACCTGGCCATGCAATCTGCAAGCACTTTGTACCTCTAGCTTGCTAACCAATAAAGTTCTGTTTAATAGAGAAGACAATGTCCTGAACCATATTTCCATTTAAATTGAACTCTCACAGTTCACCAAATAGTCATGGGAGCTTGTATAGGGGAAGTTTGTACAAAGAAAGAGAGCATACTTCTTTTTGTGAACCTTTTTACATCTTAAAGTGAACCATTCTGGGGCTACAAACTTTCCCCAAATTGAATATCCCTTTAATGAAGGCTACAATTATATTATTCAAGAAATAAAAACTAATCCAGTTTCACTCGATTCAGTTACTCCCAGATGGGTTAGCAGGAATAGGGAACTACAGAGTATCATAGCCAACCAACAGACAGATTCGTATTCCAGTGATGCTTGAGGAGGGTGGAAATTAGCTGAGGGCTATGAATGAAAACCAAACAGAAAGTAGCTTTTTAAGAATACAGCTGGAAAATGTCAAATTTTGTGTGTTACAGATCTGCCGCAAGACACTGTTGTTGTAACAGATGTCTTTGGTGACACACAACACCATATTGTTGTCATGAGGTTTACACACTTCAGTTGACACCTGGGTGTCATGCCCTACAGATGTGCACTGTGCACTGGATTGAGCCTTGAACAATACAGCTGTTTCAATACAATGACATTTTCCACTTAACAAACCATAAGAATATAAGCTCCAAATCCTACGGCTAGACTGTGGGAAGCAAGATACTTGTTTCTTTGGGATATCTTTGCTCTTCCCAGTAGTTTTAACTACATGTTCTGGATGGTTTGCATCTGGTCTGCTGCACACAGGAAGGCAGTTCTGATTGCTATCATAAGTGACAACTAAATCTTTTCACTTGTTCTTTTGACTCATACTTTTATTTCATTTACTCCTGCACTACCTGTTCCAGTATTCTTATCTTGAACTACTGAGATGAAAGTGGAGAAAGGGTTATCTCTGTTTCACACTATTCTTTTTTTTTAAAGCATACATTGTGAGACTATAGTATTTCTCATGGCAGAGTTAACAATTCCAGATGGAAGCACCAGACTGAGGGAGGAGGAATTCAAGAATAATTGGGATGAATCATATGAATGTTGATATGACTCTAATATGGAACATCCATGTTTTGTTGATAACTTAAGTAACAACATAAAATATTCAGACCTAATGGGCTGCTGTCTAATACAATTTTGAGCAATTTATTATATTTATCAAGAGAAAGAGAGAAAGAAATTTATTATAGTCTAATTAATCAGAAGGCTATCTAGTAATAAGAGATATAAGGGAAAAAATAAGCTATATTTTAGGATGATTCGAGGTGTCTTTGAAAAAAAATCATTTATTTTTCATATACATCACATTTCTGCACTGCCCATCTCACCTAGGGGACTCTGGCAGTTTACAATAAAAACATAACATAAAAGTAGGAATGAGAACAATGTGGAAAACAATATCTAAAAGGTAAGGTAACAGTATTAAAAGTTAACAAGGTGAAGATAACAACCTCACAACATCAACCATCCATAGCTTTGACTCCCATGAAAATTGGCACGGAGTCATATCTCAACACACTTTCTGAAGGCAGAAGACTGGGGGCGGACTTCATCTCTGAGGTTAAGGTGTTCCATAGGGTGCAAGCAATGGTAGAGAAGGCTCTTTTCCTCAATCTCACCAATCATAAGTTTTTAACTAATGGGATCAACAACATACTGTCCCTGCCTGATTGGGTTGTACAGGATGAATAATTAGGACAAGACAGTTCCTTGGGTAACCTGACTCCATGCCATACACAGCTTTAAAAGTGATAATTAATACCTTGAATTGGATCTGCAAACAAACTGGCACCCAATGCAACTCACATAGCAGAGGTGTTAATCTGCACAACCTTAGGAGCACCCAAGATTGCTCACCCCACTGCAATCTGCACCAACTGCAGCTTCCCATCTAGAGTGCATTGCAGAGGTGGTATTCAGCAGGTTCTGACCAGTTCTGTACAACTGGTAGCAGAAATTTTGAGTAGCTCAGAGAACCGGTAAATACCACCTCTGACTGGCCCTGCTCCCATCTATTCTCTGCCTCCCAGGTCCCAGCTGATTGGGAGGGAATGGGGATTTTGCAGTAACCTTTCCCTGGAGTGGGGAGGGAATGGAGATTTTACAGTATCCTTCCCTTTGAGTGGGGAGGGAATGGAGATTTTACAGTATCCTTCCCCTGGAGTGGGGTGGGAATGGAGATTTTACCTTCCCCTGCCATGCTCACCAAGCCATGCCCACAGCACCGGTAGTAAAAAAAATTGAATCTTACCACATTGCAATAGCCTGTACAGAGATGACTAGGGCATCATGAAATGCAGAAAAACACACAAACTTATTTATATAGTCACTGAAATAATAACTGCCTGTGATGGGCACAAGTAGTACGTAGGTGAATAATTTGATTGGTCTGAGTACTTTTCAATTAGTTTTGGGAAAGGGATTCCCATGTGTTGCTCTATCTCAGGCAACTAAGCATCTTGAAGAAACCCCATGGAAATGTTTTTTTTTTTTTTCAGTGGACACAGTCTCAAAATTAGTACAAAACTGAAATTATATATACCATATTACATCAGTAGGAAGAAGGGATAATTCATTTAGTGAAAGGACTTTGTCAACACTTATTTTTATGTGATCCTATTTAATCCTATACCCATGAATGCTTTCTATATGTAAATTATTTGTCACACCATTATCATTCTATCCCAAACCTAAACTTTCTGATGTATCTTTTATGGGTTTCTCTTTTAAAGAAATACTATAATTATATGCCAAGGGTCACTGTAAATTTTATCAAGCTATAAAATATTTTCCTTTAATTATTTGGCAGAGTGAAAAAACCTAGAAGTGCTGCCTCTGCAATGATAGGCAATCAATATTTCAAAAAGCATAAGGGCTTTGGTAGGTTTGTTGATATCTTCCTATTTCAGATTTTTCAGACTTGTTCTCTCTGTTCAGTAGCTTGGGGATCAGTTAGTAGAAATGTATTTGATTAATTTGCGGAAACTGCATACTGAAGAATATAGCAAAAAGAAGATTTACTAATAGAAAGAGATTGTAGAGATGTGTGTGTGTGTGTGTGTGTGTGTGTGTGTGTGTGTAAACAAAATACTTACATAAAGAAGTGGCATTCTGCCAGTATGGACCGGTTCGACCGAACCAATAGCAGGAATCGCGGGTGGCCTGCTCAACCGACCGAGCTCTATGGCATCTCATTTAGACCCTTTTTTGGCCAAAAGCACATGCACGGAGGTGGCACGTGTGAGCGAAGCAGGCAAGCACACATGCACGATCACATTTGTGAACCAGTAGGGAAGGTAAGTGAATGCCACCCCTGCTTATCTTATCTGGAATAGAAAATCTAGGCATTTCAGAGAAGATGAGAGGCTGCCACACTAATTTTATTGAATGCTTGTGCTCGAAACTTTGAATGTAAATTTACCATCTGTTAATTAAAGTGGAATGTATTGATTTTGATTTGGACACACACATTCCTTTCAAAGTATTCTTCTTAATTTTAAATGAATTGTTTGCTGAAAAAACATGCCATTTTTGAAAAACATCAATAGAACAGGCATCTAGGCACATAAATATTATCCATGCTTGTTTCAATACAATTTTTCACTGCTGGAACAACTAAATGAATCTCCAAATCAGAAATCTGAATGACTGCAGGATACCAAAGTAGATAAGCAGATTCAGTTTCAGAACTTGACAAGCTGGTCTATTTGCTTCAATCAAATATTTCTTCTTCGTGTTGTCAGAATTTTTGCTTATATGTTCCCCACACTAGCCATTGCCCTCCCCACTTCCTTCCTCCACCCATGTAACACTATTTCTACTTATGATATTGCTACCAGATCTGACCTGTAAGAATCTGACAACAACTAGAAAGCAACAATAATAAAATTACAGTTGTTGCTCTTTAAGGGCTTTCTGAATATTTGTGGGCCAGATCTGGGTACTGTTTATAATTGGGAAGGATACCAGTTATCAGTAATGTAAAGAGAAGTTCTAGTCCATGGGTGTCAAACTTGTGGTGTCATGTTGCTGTCACATGATGTATCATGATGGGGTTTTTTCCCCTTCGTGGAGCTGGGTGTGGCCTGTGTATGATGCATCCAGCCCATGGGCCACCAGTTTGACCCCACTGCTCTAGTCCCTATAGACCAGACTCTATGGAACTTTATGCTATTTATTTGACTACATTTTGAAGCTTTCAGGCAATAAGGCACCTCATTAAACTAAATACATCCCAGTTACTTTGCAATGTAACAAAATGTATATGAAGAAATTCAAATGCATAGAACAGGGGTGTCCAAACTTGGGAACTTTAAGACTTGTGGACTTCAACTCCCAGAATTCCCCAGCCAGCCATGCTGGCTGGGGAATTCTGGGAGTTGAAGTCCACAAGTCTTAAAGTTCCCAAGTTTGGACACCCCTGGCATAGAACAACCAAGTACAGCAGAACCTCTGTCACAAATGCTTCTGACCATGATCAAATCGGGTTCCATCCCAAAAATTCACATTTTTTTCCAGGGCCAATTTCCCCTTCCCCATTTTTTTGTAAGCTCCAAATTTCCAAAACTAGGTTGCGTCATGACCAAATCAGTTTGCAATCAGTTATGGAACGAATTACGGTCGTGATCAGAGGTTCTACTGTATGATAGTTTTTGAAATTTTTACATATGTTTTCCTCCATACGTGAAAATCCTTTCTTCTTTCACTGCAGTGTTGTATCCATTGGCAGGGGTAAATACTTCAACTGTCCTTCAACTAGGACAGATTGGGAAATATAATGCAATCTGTTAAACTTTGGTCACATCTTCAGCAAAGGCTACCTACTGGGGATCAGAGTTTTGCTATGCCTTGTGATTTTTTTTAAAATTCATTGCCACTGTTATTCTGTCTGTGATGCTTAACCGTCATCCCATATTTTGTTGTCTTGCACCTCTATTTGCACAGCGCTCATGTTGGGAATAACAGAAACAAAATCTTCTGGGGCACATTAGCAGCAATGCCAGAGGGCAGGCAGTAGTTGGAAACTAAACAGGCATCTGAGCCCTAGGGATACCAACATTGCTGTAGGCAGGTTGAGTGACAATTCAATGCTGAAAATAGTAGAGAAAACATGCTTTATCTCTTATAACCGGTCTGCTGGGTGGGAATGGAGGATTCGTTCCTCAAAATACTTTTGCAGGTAAAACCTCACTAATGAAAAGATTTGTTTTAGGACAAGGGGAATATGGGGAGTTAGGGTAGTTCCACATAAATATAACCAATGATTGATAATTTGGTGGGCATGCATCTTTCTCAACTGTCCCTCTTTCTTTTTGTTAGCCCTTTATATTTGTCTGACTGACCTTCCAGCTAATTAGCAGCTTTTAATTTTATTCCAAATAACAATATCTTATTTAATTAGAAAATGTTGCTTTGCTCTCCTCTTTGACCTTTGATGTCAGCAATTATGGTATCTATATAAAAACCAGGCTTGGGGGGGGGGCAGGGGATTGTTCTCCTTCCTCTAGAACTGATTCCAGACAGTGTTGGTGGAAGGAGTGAGATGCAGTTCTTAGAAATTCTCTCTCTCTCCCCCTTTGTGGAATTCTTCAGGTCATTCTTCACTCCTGTTTAACATCTACATAAAACCACTGGGTGAGGTCATCTCCCAGCAGGGGGTCAAGTATGATGAAGATACTCAGTTATGCATTCCATCACAGTTTTCACTTAAAACAAAACGTCTGATCCTAAGTTTGAGTCCCAGTGATAGACATGTCCCCTTTTGAGCATATGCTCAAGCTGCTCTCATTTGGTTGGATGAGCAGCTCACAAGAGGCTGTGATTGGGTGTTCTGAAGGACCTAAACTGTTGCATAGTTCTAGTAAAGAGAATCTCTTTAATAAGGGAAAATATTCCCACAGTCTCAATGGGACTCCTTTTCTTAATTTCCCTAGGCACCAATTAAAGAAACAGTTTAGAATTTTTAGTGAGTAACGAACACATAAATTTCCAAGTATTACTAAGCTTTATTGGAATGAAATGCTCACCACCCACACTTTCACTCTTGGACTCATTCTTTCCATTCACTCATTTGATTCTTACAACCAGAGCTGGTCAAGTCCTTTGTTGGGACAGGGATTCTGCTGGGATCTTTTATTTCATGTATTTTTTAAAAATCTATTCATTGCTGAACTAAATTGTCTTGTGCTACACTAAGTTAGTAGGGATGTGATGGCTCAATAGCTAAGATGCTGAGGTTGTCAATCAGAAAGTTCAGCAGTTTGAATCCCTAGCGCCGCATAACGGAATGAGCTCCCATTACTTGTCCCAGCTTCTGCCAACCTAGCAGTTCGAAAGCATGTAAAAAAAATGCAAGTAGAAAAATAGGAACCACCTTTGGTGGGAAGGTAACAGTGCTCTGCATGCCTATGGCGTTTAGTCATGCCGGCCACATGACCATGGAGAAGTCTTTGGACATCGCTGGCTCTTAGGTTTTGAAATGGAGATGAGCACCGCCCCCTAGAGTTGGGAACAACTAGGTAGCACATATGTGCGAGGGGAACCTTTACCTTTACTTTTAATTTCACAAGGATCATTCAATATGTGGATATCACCACCATTTTTGTAACTGACATAACTAAGTTATAAGATGCTGTTTCAGAGTTTAGTTTTCTAGCCACTCTTCTGTAAGTATCCTATCTCACTTTCAGATAATAGCACCCTAGCTCCTTTTTTCTGGTATTGAAAGTGTCTTTAGCACTCCTTCGTTCAGAACTAGTACACAGCGTAGGATTCTTTTAGCTAAAAATGTAAGAGGCATCAATGGCAAGGAGGACTTTTTCTACAAATTCATCTTATGGACCAATTGCAGAAATCCCTGGATCAAGAGGCCCTGTTTACAATGACTCATACCTTGGACATTCCTATTTAGATTATTGTAATATATTGTACAAGAATACTGCAACTGATACAGAATGCAGTGGTCTAGGTGGTTATGAGTACACTTTGGTAGTCCTCTGTAACAGATGCATTTCACAGGTTGCACTGGTAGGCTTCCCAAATGCAATTAAATGTGTTGATTGTTATCTTAAATATATTCAGGGCACAAGCCCAGATTATTAACAGGGATCACCTTTCTCTTATTATTTCAACCATTCTCAAGGTTTGAGGGAGGGGAGGGTCTGCCCCTATATCAAACAGGATAAAACTTAGGAGAGATATATTTTGTATTATGGCACTTTTGCTGTGAAACAGCATACCCTTTCTTCCATGATTAAGATTCAATTGGCCCCAACATTGCCAGGTTTTTGTAAGGACCTGGTTCTCAGACTAGGCTAGAGCAGGGGTTCAAACTCGATTTCATTGAGGGTGAATCTGCATCAGGGTTGTGTTTGACCTTGGGGGTATGAGGGGGCATAGACAGGAGGGCATGGACAGCTCAATGTCACCTGTGTCGCACATGGCCCTCCTGTGCTCCATTTTCACTGGCAAAGGATTGCAGGAGGCAGTGCCAGCTGAAAATGGAGCTTGGGAGTCCATTTTCACTGGCAGAAGCACCGCAGGCTGGTCCTTCATTGTTTCCAGGGTGGCCTTGTAGGCCTGATCTAAGTACCCCATGGGCCAGATCCAGCTCTTAGGCATGGGCTAAAGCATTATATGTGTCCATTTTTATGGAGTGTTAGTCAAATATATAAGTGGCAGGGGATGTAATGTATTTGTATTGTTTGAGTGTTTTTATTTTAGCCTCTCAGCCTCACATCTATAAATTGTACGGCCAGATAAATTGAACCTCTAAATGAGAGTGAATCAAAAACAGCGAGAGAGGGAAGACACATATGATGAAGAGATCATGGTTGACAGACTGTTGTTCTCACTTCAGAACAAGTACTTGAAGATGTTTATGTTTTGTTTATTAGAGTTTTATTTGCTGAAAATGGGCCATAAAATGAGCACAAGAGTCCAAAATATTTTTATTCATTTTTTATATGTTGCTTATACAACACCAGTTTGGTATAATGGAGAGAAGTCTGTGGAAACATTTATTTATATCCCAATTCAGTGATGAAGGTCACTGCATGTGTCTTGATGACAGAAAACTATATTTATCACTCAAAGTGTTGGGAGGATAAAATGGAGAACATTTTCCCAGGTTCCAGCAAATGTAAAAGTAATAAATAATCTTACTGGAATTCAGTTAAAAATAATTCAACATTCTGGGCTGAATAATATTTAAGCATCTTCAGAAAATGAGCACTTTCGTGATGGAGGTGCTTTAGGATCCAAATAGACAATAGTGGGCTGAGACAGGTTGTCTAGTACTGAATTTGCCTTTGTTCTTGTGGTTTAGGCAGAGGTGGTATTCAGCAGGTTCTGACCAGTTCTGGAGAACTGGTAGCAGAAATTTTGAGTGGTTAGGAGAACCAGGAAATGCCACCTCTGACTGGCCCCACCCCCTTCTATTCTCTGCCTACCGAGTCCCAGCTGATTGGGAGGGAATGGGAATTTTGCAGTAACTTTCCCCTGTTGTGGGGAGAGAATGGAGATTTTACAGTATCCTTCCCCTGCCATGCCCACCAAGGCATGCCCACCAAGCCACACCATGCCCACAGAACCGGTAGTAAAATGTTTTGAACCCCACCACTGGGTTTAGGAGAAGATCAGTGGAAACATCACCTGAGAAACATTACTAATTTCTTTCCCTCTTTTTGTTCTTGGAACGTTGTAAAGAAATTGTGTAAAGAGGATCGGGCCTTTGTTAGTCTGTCTCTTTCTCTATCAGCAGGATGCCTATCCAAAAACCAAACAATATGGGATCAAATTTGATGGGTGGGGTGGCAGAAACCTTCAAAGACATCTAAACTTAGAAGATGCAACACATCTAATCTGGAAGAGAGAATTTTTTTCCCTAGTGCATCTAATTTCAATTTCAATTTATTTGATTTGTTAGCCGCTCCCTCTCCACAAGGGACTCGGGGCGGCGTACAATAAATAAAAACACATAAATATATATTACATTTCACGGAGGAGGTAACAACCATTACAATACATATTTTAAATAATAAAATGAAATTAGCAATTAAAATACCCCAGTTTAAAATTACTAATTTAAAAAGGCTGTCAGGAGGAATAAGATGGAACTATGCTTGAGCCAGGCCAGATAATTGAAAAAGGTGGGTCTTGAGTTTTGAACGTAAGGAGCGGAGATCGGAGGTAATCCTAATGTCGAGGGGGAGGTCATTCCAAAGGGCTGGGCCCATCACAGAGAAGGCCCTACTCCTGGGTGTCGCCCTCTGGCATTGTTTAGTGGACGGCACCCGGAGAAGTCCCTCTCTGTGAGAACGGATTGGTCGTAGGGATGTATGGGGCAGGATGCGATCGTGCAGGTAGCTAGGTCCTGTGCCATGGAGCGCTTTGAAGATGATGATCAAAACCTTGAAACGCACCCGATAGACCACAGGAAGCTAATGCAGCTCGCGCAGGAGAGGTGTTATGTTGGAGTATCTAGTACTCCCCATAATCAACTGCGCGGCCGCATTCTGGACCAGCTGTAGTCTTTGGGTGCATCTCAAGGGAAGCCCCATGTAGAGAGCATTGCAGTAGTCTAGGCGAGACATCACCAGCGCATGGGTGACTGTGTGTAGGGCATCCCGGTCCAATAGGGGGCGCAATTGGCGCACCAGGCGAACCTGGTGGAACGCCCCCCTTGCCACGGCTGTTACATGGTCATCCATGGACAGCCGGGCATCCAGGAGGATGCCCAAATTGCGCGCCCGCTCCATGGGGGCCAGTTGCTCGCCCCCGATGGCCAGAGATGGAAGTAACTGGTTGAACCGGGGGGCCGGAAGCCACAGCCTCTCCGTCTTGGAGGGGTTGAGTTTGAGTCTGTTGTCACCCATCCAGACCCGTACGGCTTCCAAACACCGGGACATCAGTTCGACGGCCTCGTTGGGGTGGTTCGGGGTGGAAATGTACAGCTGCGTATCATCAGCGTACAGATGATATCCCACCCCAAAACCACGGATGATCTCGCCCAGCGGCTTCATATATGTGTTGAACAGGAGAGGCGAGAGGACTGACCCCTGTGGCACCCCACAAGTGAGGGGGCTCAGGGTTGACCTCTGCTCCCCTGCCAACACACGTTGCATCCGGCCGGAGAGGTAGGAGCCGAACTACCGTAGAACGGTGCCCCTAACCCCCAGCCCCTCTAGCCGGTGCAAAAGGATACCATGGTCGATGGTATCAAAAGCCGCTGAGAGATCTAATAGGACCAGGATAGAGGAACAACCCCTATCTCTGGCCCTCCAGAGATCATCAACCAACGCGACCAAGGCCGTCTCCGTGCTGTGCCCGGGTCGGAAGCCGGACTGGCGCGGGTCTAGATAATCATTTTCCTCCAGGTGACGTGGGAACTGTTGGGCCACCACACTCTCTACAACCTTCGCTAAAAAGGGAAGGTTGGAGACAGGACGATAATTGGCTAGCTCCGTTGGGTCCAGGGAAGGCTTCTTGAGCAAGGGTCTCACAACCGCCTCTTTCAAGGCGGCAGGAAGAGACCCCTCGCCCAACGAAGCATTCACTAGCCCCAGGAGCCAGTCGCGTGTAACCTCCCAGGATGCCAGTACAAGCCAGGAGGGACACGGGTCCAATAAACATGTGGTAGGTCGCAGTCGTCCACGTAACCCGTCCAAATCCTCGATGGAAACCGAGTCAAACTCCTCCCAGAGTGGTCTCTCAAGACTCGCCTCGGGCGTCTCCCCTAGCCCACTGAAAGGGACCCATTCCTTCTGGATTTGAGCGATTTTATCCTGCAGATATTTCCCAAATTCCTCTGCCCTGCCCTGTAAAGGGGCTTCCCGTGGCCTCTGTGACAGGAGGGAGCGGGTCACCCAGAACAGGGCGGCAGGGCGGTTATCTGCGGTTGCAATAAGAGCGGCACAATGTCGACGTTTGGCCGCTCTTAATGCCACAAGGTATGTCCTTAAGTAGGTTCGTACCTGTGCTCGGTCAAGTTCGGAGCGGGAGGATCTCCAACGAATCTCTAGGCGTCTCTTGTGGCGTCTCATCACCCTTAGCTCCTCGGTAAACCAATGGGCCAGGGTGGTTCGTTGCCGCAGGAGAGGCCGCAAAGGAGCCACCCGGTCTAGGGCCCCGGCAGCCGCACTATTCCATGCGGCTACCAGGTCCTCTATCCGGGGGCGGGTCAGGTCTACAGGAGGTGGCCCAAGCTCCATCTGGAACCTATCCGGTTCCATCAGGCGCCTGGGGCAGAACCATCTAAGGCCTTCCGGTTCCGCCTCCCCGCAACGGGGGGTAGCGCCAGGGAAGTCAAGTCGGAGAAGTGAGTGATCTGACCATGACAGGGGAGTGATAGCTAAATCCCCTCTTCCCAGATCACTCATCCACTGGCCAGAGACAAAAATAAGATCCAGCGTGTGGCCTCCCTCGTGCGTGGGGCCCTGAATTAATTGAGTCAGGTCCATGGCTGTCATGGAAGCCATGAACTCCCGAACCACCTCAGACGCTTCTCCCATCGACGGCAAGTTGAAGTCCCCCATCACTAAAAGTTTGGGGGTCTCAACCGCCACCGATGCGATCAGCTCGAGGAGTTCAGGCAGGGCTGCTGATGTATAGCGAGGAGCCAGGTATACTATCAGCAGGCCCAACTGTCTCCCTGGGCCCCATCTCACGACGAGGGACTCACACCCGGATGTCTGCGGCACAGTGAACTCTCTCGGCTCTAAGTCTTCCCGGATAACCACCGCTACCCCACCACCCCTTCCCTGGGCCCGTGGCTGGTGGAATGCTCGATAACCTGGTGGGCACATTTCCATGAGGGGTAGACCTCCCTCGTGGCCCAACCAGGTCTCTGTTATTCCTGCGAGGTCCGGCTCCCCCTCCAAGATCAAATCATTGATGAGAGGGGCCTTGTTGACAACAGACCTCGCATTGCATAACAACAGCCTCACGCCCTGGGTCTGTAGATCCTGACCACCTAGCATGCGGGGGTTGGTACAAGCGACCGGGAATGACCAATAGCCACGGTCTCCCAACCGACTACGAGTTCTTGATCTGTCCTCGCACCTACCCCTCCCTACGACCGTTGTTATAAAGGAGCCCTGTATTGGAATGCTATCTTCCCTCTCCCCCCCCACTCCGCTCCCTCCTCTCTCGACCGCACCTATTCGCCTGGGTCTACTTTCACTCCTGACCAGATTCACCCCCCCCAACCCTGGAATCCCTTAAAACTATTAAAAACGATTAATTAAAAAGCCCCTTAATTTGCGCTTCCTCCACCTCTCTGGGTTAATAAACCCATCCTCAAGGTGGGCCCTTGAAAGGGCTGGAGGCCATACCTGCGAGAGGGGGGACTCTCGCAGTCGCAGTAGGTCAGACCTCGTGTGTGTTAAGTTCATACGGTTATCATACAATTATCACAGGGGCGAGATTATTTACAAGTGCTGTAGTTGGAATCATAGTTTGTCATGAGATTGTCCTTACCCTAGATGGAACGGGTAAGTTAGTGGGCTAGCCGACTAGCCAGATTTATCTAGGGAGGATCTCAAGATGGTATTGGAGCAGATTATAGCAGGATGTTAAGGGCAAGCCATAGTCAGGGTAGTAGAAAAAATGGATGGAATTCAAAGTTTCAGCAGGGGAGGCAGTTGTTAACAGGGATAGAAGAAAAAAGGCAAGCCTTCAGCAGATGTCTACCAATCTCCTCGGCATCTCTCCTCCATGTCCAATCCCAGAGAAGAATGGCCATCTGCCTCCTCGGCAACCCCGGAGCTCATCCTCCCGGGGGCTGTTGTTCCAAAATCCGAGGCTGCCTTGGCACCCTGAGGCTTCCCAAGCCTCCTGCAGTTCGCAGCACTCTCTGGCACCCCGGGCCTCGTTCTCTCTTCCAGGGGTCATGGCGACCAGAGGGTGTGGCGTTCGGCATCTCTGACTGCCTCCCCCGCCGCCGCCATCGCCAAGCCCTCGCCGCCTGAGCCGCGTGAGTTGTCTGGGCTATCCTCACCTCCGATATTGTTCTTTCCCTCCTTCGGGTTTGCCGCTCCGCTCTGCTCCGCTCAGCTCCACCCTCCACCAGCCACTTCATTTCGCTCCACTCCTTAGAACGCGGCAGTTCACCAGCTCCGGCCTCGGCCATTCCCTTGGCCAGCGCAACTCCGCATGTCTCCACGCGCTTCTCCGCCCGGCCAGCCGACCACCCTGCCTGACCAGTCCGAAGCCATGGCAGAGCCGGGGTGTCGTTGACAAATTCCCGACCCTCAGAGTGAAACCGAGGGTCGGCAGCACCCCTCCCAACAGGGAGACCCCTCCGCAATCATGCGGAACTCACAGACCGGCTGCCATTCCCTCCGGAAGCTCCTCCTCTCTGGAATAAGCAGTTATGCAGTTACTCAAAATGTTCCTGGATGTTCCATTCTTCTTCCTGATCATACGACTCAGAGCAGAGCATAAATACAGTACCTTGTGCTTCCTAGTAAACAGATAAACACAAAATCAAGTGAACATAATACAAGGAGGGAACAGAAACATACCCACAGAGATATTATGTAGAGACTCACTCTGATTAGTTCCAGGGGAGAAAGTAAACACTCAAGCATAACCCTCACCTGGTAACAAAAAAGGGAACACCTCCTATAGCCATTGGTAGTAAGAAATGAGAAAGAATTCTAAAACTGATATTCTACATTTTCCTGTGGCTTCAGAATTCAAATGTTTTGCCTGAAAATAACTCTCCAATTTTATTTCAGATAAAATCACTTGGTAGTTTGTGGGCCAGTATCAATTCGTGTATTGTCTGGAGCATCTGGTTCTCTTGATATTTAAATATACGTATTTCTATGAGATTTCCCTTATTCTCATTCAGGTTTTGGTTGAAGTATGTAATCCACAGCCATGGGCATGACTAAATGTAAATGTTTTCCCTTACTGTTTCTTTTTGCTTTTTCCTTGCCCTTCCTTCCAATCTCTTCTCTTTTCTCCTGCACTGTTACAATTAGGTTCTAACCATATGAGTGTAATTACTCTGATTACATTTATTAACAGCTACTAGTTATGATACTTCTAAGGAAGCCTCTTAGTACCAGTAATCAAGGAACCACAGTGAAGAAGTGTTCATGTCGTGCTTGTGGGTTTCTGAGGGACATCTGATTATTTATTGGTAAAAAAAATACTGAGTTAAATTAACTTTTAATCTAATCCAGCAACATTCCTTTTATTTTCTCCTTGGGTTTTTAGTTTTATATTAGTATGTAGGTTTGCAATTAAATTGTAATTTTCCACTATGAATACATATGACAATTCACATATACAGGAGGGACCTATTTGCCATTTTTTAATGGAAGGATTTTTTTTCCTCCCCCTAAAATTAAGCTTATTTTTTCTAGTGGAGTTCACACCATCTTTGCATTTATTTTTCTTACTTTCTTTTCATTTTTGGCTGGGTTTATATCCTGCCATTTCTCCAAAGTTGAAGGAGACTTTCCTTCATTTTATCTCCCTCACAGCACCCCTGTGAGGTAGGTTGGCCTGAAGGAGCATGACTGATCCAGAGTTTCCATGACAATGGATGGACCTCTCCCACTTCAAGTCCAACCCTTTAATCACCTATATTTACAATGAGTTGTTATTAAAACTCAAAATGTATAATCTTCTAGATCCAATGAAACTGTTCATAATCCAGGAATGCCTGACAGAAACGCAGAAAAGCCTTCTTATTCTTTCAACTAATATTCCTATTAAGTTGATTATCATTTAAATTCCTTTTTCTGGATATTGTGCACCTCATTAATCCTCCCCATCCCCACGCACCCCAAAATGAGCATTAACTTTGTGTATGGTCAGATGTTGATTGCTATACGCAAGCACAAGCTTGGAACCATCGGGGAATAATGTATTATGCAATGTTACATTAAGACATATGGGGTGAAAAAGAAAAACACAGGACACATTCTGCATGATATACTATACAACATTGAGATGGGAAATATACAGAAAATTAAAAACATAGAGAAAATGTATGCAACATACCCTGTTTCCCTGAAAATAAGACCTCCCCTGATAATAAGTCCAATTGGGCTTTTGAGCACATGCTCTAAAATAAGTCCTCTCATGAAAATAAGCCCTGCAAAAATATTGCAACATAGCAGCAGCCATGAAGTGACCATTCGCGCCGCCTTCTCAAAAATAATAAGACCTCCCCAAAAATAAGGCCAAGTGCTTATTCGGGGGTCAAAAGAAAATAAGACCCTGTCTTATTTTCAGGGGAACATGGTAGAGATGATGTTTCTAAGAGACTGTATACATAAATCAGAACATTATGAGGTGTTAAACTGCACATGACTAGTCACAATAGAAAGAAGTACTTTGCACTTTAACACAGCAAAAAAAAAATGAAATCAGAGACAACATGTGTTACTTCCAGCTGTAGTAACAGAATGATATATGGTCATCTTTGAGAATTCATTCTGCTTCATGTTAGATTATGTACCCTTCATCTTCACTCTCTTGGAGATTGAGACTGTCTGCTTCCTATCTGCAGATCTGAAATAGCATTTATTTTTGCTAAATTCTAAGTCACTCATTCAAAATGTTTAGCAACAGATTTCTATGGAAGGAGACACCCTGAGGCAAATGTAGTACTCTGGAATTAGTGCAAATGGACAGTCTGCTAATCAAATATGAGATTGAGGTACTGTTCTTTTAATGTTATAGTTTAGTCAGCTTTAATTTCATGGTGATTGATGCAGACTGCATCCATTTATGGAATCAAAATCATGGGCTATCAAGGGGAGAAAAACCTGTAATAAAAAGGGAGCCAGGATATCATTTGCCTTCCTAATAACTTTTGAACTGTATTGATGGTTTTATAATGGACATCTAAGGCTATAGGATCAAACAGAATCCGTGAGTATTGCTGCTTTCAACCATTCCAACTAAATCTGAGCTTTTAAGTTTAAGAGATAGGGTGGGGTGGGGGAGATTTATTTTCCATTTTGTCTAATAGCATGGTAAACAGTAAAAGGATGAGCCAAGATCACATCTTCCATATATCTTCTGTGTACATGCCTCAAAGCCTACAGTTAGCTACATTACTGACTTGTTAGAGAAGAAAGAAACACATTGGAATTAACTATAGAAACTAGAGATGATTTAGCTCAGCTTCATATGGTTCATAGACTACTGCCACCTGTGTGGCTTCTGACAGATTTGAATCTGTACTAAACAGCATAGATTTGAAATGCTTCAACAGAGATGATTCCACTTATATTTCAGGGGAAAGAGATTAAATCATATATATTGGCATCTTTTAGCTGGCAACAATTTGATCCAAACATCACTGATCATTCTGCTTTCCGTCACTGGTGCACTGGTTTCATTCTCTCATTGCTCTAAAACTGCTGTGACATGGATGAACCTGGAGGGGAGTTGCGTTGGAAATTTGCCTCTTCCCACTGAATGTAGGGTTGGGGTTTTTTTGCTTCTCTCTTGATAGCAGTAGCATTTAGCACCTAGACTTATATACCACCTCACAGTGCTTTACAGACATCTCTAAGTGGTTTACAGACTCAGCATATTTTCCCCAACAATCTGGGTCCTCATTTTACCCATCTTGGAAGGACGGAAGGATGAGTCAACCTTGAGCCTGGTGAGATTTGATCTTTCAAATTGTAGGCAGCCAGCAGAAGTAGCCTACTAACCACTGCACCTCATGATCCTGTTCATAATTTTAATCCCACTCAACACTTTCAGTATCTCTATTCTAATATATATTGTACTCCATTCTAATATATATTGTACTCCACATGCATACACACAGAGACAGATGATGATTTTATCTAGCCTTTTTTCATATCTTTATACTTGTATTTCCTTCTATGATCAAGGCCTTGATGAGACGAAGGGGCTTGTGTGGGTAAATAAAATTGTGGACTATGTTGTTGGACATGTATATGTCCAGAAGGGTTTCCCAAGGACATGATAGATACCCTAGAGAAGCACTGATCACACCTGCCAACCTACATTGGACCAGCGTGGAAGATTATGGTCTATTCCTTCCACATGACAGGAAACATGCAGAAGAGGCCTTCATCTTGCAGTGGATAGACAATGGCTAAAATGATGATGATGATGATGATGATGATGATGATGATGATGATGATGGTGATGATGATATTTGTACCTATAGTGAACTCAAGGTGAAAAACATACATAAGTATTCCTCATTTAGCAAATCTCTCTATTATTAAGCATTTATAGTTAAGATGGTGATGAGAAAGTAACTTTGCAACCAATATTTACATTTACAACCTTTGCAAGCAAAGAAAAACAGAGGTAAGATCATAAGCATAGTTGTGCTTTCACTTAATGACTGCTTTGCTTATAATGATCAGGTTGCAGGTTCCACTTGTAGTTGTTTAAAGAGAATTGCATGTACTATTGCCTTCTATTTTCCTCACAACAAACTTGTGAGTGACAGGCTGAAAATCACCCAGCTGGCTGTCATGCCTAAGGGAGGCCTAAAACTTATAGTCACCTAGTTTTTAGAGAAGCAGCTAAATCTCTGTAAGATCATCTTTTGTTTGTGAAACATAATTCAGTTCTTGGTAACCACAAAAGAGAGGAAAAAAAGCCTGTGCAACTGAACGGATAGCCTAGTGAAGAAAATATTATTGATTTCCTTTGGTAGATCACCATGGTCCTGTACAGGATTGCAGACTGTGAGGTCTTCACTCAGTTTTCCCCAAGAACAGGTCTGGTTAACTGTATTTAACCAGAAAGAGGGCTGAGAAAATATCTACAGACCCCCTCACATCCGGGACATAATTTAATTCAATTTCTCCCTTCAGGATCCCACTATATGCTTCAGGATCCCTTCAGGATCCCACTATATGCTAAATACATGCTAAATACATGCAATACAAAGATAGGTTTTTCTACCGTGCCATCACTCTGCTGAACACTTAATTCCCACAGAACTATCTCATTTTTCATCTTTTCTCATCCTCTCATTTTTCTTACTATCTTTTCCTATTTCTGTTTCTTTTGGTTTATCATTTGTTGTTTGTTATGATCTATGACCGATTACTTGCTGTTTATATGTACACTGTGAGCTTATGCACCGGAGACAAATTCCTTGTGTGCCCAATCACACTTGGTCAATACAGAATTCTATTATTGTATTTAACATATTTGTATGGCATTAATAATATATGGATTCTCAGAAATAATTATTTTCCAGTTGTTAGAAACACAATGAAAAGGACACATCAATATGCTGTTTCAATTATTTTCTCCTTTATTGTCATTTATTATTATTATTATTTGTGAGAAGTTTCCTTTTATATTAATTTACTTTATAATCTAGATCCTGTTAGATGTTCTCTATTCTGAGAAACTCCTGATGTTTTCAAAAATAGCATCAGCAATCAAATGAGTTCCAGTAGCACTGGTAGATGATTTCCCATTTGCCTTTTAGAAAATCACTTGTTCTGCATTTTGGGCTGCAGGATTTTAATCAGCATGACCTAGTAAATATTTGAATACAACTACTGGCATTATATTGTACACTTCCCTGAACAGTTTGAATCTCCAGAAACAGCAGCAGTTTTGGTCTGACTTCTCTGGGTGAGGGATTGTTGCAGTTGTATATTGTGCTTATTATATATATATGTATAAATAAGTAGAGTAAACATGCTATGCACTCAAATCAAATAACAGCTTGTTGCCCTTTATGGATGAATGGGAAATTTAAATGTTTCAGAATTTTAAAACCAATATATATCAGTAGATCTGTGTCTCTGTCTATAACCTTCAATTGGACAAAACAGTGTGTCATAGAACAACAATTACTGAACCAAGGTACCTCAAAGGGCTAGGTTACAGAATGCTAAGATCCATTACTGCTGTGGGAATGAAATTTGTGGCCACTTCAATGTTGCTGTACTGCCTTGGATTTGCTATGGTCATGTGGTCTCATTTCCAACACTCCATGATAGCTTCCCACGTGTCAATTCAAAAGCTGGCAGAGAAGATTGCAGATGTTGCTCAGGTGTTATGTGCTCCTATTGCCCCCAAATATGTGGAGGACCACTGCATTTTGAACCAATGGAAGTTTCCAAATATTCTTTAAAGCCAGCACCAGGTAGAGTATTTAATAATATTGTAGAAGAGATGGTATTGGTGACAAGGACATGAAGTACTATTGCAAATCCTTCTCTCCCAAGTAGGGCCACAGTTAGTGGATCAACAAAAGTTGGGTGTAAGCCCAGTTGACCACCACTTCTACTTAGTATCCCTCTGCAGGAGTCATGAATCTAGAAGGTTCCCAAGTTGTGTACCTGATTCCTAATAGTGCTTGCCCATCAAGAAGTAACTCTGGTGGTGACAGAAAAACCTGATGTGTCAGCCACATCAGCCTGCCAGGTCAACTTCAGTTTTTTTTCTCCTTTCTGGCCACAGTTGTTAAGTGAATCACTGCATTGTTAAGTTAATAACATGATGGTTAAGCAAAACTGGCTTCCCCATTCTTGGCTTGTCAGAAGTTTACCATAGGTGACCACATGAATCCCAGCCATAAACCATAAATACATGCCGAATTCCAAGTGTCTGAATTTTGATCACGTGACCATAGGGATGCTGCAATGGTCATAAGTGTGAACGTCACATTTTTAGTGCCCTTGTAACTTCAAACAATCACTAAATGAATGGTGTTAAGTTGAGGACTACCTATATGTTCTGGAAACAAGTAACACTCATTTTCCTGAACTGTTTATGCGCTATGTGTAATAATCCTATATCTGTTCTTTTTTTCCCCCTCCCTGTAATAAAGCTGTATTATTTTGTTCTGCCTGAGGTTCTACAAAAGCTATTTTTAAAAGAACATTTTCCCTATCTTCTCATTTTCGGTGACACTGATTTACTTAAGTCAAGTTTGCCAAGCTCTTAACTCATGGGATGCAACCTTCATATTCAGCCACTCTCTTTATAGAAAGAAAGAAAAGGCTCCTGGTTTTCTCATCAAGGGTCAGTTCCTGGTTTTGGAGTAATTTCTTGACTCCTGAGGATTTACTTGGTCTCTACCAGAGTTCCAAAAAAGATGATGGAAAAAGTCTGGGAACAGGAAGCTAATTTTTACAACCTAAGATTGCTGACAACATGAGATCACTGACATACAGAGCAAAGAGTTGTGTGCCTCGGTGGAAGACTTGAATCCAGTTTTAAAAGAAAGAGGTAATTATTCTAGGCTCTGTATTGTTTTGCTTTTTTTTGCCCAGAACAAGGAAAAGCTGAAAATTACACTTGGAAAACAGTCAAGCAATTTGAGGGTAAGGAACAGCTCTGAGCCAAGATGCTCATATTTGCAGGATGCTGCCAAAAGTTTTGTAGAAATCACATCACATGATTAGGTGAATGGGTTGGGGGCAGCTAAAGGCTCCTTGGGTGCCATGAACCCTGAGGTCAAAGGCCAATTATATTTAGCAACGAGGAAATTCATAAACTGTAAAAGGATAGTGCATCTTAATCTCCCAGAAAAGTTTTTCCATTTGGAAAAAAAAAAGCTGGTAAGATAATCATAAAGAGGAAATTTTCTGTGATGAGAAATATATAAAAGAAGAAAAAAGGGAAATTAAAGAAAAAGAAAAGAAAAAGGAATAATAAAAAAGAAAAGAAACATAAAAGATGACTCTCAACTCCCTCCAGACAAGTATAAACCAGGAGTAGGTGTGGCCAGTGATTGATGCATCTGGCCCATGGGCCACAAGTTTGAATATCCTGGACTAATGCATTTTGCAGTAATGGGAAAATTCTCACTGTTATTGCTGATCTCTTATTATTGTCACATTGGAGACTTTAGAGAAGGAATGGCTGATAAAACAGGCAAAGACATCTGATTCAAAATTGTGACGGACAGCAATTGTAACTTTAGACTGAATATGGTTGAAATGTATTTGAATATAAGGTTCTTGGGTTGGTAGCTGGGCTGTTGGGCTGAGCTTGGCAATTTGGTTGACAATGTTTTGTCACCATTCGAGGAGACATTGTCAGTGACCTTTGAATTGTGAGAATGAATGAATAGAATGAATATATTACAGAATGAATATATTTACATAGATTTATAAACACTAGGGTCCTATTAAAGAGGTAGTTCCAGAGGTTGGACATGGTTTGTCAATTCGGGCTAATTCTATGTATATAGATGTGTTTATTCATTAGCCCTTTTTAGCAAAATGTGTTTGGTTGCTTAACATTAGTTTTTATGAATTCAATTTAGTTTTTGCAACATATGGCCTTTTAAAATGTGGCAAACGGAAACAATTAGTCAAAGTCATATTTCAATATTTGTGTGGTTATCATGGTGATGATAATTCAGCCAAGGTAAGTGGCTGCCACCCTGATTTCAGTGTCATGAGCCTTTCCTGTTCAGAAAGAATATAAGTTATAAAAAAACACTTGCTTCAAAATAGTTGAGAAATAAATAAATACACTGGATATATCCTCTTGTTTCAATGAACTTTTCTATTTAGGAATGGGCAATGCATACCTAAATCCATAAGTGCTGTACGTCTCTTCGGCCTGCTTCTTGGAAAAAAAAATAGGATGAGAAAAAGAGATAGAGAAACAGTGTGTGTGTGTGTGAGAGAGAGAGAGAGAGAGAGAGAGAGAGAGAGAGAGGGAGGGAGAGAGGGAGGGAGGAAAGGAAGGAAGGAAGGAAGGAAGGAAGGAAGGAAGGAAGGAAGGAAGGAAGGAAGGAAGGAAGGAAAGATGGGGTCAAGTAAAGGAAGATATCAGTAAGGGAAAACATAGCTATCATAAAATGAAGGTATGAGTAAGATGTTCAGGGCAAGTGATATAAGATTATAGGGGATTCTTTAGATTTTTCCTCTATCCTTATCTGTGTTGTAGGCAGCCATTTCTAAGTTTGCAAAGGCCTCTCCTCAAAGACACATCACAAGAATGCATAATTGGAATCTGATGAGTATGGGGCATATATCTTCAGGTTATAAGTAAATTTAGATTGGTTTGAAAGCTGGCTGACATTTTCCCCTTTGCTTACAGTGGGAGAGATGTTTATTTTTTTATTTTTAAAATAAAATAGGAAAAACATTCACCTTCTTGCTTTTGATGCTTCTAATAGGAATATCCAATGTGCCAAAGAATCAGGACTCAATTTATAGCTCCAGCTTCACTAAGACAGAAGGCCTAGCTAATTACATCTAGACTCTCAAGCTAGGAAGAGTCAGGCCTAGTTAGATGATTGGATGGGAAACCACCACAAAACTCCAGGGCTGGAAACTAGATTGGGAAGTGAAAATTAAGAAGACAATGGCAAAGAACTTCCACTGTATACTGTTCCCAAGAAAATTGCAAAAACCTGTTCACAAAGTTGCTGGAAGTCATGACTGACCCCAAAGAGACTCTACTTTATTAAGCTCCATTTATCATACATCGGGAGTTGGTTATAAGTGAGATAAGGTTATAAAGCACTATCATGCTTTTTTGTGAGCTTCTTATGTTATCCAGTTTTCTGGCATGTTTGATAGACCAGGGCTTGGCCCCATGCACCAAGACTTTTCTTACATTCTCATGATCAAATTATAGAATTGTTTTTGTCCATGTTGGATCCATATTGGACATGCTTCAACTTAGGTTTTAACATCTAGAGCTGGACTGATAATTACTGATCATTGCACAAACCCCTGATTTTGAATCTTTATGGGGTTTCTTAGAAGGTTTGACAAGGTCTATGAGGAGGATATTGAATGTCCAGTGCCTATCCATGATTTTGCTTGCAATGTTCAAAGAAGATTTTGTTTTAAGTCCATTATCTGGTTCTTTTGTATGAATTATCTCTATTATGAATGAATGAATGAATGAGTGAATGAATGAATGAATGAGGCAGATATTCATTGTTTGGATACAAATTGGGGTTAAATATAAAAAAGACCAGCATACAATCAAATTAAGGATGAGAACCTATCAATTAAACATCTTTATAGATCATCTGATTTTAATAGAAATGTTTGCAATTGAAATGTTATATCTATTTACTAGCCAAAATTATTTTACACAATATTACATCAAGAAAGAAAGAAAGAAAGAAAGAAAGAAAGAAAGAAAGAAAGAAAGAAAGAAAGAAAGAAAGAAAGAAAGAAAGAAAAAGATTTCCTTTACAATGACCTTTGGGATCCTAATTGAGACAGCTTTGTAAATGTCAGCTACATTATAAATGAAATTCATGTGAAAATAATACATCTGAAGGAAACAGGATTATTTCCCACAAGGGAAAATTTTAAGTTTCTTTTAACCTTATAGTCATGTTATTTGAGAATCATGGTGGTTTTCAGCCACACTCCAGCATTTATTGTTAGATGAAACTGCCAAAAAACACTTTAAAGAAAATATAAAGCAATAAGAAACTAGGTAAATTTTTTAAAAAGGCATGATTTTGTTTTAAAAGACTTCTCTGTACAGTAGATATGCGTGTGCATGCGTGTGGATGGATGTTGATTATTATTCATTTTCTAAACATTTCTGGTTTTAATTTGTGGAGATTTTCTTGTACATAAAATGACCACATGTGCTGAAAAGGAACCTCATAAATTCTGTTGTAAAATGTCTCTTCCAATGAAGTTTGGTGTTGGAGCATTTGTTCCTGATTATAATAATCACAGTAATGATGACAAAATTATGAGAGAAAAAGCATGCAACTTGTAAGAACTATAAATGTATCTTTCTAACAAAGTGACCGAAAAAGCCTTTCCTCTTTTTATGTATGTGGCATGTTGCTTGGTAATTGCCAGTGAAATAAATGATACCAAAACATTTGGGAACTTACTTCATATGCAAATAAACCTGGATTTTTATATTAGTATTACTGTTGTTGTATGGAAGTATGGACTGTATGTGTTACTTAGAAATACAATGAACATGATAAATATGTAGAGCAGGGGTCCCCAACCCCTCAGAGACAGCCTACTACTGGGCCATGAACAATTCAGAACTGGGCCATGAAAGCAGTTGCCCAGCATGCATGCACAGCTGCACTCGGACAAGCGATGCCCCAAAGGCTTCTTTCTCTCATGTGGATGGAGCTGGGTGTGCTTGCTGGTCTGCTTCTTGCATAGCCCGGTTCCCCTCTGCTCCCCACAACTCTAGGTCACAAGTTGCCTGCTCCCGATGCTCCAAAAGCAGAGAGCAGAGACTGAGTGGGACAAGTGTTCAGCTTCGCAGGACACCCAGTCCTCTTTTGGAGTATCGGGCAGCCTCAATGAACCTGAGGGAGCACGAGACTACGCCCCCCCCCCAAGGCTTCTATTCTCACGCCTTTTGCAAAGGGATAAAGGACTTTGGGGGAGCAATCTTGCACTGCTTCAGGCCTTCAATCCCTTTGCAAAAGCTTGTGGCCTGAAGAATCCTGAAGGAGCGGGAAACCATATCTCCAAAGGCTTCTCTTCTTCCTTGCATGAGTGGAGCTGCACGTGTGCATGGCTCAGCTTCCCTCTCCCCCCACCACCAGCCAAGCCACAAAAGGTTGGGGATTACTGATTTAGAGGACATAGTAGAAGGAAAGGGTTGTTGCCTCTAGGGCAGGCAACTTCTGTGCTTGGATCCTGTGGGAACATTTGAACTCAGAGAATGTTGTGGGCGGGGAATGCTAAGATGTGGGTTGCTATAACTGAACTTCCTAAAAAGAAGATTCTTTAGAGAAATATCCAGTAAGATGTCTGACTTTTTATTCCAATACTCAAGCTGGCTTTTACAGGATCTACCAGCAATGTTAGAAAATAAATTGGATTGAAAATGAGTGACTAACCCAAAGTCACTTAATGACTTTCAGAGTCAAACACTGGCATAAAAGTGATTCTTTCTTATCATAGTCCCAACACATCATACATGCAAAAACACATGTTTCCAGGTTTATATACAATTCTCAAACACAGGGTGCCTCCTGAACCCGTCATGGTTTATGTTCTTTGCTAATAGGAATAATAACAGCAAGAACAAAGTTTGGATTCTGAGCAGGGATGGTACAAGAAGTGTGGAGGACAGCTGGATCCTTAGTTGGAGCTGGGTAGAGGTAAGCAGCTGATCCCAGGGAGAGGGAGCTGACAAAGAGGAAACAAGGCAGATATGGGATAAACAGGGCAGAGAAAAGAGATTGCATAAGCAGTGCAATGCCACATCGCCATGGAAAAAGTGTGGTTGCCCTGAGACTAGATTCTGTCAAACAAACAACAATCCAAGACATTTTAGCTTAAACATTTCCTCACTGGGAGAGGCATTCAGAGTTCAACACCCCCACTTTTCTGGGAAATACTTGACAGTAGATGAGCCTGCTTTTATTTTTGTCTTTCTAAAAGAGTGCACCTTTTTAACTTTCTGAATGAGGCATTCTGTGTCTCATCATCTCCTTTTTCTCTGAAGTTTGCTCTAGGTCTTAGGAGGCAAGCTGTTCCACCGGTTAATTGTCCTCACTGTTAGGAAGTTTCTCCTTAGTTCCAGGTTGCTTCTCTCCTTGATTAGTTTCCATTCATTGTTTCTTGTCCTGCCCTCTTGTGCTTTGGAAATTAAGTTGACACACTCTTCTCTGTCGCAGCCCCTCCAATATTGGAACACTGCAATCATGTCATTCCTATTCCTTCTTTTCTCTAGACTGGCCATACCCAATTCCTGCAACCGTTCTTCATACATTTTTGTCTCCAGGCCCTTAATCATCTTAGTTGTTGTTCTTTGCACTTTTTCCAAAGACTCAACATCTTTTTTTGCAATGTGGTGACCAAAACTGAATGCAGTATTTCAGGTGTGGTCTTTCTTACTAAGGCTTTCTAAAGTGGTACTAATACATCATGTGATTTTGATTCTATGCCTCTGTTTATACAACCAAGGATTATATTAGCTGTTTTGGCTGCTGCTGCACACTGCTAGCTCATATTTAAGTGATTGTTATTAAATTACAATCTTCTTCAGATATCCACCTGAATACATGACAGTAATCCTGTCAGCCTCTGCTTCACTTGCTTGCTATCGGGGAGGGTGGGGCATGGTATTTGGGATGGGAATCATATGGTACTGGATGAGTTATGTAGAAGGGAGTTTTGTTCTCACCATCTTCTGTGCATGTTGATGGCTGATATTTGGACTTGATCAAGGCCAACCGTCTCGCATACCAACCTTATGAGACTTTTGAAGATGCACCCCACATGACACCTTAGGGAGTTGCAGATTGACAGTGGGATGGGGTAATTGGAGGGAGGGGGTGGGTAGTCATTTGATATGTACTTGTTTGCACCCTTTTGGCTCAAATCTTGCTTTCCTTTTCGCTGCTTTCAAGTCATATCTAGTAAAAGTACTTTATTTCTATTCAAATGGAGTTGAGGTTTTTCTTTCTTGGATATTGATGGATGCCTGACAAATCCAGTCTTCTGCTCTCTCCACATATTCAGCTAAGTACCCTGAAAAGAAATATTATTTGTGGGGCATATTTTCCTGAAAATAAGTAAAGCTCTACACATGACCGAAATTTTAATAAAATTTTCCCAGATCTGGCAAACAGAATTCTAGTTCAGTGATTTTCACCAAATATGTGGAGGTTGGTGAAAGGATGTGGCTTGGAGAAACAACTCAACCCTCATATGCTCCCTTCTTTTTCTACTTCTAAATCCTTGTGAGTTAGGCAACTGCCTTTGGGAGCTTTATATCACACATTTTACATCCTATAAAATAGGTTTGCATTTTTTTTCCTTTTCACCACCCATGTATGTTTAGAGGAAGCTGGGGAGAGGACAAAACCAGAGAATTGGATGGGTTTGCCTCAATTTGCATGGGATTGCACAGAATTGCTCTGTAAAACCCTGTAGCTTCCGGATGCTTTAGGGTTCAATGAAAATGGGAAATAGACAAAAGGTTGGATCAAATGGAAGCCAAACCTTGGCTCTTTTCTATCCATCCAAGGGGTAATAGATCCTGATTCTCTCCTTCTCTGAAGGTGCTTCATAGGTTAATAAGAAATGTTGATAAACTTCTCAAAGATATAATTAGCATTTTTTTCAGGAATAATAAATTTGGAGAAATGTTGTATTTAAAGCTCTGACTACCCGACTCCATACAGATTTTCATGGATAACCTTTCGACAATGACATTTTCTCTAAATGGGCCAACGTATTTATTTCCTTGATACAGAGATGATTATTTCTTATTACTCCATAGTTAGAAATCAATAATGACTTCAATACGCTACTTTAACATTAAGCTTATTAAGAAATAACAATTATTTCCTCATTCTATATAACAAATGTTGCTCTCTACTAAAACATTTTAAAAATTGTGTTGGAGTCGGGGACAAAAAGCAGGAACGAAAAAACAAACTCTGGAAGATAAATTAGGTATTCAGGGAAATGTACATTTTCTTTCTTCAAGCATGGAAGATATCTCTCTGTGAAAATCACAACAATATATTTGGATAACCTTTTGTGAGATTAAGATTAATGATAATCAGAGACAAAAAAATTCCCCATCTTCATCTGTTTAATAACTTGTAGATTCATTACACACACACACTCACACACACAAACACACACACACAGACACGTGTGTGTGTGTGTGTGTGTGTGTGTGTGTGTGTGTACGCTGTTCTATGGCTAGGCTAAAAGAATATTCATTTACGTCTTTGCAGGTCTCCAAATCCTTTTCCTTCAGCTAAGACAAATAACGAGTGCATTCCCTTTTTACTGATCCCACAGCACCTGAACACAGATTTTATTTCTCAAAAAGATGAAGATGATAACAATCCCCTCCTGAAGCTATGTTCATTTAGCAAGGTTATTGAAGTTGATCTTTCACAGTGGAAGGCTTTTAATGAGCATTAAGCCTATTTTAGGGCTTTTATTATAGAATTGTTTTTGAGTTTTGAGGTATGTATTTCCTTGTAGGCTTGAGTAAATCAGTTCTGTTTCAGTTTGGTACCCAAAATTCAAAGGAATTTTGTTGCAATTCAATTTGAGAGAATGCCAATTCAATTTGAGCGGCTCAAAATTTTATTTAAAGAAAGATTTGTCCAAAGACTATATTGGGGATGTCTGTAGCTATTCAATTTTTGGCAGAATGGCTTGAAAATACCAGGGATAGTACATTTCTTTAGAGGCTATTAACTCTGCCAAATTTGAGTTGGCTGTCTTGATATTTACCATGAAACATTTTCGAATTATTTGTTTTACACTTTTGAAACAAAAGTGAGCTTGTTGATCCAAAATGTTGGCAGTTCAGAGGTTTGAATCCCTAGCACTGCATAATGGAGTGAGTGCCCATTACTTGTCCCAGCTTCTGCCATCCTAGCAGTTTGAAAGCATGTAAAAATGCAAGTAGAAAAATAGAAACCATCTTTGGTGGGAAGGTAACAGTGTTCCGTTTGCCTTCAGCATTTAGTCATGCTCTGTGACCACAGAGACGTCTTCGGCAGCGCTGGCTCTTCGGCTTTGAAATGGATATGAGCACCACCCCCTAGAGTCAGGAACGAGTAGCACATATGTATGAGAGCAACCTTTACCTATTACCTTAAAGACAGAGCAGCAGAAATATAAAAAGTGGACCAAATTGCCCAGAAAAAAAAGCCTATGTTGTTGTGTTGAAGAATGTAAAAAAATAAATGCCCATCTTAAAAAACAGTATTATCATTTTTTTAAAAAGATAAAAAATAATATTTAACTTTTCCATTTGCACTTCTGGGATGCCCTGTTTGACATGACACTGAAAAACAACTATTGGGATGGCTTAGCTCCAATATTGGAAAGACTTTGCTGGGGAGGGCCTCCTAATTAATGGCTTTGAAAAGTGGCCTTTTCTGTGGAAGTCTCTGAAGAATTCCTACTTTCCTGGTAGAAAAGTAAATACCTTTGCTGCTACTGATCATCAGGTTTTGAGAAGTGACAGGAAAATTGGCATAGCTATCTTGGCCCATACTGGTAAGAACCTCTTATATAAGGCAGGACTCAATTTTGTCAGGATTATGGTTTGCTGTTAATAATCTATATTATGTATTTAACTAACAGAGATAAAAGCAGGCTGACACAAAAAATTAAGTGGCATAGAAATAGGCAGGCCTCAAAGAAATATGACACATCAGAACAAATGTCATTTGTATCAGTTTCTATTCCTAAAAAGAGCAAACATTTATGCCAGGCCCTCTTAGTGTTACGTGGCACTCATTCTGTCACTGTCAATAGCTTTAAATCTATCCCAGTCATACAGAATTTCAAAGTACACTTTTGATTCATGAGTGTGTCCTGGATTGATCACCTGAGTCTATATTCTGAAAGCTGAGAGCTGAATGGAATTCCTAGTTGTGTTGGCAGGATCAACTGCAAAGTGTAATAAGCGCATTGGCAAAAGAGAGAGCAAATTTAAGGGGCTTGTATCCAATCTTATGAAAGAAGCTGAGGACTGGAAAAGTGAATGAAGCTCAAGCTTATAAAAAGCCAGACCATCCCAAAATATTTCTGATAGGCAGAATGTTTAATGATGTGACAAATTGTATTGATTGGCTGCTCCTATCAATGTCAGAGAAGCCAGCTATGTACTGAACTCCTTTTCAGCCTTGTTGAAGGGCATAACAATATATATGCGACTGGATGATTAAAGCCTGTCCCATCTCTTTTACATATACCATATTTTTGGAGTATAAGATGCACCGTTCCCCCCAAAAAAAGAGAGCGAAAATTTGGGTGCATCTTATACACTGAATACAGCATTTTTGGCCTTCTGAAACCCTGCCTCCTTTACAAAAATCTACATAGGCTTCGAGAGTGCTCCTGGGGGCTGGAGAGGGCATACATAAGCAAAAACCGGGCCATGTTTTGCTCATTTTTGCCCCCAGGAGTACTCTATAAGCCTCCCAAAGGCTATGCATACAGTTTTTTTGACAAAAAACGGGCCTGTTTTTGCAAAAAACGGGTCATTTATGGGAGGTCTGCAGGGTGCAAAATCTTTTTTTTTTTTTTTTAATTTGCCTCTTCAAATCTTATACTCTGAAAAATAGGGTATGTATGTATATATATGCTGGTCTTGTTGTATTCAGGTCTTTTCCTGTGTAAGATTGAGATTGTCTTGGCAACGTTTCAGCAAGGTCTCACTCACCATCTTCAGGCTGGGTTTTGGTCTTAAAGTGTGATCAGAGCTGCCGTCTTTCTATAAATCTTGGTAGGGGTGTGTGGAGTGCTGGTTTTGTTTAAGTAAGTGGGATGATTGGTTGTGTGGTTGTATCATGATTGGTAGATTGGTGCTGATTGGTGCTGGCTGTGTGTCTATTGTTGTTTCGTGTTGTAACGGCCTGGGTGGTGGGTAGGGCTTGTTTGTTGACTAGGGCTGGTTTCTCGATGTCTGGTAGGCGGGAGGTATCATCACGTTTATTCATGTTGTGGGGGCTTTTTTCTATTTCAATAGCTTCCATAATTATTGTCTTGTTGAAGTGTTCTGTTTTGGTGTTTAACCTGGTTCCTTCAAAATTAATTTCATGTCCTGTAGCTTTAAGGTGCTGGAAAAGGTGGAAGTTTTTTTCTTTTTTTCTTACTGCGTTCTTGTGTTCTGCAATGCATGCATTTATTCTCCTGTTTGTTTGTTCTATGTGTGTTGCAAGGCAGATTTTGCATGGTATTTCGGAGACTCCTTGGTTTTCTATCTGGATTGTTGCAGCAACAAGAAGAAATAGCACTCACCAGCTACCTGGAAAAAACCACCAAATCCAAAATAAAAGCCTCTCCCATTAGTGAAGAGATCCAGCAAAGAATCATCCCCAGAGAGAAATCTTCCAAATGCCCCAAACTCTATGGCCTCCTCAAGATACACAAAGAAGGAACACCACTCAGACCCATAGTCAGCTCCATAGGCTCACCTCTACAGCATCTTGCCAAATTCCTCACCAAACAACTCCAATCCTATGCAGAATCCATCACCTCACACGTACAAAACTCACTCCACTTCATAGAAACAATAAAGAAACAAAACCTACAACCCAGCGACCTACTCATGAGCTTTGATGTCATATCCCTCTTCACTGAAGTGCCTATAAAAGAAACCTTGACAGCTATCCAGAACAAACACAACCCCCCTAAACACATCATGGACCTGACCAACCACTGCCTAACCAACACATACTTTGTCCATAATGGACAAAGTTACAAACAGATAGAAGGCGCACCCATGGGATCACCCCTCTCACCCGCCATTGCAAATTTATACATGGAACATTTTGAAACTATGAACATTTAGATAAATCTGAACACAAACACAAACACAAACGCTGTCTTAGATATGTTGATGACACTTTCGTGATTTGGCCACCTAGGAGAGAAAAACTGGACAACTTCCTCACACATCTCAATAGCCTACACCCCAAAATACAATTCACCATTGAAATAGAAGCAAACAACATACTTCCCTTTCTGGACATCCTAATCTACAAAAAACCCGATGGCTCCCTAGGACACAAAAAAGCACATTCCAACTGCTACTTAAACGCACAATCCCATCACCACCCTGCACAGATCAACTCTGTAGCCAAGACCCTCATCTCCAGAACCAAACGCCTAGCCAACCAAGACCACCTGAAAACAGAATTACACACTCTCCCAAATGTATTAATCTGCAATGGATTCCAAAGAAAAACAATTATCAACCTAATCCAAAGGGAGACTCCCCCTAAAAACCAAGACACAGAACAGGACAATGGCATCGCCCTCCTCCCTTACATCAAAGGCATCACATATAAAATCAGCAAAATTCTCCACAAACACAATATCAAGACAGCCTTCAACACTGACCAAAAAATAGCCAACATCTTAAGAAACCCCAAAGACAAAATCCAGCTAAAAAAACAAGGAGTCTATGAAATACCATGCAAAATCTGCCCTGCAACACACATAGGACAAACAAACAGGAGAATAAATGCACGCATTGCAGAAAACAAGAACACAGTAAGAAAAAAAGAAAAAAAAACTTTCTCCCTTTCCCAGCACCTTAAAGCTACAGGACCTGAAATTAATTTTGAAGGAACCAGGTTAATCTCCAAAACAGAATACTTCAACAAGACAATAATTGTGGAAGCTATCGAAATAGAGAAACACCCCCACAACATGAATAAACGTGACGATACCTCTCACCTACCAGACATCTGGAAACCAGCCCTAGTCAACAAGCAAGCCGTACCCTACCCACTATCCCTACCCTACCCACCACCTGGGCCATTACAACACGAAACAACAATAGACACACAGCCAGCACCAATCAGCACCAATCTACCAATCATGATACAACCACACAACCAATCATTCCAATTACTGAAACAAAGCCAGCACTCCACACACCCCCATCAAGATTTATAGAAAGACAGCAGCTCCAATCACTCTTTAAGCCCAAATCCCAGCCTGAAGATGGCAAGTGAGACCTCACTGAAATGTTGCCAAGACAATCTTAATCTTACATGGGAAAAGACCCGAATACAACAAGACCAGCATCCTACACCTGTGAAAATCTTCGAAAACACACACACACATATGTATGTATGTATGTATGTATGTATGTATGTATGTATGCATGTATGAACGGCTGAGGTTTGTATGTCCCAGAATAACTCTGGAACACATTGAACAATTTCAACCAAACTTGGTACACAGATAACATACTCTCTGGAAACAAATACCGTGAGAATAAGACACCTCTAAAACCCCATGGGTATGTGGTCTGTTAAGATACAGCCTGTTGTGTCTTAAAATGGCTTCTACTGTGCAGCGTAGTGGAATTGCCATGGTAACGGCTTCACAGCACTCCACAAGGAGACTCCCTCGGGTAAGGGGGGGGGGGGAATCCAACATTAGAAATTATGTTTGGCCCAGACATTTTCCCCCTATAAATAAATAACCAGGCAATGCCGGGTTATTGGCTAGTTGCACATACAAATGGGCAGAGTCTCCATCATATGGTTGCAGAAGCTATTTTACATACAACCTGGCTTATGTAAACTAGACTCCTTGCAATTATTCCCACAAACCACATCTAAGGGGGGCAAAAATGTTTGTGATGCATGTTATGGAAAGTTGTATGTCAAGTAGATGAATACCTAAATTATCCCCAAAGCAGGTTAATCAAGGTTTTCCAGAATGGAATGCTTATAGAAGTTGCTGAGTGCCTGCAAATCTGTAAATTGCTTTGAAAAGCTGTCAAGCACTTTGAAACCATCTGATTCAATTTCCTGATTCAAAGCAGGTCCTCCCTTTGATTCACAAATCTGGTTCTGATTGGATTGAAAGAGGCTTTGTCAAATTAAAGCATTCCTACCTCAAAATGGCAAGAAAAATTAACACCATTTTTTAATTGCAACTGTTCAAAGGGCACCTTTACAGTTTACAGAGGGGTATGGATTATTTTCTTTTTAAAACCATTCTTACAGAGTTTTTCTAAATACTATAAGGATCTATAGCACTTAGCATTTATGCTATTTTCTTCATGGGATAAAGAATTCTTCAACCTATAATTTATAATAGGAGACATTATTTATCCTATTCTTTATAGGATAACCTCTAAACTCTGTAATTATGAAATCTGAGCGATGGTGATCCAAAGGGAGAAATATGATTTGGAGCATGCATGGGGAGGAGGATGTACACAGCACACACCAGAAATATCCTAAAGCAACTGCTTCATTTCTCAGTCTCATGTGGTTTCCCTCTACAGGTTCCATACAATCCTGGGGAAAATGGAAAACACCCATTTGGTTTAAGGTGCTATAAGTGTCCTGCCGACATAGGAGTTCAAAAGCATGCAAATGCAAGTAGATTATTAGGTAGCATTTTGGTGGGAAGGTAACAGTGTTCATGTCCCCTTTGCACATGGCCATGTTTGCCACATGACCATGGAAATTGTCTTCAGACAACATTGGCTCCTGAAATGGAGATGAGTACCATGTCCTAGAGTCAGACATGACTGATCAGGAAACCTTTATCTTTTCCTCTCTGCAAACCAGAGGTGGGTTGCTCCCGGTTCAGCCTGGATTGAGTGAACCAGTAGTAGCAGCGGCAGGGGGCTCTTCCCACCCACCCGGACACTTCTGCGCATGCGCAGAAGCATTGCGTGCGGGAGCATGCCCAAACCGGTAGTAAAAAAATTGGCAACCCACCACTACTACAAATCCAAATCACCGTAAAGTCCAAGAAAATATACTGTATATTCTGAACTGTAATTCCAGGAATGTAACAGCTATTACAAGATTGGGGTGTGATAGCTCAGTGAAGTAAAGACACTGAACTTGTCAGTTGGAAAGCTGACTGCCTGGTTTAGAGACCCAAGTGCTGCACAACGGAGCTCCCGTTATTTTCCCCAGCTCCTGCCAACCGAGCAGTTCAAAAGTATGCGAATGCAGCTAGATAAATAGGTACCATTTTGATGGGAAGGTAGCAGCCTTCCTTGTGCATTGGCATATAGCTATACTGGCCAAATAACAATGAAATAATCTTGGACATAGCTGGCTCCCTCAGTAAAGAAACAGAGATGAGCTCTGTCCCCTAGAATCAGAGACAAATGAACAGGGGAAATCTTTACCCTTACTTTATTAAAGCATAAATGAAGCTGTTTAAGGAAAACTGAAATTTAAATACCATATTTTTTGACTATAAGATGCACCTAACTTTTGGGGAGGAAAACAAGAAAAAAAATCTGCCTCTGCCTCCCAGCAATTTGCCTCCTTGCAGCAAAGAGCAAACAGCCTGGTCAGCTTCAGTACAGCCTGATTTAGCATGAGCATCTAATGGGTGGTTGGATTGGCCTCCCAGAATACTGCCTATCAGGTGTTCCAGGCTGCAGGGATCACCGCTGCCCATCGCTGCCCATCGCCGCTGCTGCCTATTGCCACCTCCATGCAAGCCCATTTTCAGCCTCCGCACACCCCGTTTTCAGCCTCCACATGCCCCATTTTTGTCCTCTGCGTGCCCCATTTTGGCCTCTCCATATCTCTTTTCAGCCCATTCCAGGAAGTAGGCATCACTGCTCTTGTTCTCTATCCTTTCCTCCTGGAATGGGCCGAAAATGCATGGAGGCTAAATAAGGGACACGCAGAGGCGAAAAATGGGGTATGTGGAGGCCAAAAACGGGATGTGTGGAGGCTGAAAATGTGGTACACAGAGGTAGCGATAGGCAGCAGTGGCGGCGATGGGTGGTGGTGATCCCTTCAGCCTGTAACAGCTGATAGGTGGTATTCCGGGAGGAGATCTAACCGCCAATCAGCTGCTTGTGCTAAAGCAGGCTGTGCTGAAGGTGACCATGTTGTTTGCTGTTTGCTGCAAGGAGGCAAATTGCTGGGAGGCAAAGGCTGAAGGTTGGGGACTGGTGGGTGGGCAGGTCTTTGGCAACATTTGTTCTATAAGTTGCACAGACATTTCCACCCACCTTTTTTCTAGGGGGGCGGAATGCATCTTATAGACCAAAAAATATGGTAAATACATTGTTGCTTCTGTTTTATACTTTCTTGTTGTGCAAACTAAGCAAAGCCTAATGACCTGGGTAAATAAAGATGTGCCACTGGGGAACTAAAGTTTAACCAAGATTGGAGCTTGGATGGATACAACAGACTCAAAGAACAAAGCTGACTCAGTTTCCTTTATGATTCTAAGCACTGGCTTCAAACTGAAAGCTGTGTAATACAATATCTGCATATGGAAGAAATGAAGAGATGTGCCACAGATTCCTGGCAGAGCCAAAAGAAAAGCCAAAAAAATTGAAAGTGAGTCACTGGCATCACCTTTCACCTAACAAACGAATCATGCATGAAAAGAGTTGGAGTGGTAAAGAAGATATCTGCTGATACTGCTTATTTTGTAGCATCAGCTATACTGTAGACAAGCATGGCATGAGGCCTTATGAATCACACTTTATCATTTTCGTGACTTTTCAAAATACTCAGACTTCTTCATAGACTATTTGTCCTTAGTAAACTCTAACTTGTATACTAATTATGCAACATTTTCATGTTCATCCTACATAAAGTTCTTTCTCAGGAAAGGAAACAGCAGCCCTTCCAGATCCCAGATACTCTTCTATATATTTAATATAATATTAAATAACTTTTATTATACTAACTTTTATTATACTAATAATAACTTTTATTATACTAAACAATATAAGTATTATTTATTTTATTTATAATAACTTTTATAATACTGAATACAAAAATTCTGCATGGTGCAAAACAGACTAAAATTGTACATAAAATAGCCCCCAAATAACAGCATTTTGTGGAGTCTACACTACCCAAATGGAGAACGTGTGGTTTTGGAATTGGAGTACCTTAGTGTGTGGGACTTTAATGGAGATGTTTATCAGGCTGAAGGCTACTAGGTAGGCATCCAATGAGGTTACCAGAGGGCCTTGTTAAGAACCATGATTTATTTTATTAGAATATTTGAAAAAGGTAGGAAGTGTTCTGTGCATTCAGACATAACTATTATACTCTGCCTACCAAGGTTGGTGTACACGATCCTGTCAAGATTGTGCCAGTAACTCCAAGGTTGAGAGTATGGGACATATGGGAAGACCCAAGGTGCAAGTGAGATCCTGTAGGAAACCCATTATGGGGGTGCGGGTACTAGGTTGGATGCAGAGGTGAAAGGAATACTGCTATTTTGATCAATTAGGATACTTGGATATGCAGAATTGGATAGAGGGAAGCTAGTGGGTTAATTGCAGTAGCTTTCAACAGGCTCTATCAAGACTGAATGGGGCAAATCACCTTGGCCAACTTGCAATGGCCAACTTGCCATGGAACAATTCAACAAATACAAAAGTTAAATTAATGTTGACAGAAAAGTAAATAGCTGCATCTAGAAAGAGATCAGAGCAATTGCGCATTTGATGGAGATGGCAATTCTGGATGGCTTCAAGGAGACAATAGTGTTTTAGTTGTTACATTTGATTGAAGTCTCTCTCTCTCTCTCTCTCTCTCTCTCTCTCTCTCTCTCTCTCTGTGTTTGTTTGTGTGTGTGGGTGGGTGGGTGCGTGTGCGTGCACACACACACACACACAAACTCTATTTGGTCTATTTATAATATATAAATAGATCAACACCAAAATAACAACAAAATAACCTGAATCTTATAGAATTTTGATATCATGCCCAGGGAATTTTGTCAATCTTATTTGAGCATGCTACATCTATTTATATTGTTTGTTTTAAGGGTTTAAATTTAATTTGGAAGAACTGGGAGTATAAGGAATGATGCAACAAGTGCACAGCCATTTATTTATGTATTTATACCCTGCTTTCTGTTCTAGTATGTAGTGTGTGTATGGATGCACACATGCACACATGCAATTAATCAGATTTATTTATTTATTTTATTTATTTTATCAGACTTATTAGTCGCCCCCTCTCCCCACAGGGACTCGGGGCGACGTACACAAGCAACGGTCTACAGACTACAAAGGAGGAGGTAAAAATAAATAAATACAATAATCAGAGAAGTTAAAACCCCAATAAGAATAAAAGTTTAAAAGCTAACGTTGACAATTAAAATTAACCAAGGGGTGGAACAGTTGTCGAGATTATGCCAGGCCGGCTAGCCGAAACAGGTGGGTCTTCAGTTTACTGCAGAAGGAGCGGAGATCGGTTGTTGTCCTGATGTCTGGGGGGAGGTCGTTCCAAAGGGTGGGACCCGCCACAGAGAAGGACCTACTCCTGGGCACCGCCCTCTGACAGTCTCTAGAGGACGGCACCCGGAGAAGGCCCTCTCTGTGTGAGCGAATGGGCCGCAGGGATGTATGGGGCAGGACACGATCCCGCAGATAACTAGGCCCTATGCCATGGAGCGCTTTAAAGATGGTGACTAACACCTTGAAGCGCACCCGGTAGGCCACAGGAAGCCAGTGCAGCTCGCGCAGGAGAGGTGTTATATGGGAGAACCTCGATCTCCCCATGATTACCCGCGCGGCTGCATTCTGGACCAACTGCAGTCTCCGGGTGCACCTCAAGGGGAGCCCATGTAGAGAGCATTACAGTAGTCCAGGCGAGACGTGTGTATGTGTCATATTGTGATAAAGTTTCAGAGCAACAAGTACAAGCTTGCCCTGCTTTATGTTTGTTTGTTTTTTAAATCAAAATGCTAGATGGTATTTGGCTGCACTTATAAGAAAAAAAAAACTACTATTCACATATATTCAGCAATATTTCTCTCTCACTGGTCTATGCAACCATTGGAGAAGGGAAAGGAAATAATGAAAGAGAAAACATGCAGGGCATCAGCTTCTCTTATTGTTTTTTTCAGTTTCAAAAGGAATTCTGGGATGAAATTGCAGGTATCATTCTGGCTGGCAAAGTTATTGTAGCCTCAAATGAATCTATGTCTTTATTTTTATTTTGTACCATCTACCTGATGCAATAGAAGCTACAAGTAAATGTCAATTCATTGTTATTCTAACATTGCTGATTCATAGGAGGAAACTTAGTGCATATTTTGCATGCATATATATCTCTACATCTACCTCTGTTCTCTCTCTCTTTCTCTCTCTCTCTCTGTCTCTGTCTGTCTGTCTGTCTATCTGTCTGTCTATCTGTCTGTCTCTCTTTCTCTCTCTCTCTCTCTCTCTCTCTCTCTCTCTCTCTCTCTCACACACACACACACAAAAGACTTGAAAGCTTTGGGCTCATGTTAAGGGCAAAAGACTGACTGTTCAAAGCTTTGTTTCATCCAGCTGGTCTGAAGCCAACAATCTTTTACTGAGAAACAAACAACCAATGAATCTGCCCGGATCAGTACATTCAGCTAATGAAAATGTATGTAATTGATATTTTATAACCATAGAAAGGATTTTCTTTAAGGGGTTTAATGATATTGATTGAAGGAAAGAAGCCAGATAGATGTTTCCCAGCTTCAGTGCGAAAGGTTTAAAGTCCCTTTGAATGAAGAAATGTACACTGGTTTAAAATTCACCACAAATTTCCATGCAATCTGCAGCTTTTTAATGCCCATTGCACAACCTGACAATTAATCATGAGAGTCAACTGGCTCTCTTTTCTGATCAATTATCAGTGCCAAGACCTCTCATTGTGAATTCTGATCTGTATCACTGTAACTGAGGAAGGGAGCACTGAAAGCTTTAGGAAATGAATTCAGGGGATTCTTTTACTGCCTGCAGTTCTACAGTTCTTCCTACAAATCAAAGGTCACCTGGTATATCCTTTTAACGATATTTGTCACATCATGGGGGAACTAGATATTCTCATGAAAAGAGCTTCATGGAGAAGCGGATTTTTAACGTGAAAGGTTGTTACGTAGTAATATGGAGACTTACTGTATATTATGCTTTTTAAATTTCCAGTTACAATGGGAGGCAAGCTGCCAAATGTTTAATTTTTGCTATTTTCTTACCTGTAACCAGGTGTTTCACATAGGAGGTATGAGAAAGAAAAACTTTCATATCACCCTTGACGCGTTCCTTGCAATCGACCTCACCCACTAGCCTTAATCAGGGAATCCCAGATCATGAAACAAGGAACCCTTAAGGCAGTGATGGCTAACCTTTTCGGTGCTGAATGCCAAAAGTGTGCACAGACAACCATCATGCAATGCAAGTGTGAGCCCTCCTGCACACCCCACCCCTGTCCCCGTGCATGCATGCATGACCCCCCCATTGCCTTGCGCATCCACGGACCCCCATGTGTACCCTGTCCCCCACACATGCAAGTACAGCTCCTGTATGCGCCCCCTGCGTATGCACGCCAGAGACCTGAAAACCACTGGCAGGTGGGAGGAACATGCGCATGTGTGGAAGAGTTGAGCTGGGGTGATGGCTCATGCGCCCGTAGAAAGGGCTCTGCTTGTCACCTGTGGCACACGTGCCATAGGTTCGCCATCAAAGCCTTAAGGCATGGGTATCAAACTCGCCCCATCACGTGACGTATTGCGACTTTTTCCCCTTCGTGGAGCTGCGATAGGTGTGGCTTGTGCATAGCACATCCAGCCTGCGGGCCGTCAGTTTGCCACCCCTGCATGAGGATTTCAGCTAAGTTTGACACCTTGGTTGAAATTGATAGGAAATTGGCAAAAGTCAGCAACACAATCAGAACCATTAGGAATCCTTTTAAGAAATGGTGGACATCCCTTACATACACAAAGTGAGACCCATCACCCAAGGTCACCACCAGGGCAGACAAAAAGAATGAAATTGGCTAAGGTGACAGCCCATTCGGGTAAATATTCCTTTCAAGATAGCGGAGATTCCACTCATTAAAAATGAAACAAAACATCCCTTTCTCTATGTGGCTGCCACTTCTAACTGCAATCTCAATTAAGCAAAAAGCCAGCTGATATGGTAAACAAACAGGAAAAAAAACCCAAGCTGAAGCTAAACCCTGAGTGTCGACATTTGGCCATCTAGCCAATTGCAGATTCCAATAATTCCTAAAAGTTGGGTGCTGTTTCTGGAAGGAACAAAAGAAAGATTTTCTTCTGAAAACTAAGTATGGGGCTCTCTAACCTTACCCAGTATTGGTAATGAAACCTCTGCAAGAAAACAATCAAGCTCATAGAGCACCAAAAAACCCTCATTTTAACCCTGAGGTACAAATATTTCTCCTTTATTGGCAGTTCTTTTCTTTTATCTTCCTCTTAGTGTCAGGGTTCCAAAAAACACCACGAAAAAAATAAAACTCCAAGGCCAGAAGTTCCTCAAAGTTCCACTTTATTAGAGGTGTCATGTTGGCACATCTGTGAAAACCCGAATCTGAAAGCTTCCAGATTTTTTCCACCCAGTTGAAAGTTCACAACCCTTGCACCACACCCACAAGTTCATCACATGGTCCAATCCAATCTTCGCATTCAAATGGATACAATCTCCAGGCAGTCCCATCTAGGTGCAGGCAAGTGTCCTTGACTTTCAGAGTAAAGAATGTTGCTATGGCTAAGTTTCTACCACTACAACAATATCTATCTATCTATCTATCTATCTATCTATCTATCTATCTATCTATCTATCTATCTATCTATCTATCTATCTATCTATCTATCTATCTATCTATCTATCTATCATCTATCTCTCTATATCTATCTATCTATCTATCTATCTATCTATCTATCTATCTATCTATCTCTATCTCTATCTATCATCTATCTATCTATCTATCTATCTATCTATCTATCTATCTATCTATCTATCTCTCTATCTCTGTCTGTCTGTCTGTCTGTCTGTCTGTCTGTCTGTCTGTCTGTCTGTCTGTCTGTCTACCTACCTACCTACCTACCTACCTACCTACCTACCTACCTATCTATCTATCTATCTATCTATCTATCTATCTATCTATCTATCTATCTATCATCTATCTATCTATCTATCTATCTATGTATTTGTGTTAGAAGAAAATTATAGATTCACTCCAGGCTGGGTCTTCCAAAGAACACCCAGGGTGAATTACAGAGGCAAAGTTTTATTCAAAGCAGGACAGACAATCACAGCAATCAAAGGAAGGCTACGGAGTTAGTCATGATGATGATGAGGTTACCTAGTTTGGGTAATGACACATCTGCAAGTGGTGACTAACTGTGAAAGGAACTATGAAAAAATAACTGGAGTAATTAAACTGATATATTATTTCTCTATCTATTGGGGAAAGCACCTTCTCCAGGATGTAGTCTAGCAGCTTATGTGTGAGATAAAATAATAATTTTAAAATTATAATATCCATAATGGTCTCAACTATTTAAACATTAATAGCCTTGTTTAACTATTCAGCTGAACAGGAGAGTCTGCAGGGTACAATGCTTTCATCATTTACCTCCATTTAACTACCCCGTAAATATTTTGGGTGAACATGTGGAGGACTCAGCCTTGAAAAAAAAATAGAGCTGTGGACACTGTCTTACCCCTAGGACCCATGCCTTTGTAAATTTGAGGGAGAACTATATTTGTGGCTGCGTGAATAAGAATATAGCTCCTGACATGATCCAAGAACATGGGGACAAATTTACCACATTCAACATTGCCTTGGTAGATTCTGGTAAGCAGAGGTTGCCAACCCGGGGCAGAATTCATGGCTAAATAGAAGAGTGGCTCTCCAGTTTGAATATGAGGTAAATCAATTGTTCATAATGACTTAATGAATAAATCAGATTTAAACATTTGATTTCATTTGTTTTGATTTGATTAACCATTGGCTTCTTTACAGCAGTTTTTGGATCTCCTCTATGATGTAATGGTATAATAGCAATAGCATTAGCCTTAGACTAACATACAGCTTCACAGTGCTTTACAGCCCACTCTAAGCAGTTTACAGCATCAGCCTATTGCCCCCAACAATCTGGACCCTCATTTTACTGACCCTGGAAGGATGGAAGGCTGAGTCAACCTTGAGCCTGGTGAGATTTGAACTGCCAAACTTCAGGCAGCTGGCAGTTAGCAGAAGTAGCCTGCAGTACTGCATTTTAACCACTGTGCCATCGCAGCTCATAATGGTGGCCTGAATGGGAAGGGGGAAGTGTCTTTAAAAACCCTAATCAAAACCAGTGGTGGGTTGCTAACCAGTTTACTACCAGTTCACTCATGCTCGCTTGTGCTCAACATTTCTGCGCATGCACAGAGTGTCTGGGCAGCTGGGCAGAGCCTCCCGCTGCCACCACTACCAGTTCAGCTGAAGCGTGCTGAACTCGGAGCAATCCATCTCTGATCAAAACCCCTCCTACTTTTCCTTTCATAAAGTGCTCCTCTGAAAGAGAATGAGAAGTATTGGGTAGTCATAGGAAGACAATAAGAAACAAATATTAAAACATCAAAGTTAACAAAGGTTAGCTAAAACTAGATAAAATTAGGTAAAACTCCCTCATATATAGATTGCTTTTTCCAGCAAGAAAGCCCAAAGAAAACCAAGATGAGCTTGGGAGGGGTTGCCATTCTCCTCTTCTCTTACAGAAAAAAACAACAACAACCCAGATCTAGGTTTCTTTAGAAACTGAAGATTTGCATAGCCGCATGTTCCTGTCTTCTTAAACTTCAGCAAGTCTGTACAGAGCTCCTGCAGACAAACTGAACAGTTTGCCTCCAAAAGAAAGAGGTTACTTAGAGGCTTGGCTGCTCTGCAGTAGCTGTGGCCTAAGCACTATTTCAGTTTAAAAAACTTGAGGAAAGAAAGAGTCACTGTCAGGTAATCTCTGCATTATGAGCAAAGAAATCTTTTACTGTGTTAATGTAATTGGATAAACAGCCATTACCGTCTACTTTTGCCAGCTGCAGTATGTTGTTATCTTTTTTTTTCCAGCCAATTTTAAACTTTTTTTTTTAATACTACTGAAGCCCAATATTTTTTTGGCTTCTGAAATGGAAAGCTTGGAATACCTGGGGACATTTTATTAAGTTACTTTGCATCCTTTCCACTTTGACTTTGGGGTTGTGAGCAAGGGGGATTGTAAAAGACAAAAGCAGAAGGGAACATGATATTTGAGATTTGAATTCACTGGAAATTTATAAAGAGACAGACTGTTAATTTGTTACCTGCATGCTTTTTTAATGATTTCTCAGTGATGACATTCATTTTCAGAAATTCAAAGGACACTTAATCTTGACACTGTATATTAAATACTATAATTTTCTCCCTCTTACCTGTTAGAACCTCCAGGAAAACTGATTGTCATGGCAGACAAAAGAATGTATAATAAACAATCTCCCTGTTGCTAATTTTGTTTATTCATTAAAAAGCTCAAGATACAAATCAGCAAGCTTTATTCATTGTTTATTCTTTCATCTCCCTACAATGAGAACATATAATGACTTTGATAAGCAGATGGAGAGATGTCTGGTTTCAACTGACATTATACTTTATTGCTATGTTTTTGTAGTAATTAGCATTATCACAATATGTGTCATATTTTGTACTTCTCTAGAGTTTAATGTGTTCTGAACTCAGACATGTTAACATATTTACGCAGGTAAGCAAGTAATATCATTATCATGTAACACAATTATAACAAACTAAAATAGATTGATATGAAATTAATTGATTTATTTAAAATATTTTTTCCCATTCTATATAAAACAGAGGTAGGTTTCTGCCAGTTCAGCCCAGATCAGGCAAACCGATAGTGGTGGTGGCGGGAGGCTCCCCGCACCCACCTGGATGCTTCTGCACATGCACAGAAGTGTTGCACCCATGAGCAAACCAGTAGTAAAAAAAATGGAAACCCATCACTGATATAAAGGGTTGTGAGACTACAAATATTTTTCAGGAATATTAAGAAAGAACAAAGCTTGTATAGTCTTCATTCATTGCAATTTATATTTCATTCTTTTTTTAAATCATGGATTCAAACGAATATGTTTAGGGTTTCCAGATGGTGAACTTTATTTACCTACCTACATACATACATACATACCTTACCTGCCTACTGATTTATATGCTGTCGAATCTAAGCAGACACATGTGATGTACAAAATCATAGTGAAAGCACCCACAGAATAACTTTAGATATAAATAGGTACAATATAATAAAAACCATGAAGTATTTAAATATGATAAGTATAACTAACACATTCATGGTAAATAACATTTAATACAACTAGCACCAAGCAATTCTGCAATATTCTTACAACCATTAACCAACAATGATGTCACTCTGTAAACAATTCTTAACTACTACTTAGCATCATTTTGACAGCTACATGCAAGATGACATTCTGCTTTCAAGGGCCTTCAGGTCAACTGTTTCCACCATTGGAGCTACTCTGCTATCTACATAGAAGACTTAGTTCCAAATTAGTGAAGCAATGATAGAATGCTTCCCTGAAAATCTCCCTGGTTTTTAGCCTCTTTACTTCATGGAAATTCAGGATTGTTAAGGCCTTTTCTCATGATGATCACAGTGAATGAGTCAAGTCTAAATGGAATAGACTAGAAGTCTGGAAGTATTTTGGTAACAAGTCACACACAAAGTCTGAAGTAGATCAGTACTATGCCCATAGCAAATAATACCTACAGCAAAGTGCTACTGTATTTTGTACCAATTGTAGCTTTGGGATGGTCCTCAAAGGACCCCAACAGCAAAAGTAATTCAGTAGTCTGGGTGAGTTATTCTTAGAAAGACCTTATAGTCCAGGAAGGGATATACCTGGTGCATCAGCTAAGTTGAAATGATTCCTTGGCCATAGTCTCAACCAGTGACGTGCGGTGAGGTTTATGGCTGGTGAGGCTGGTGACGTCATTAGGAAGGCGGGGAATGGGACCACGTGTGCTGGAGGCTCAGGCTGCCTCATGATCCCATTCCCCGCCTTCCTGAGCGTGCTCCGCCGGCTCGCGCTCCGCAGTCCTCAAAAGCGACTGGGGAACGACGAGAACCTTCCTGCCTCTGCTGGACTTTGCACGCTCCTCGCATATTGCAGTCGCGAGGAGCTCGCGAAATCCAGCAGAGGCAGGAAGGTTCTCGTCGTTCCCCACTCGCTTTTGTGCCTTCGTCATCTGGGAGCGCCGACAACATTTCTGCCGCCGCCCTCCGCAGCTCCCGGGTGCGGCCAGACGGTTGTAGCCACAGCGACGCCGAGGCGGTCTGGGCGGATGAAAGAGCAAGCGAGGCAGCCTGATCCTCGGTCGCTCGCCCGCCGGACTGCCTCGGCGCCATTCTGGCTAATCCAGAAGAGGCAGGAAGGTTCTCGTTGTTCCCCAGTCGCTTTCGTGCCTTCATCATCCGGGAGCGCCGACAACATTTTTGCCTCCACAGCTCCCGGGAGCGGCCGGACGGATGTGTATAATATACTATATAAAATATACTATGTAAAATATAATATTATATACTATTATTTCATGAAGAGAGGTGAGGCTCTGCCTCCCCTGCCTCCCCTGACCGCACGTCCCTGGTCTCAACCCACCCATATATTAGTAGCCACAAGTGCAGGAAGATCTCTAGCTCTCACACTTATTCTCTAAGGCAGGGCTGTCAAACTCAGGGCATCCTGGCGTCATCACATGACATATTGGGACTTTTTTCCCCTTTGCTAAACTGGGTGTGGGCATGGCCAGCACATGATCCATGTGGCCAGTGGGCTGTGAGTTTGACAGCCCTACTCCAAGGAATAATGCTACCCCTTGAGATAAACCCTAGCAATGGGCACCTTGATGGATAAACAGCCAGTTCACCTTTCTTGGGTTTAACTCAGGGGTGGGTTGCTGCCGGCATTACTGTCGGTTTGGTGTGCGCGCAAATTTTGTGCATGCATGCACGCTTCACTCATGTGCATGCCAGACATGTGCTCCACACACATGCACATTTGCACATAAATAGGTCTGCACTTGTGCAAAATGTTAAAAAATGAAAAACAAATTAAATTTCTGCCATGAAAATTATTCTGCGCATGAGCAGAACTGAAAATCAAGATGGCGCCGCCATAGGAGAACCGGTTTGGGGGCGTGGCAGGCCTGGGTCGCTGCCGGTTCCAGTGACCCAAGCTGACAAACAACTACCGGTTCGGCAGTAGGAACCCACCACTGCTTTAACTTCAGTCTGTTTTGTCCCACCAGAACCTAGCTGCCTCCAAGCATTGAGGCCAATTGTCTACAGCAGTGTTTCTCAATCTTGGCAACTTGAAGATGTCTGGACTTCATCTCCCAGAATTCCCCAGCCAGCGAATGCTGGCTGGGGAATTCTGGGAGTTGAAGTCCAGACATCTTCAAGTTGCCAAAATTGAGAAACACTGGTCTACATCATCACCAAAGGTAGCAAAGTAAATATGGGTACCATCAGTAAGAAACCCTACATTTTAAAATAATAAGAAAAAAGACCATGTATCATCAAAAGAAGAGATTTTAGAAATCCTTTCCATTAGATAATAAACAGCTATTTAAGAGACAATGAGAGGAAGCTTAAGGGAGTGTTCAGTCCCTAAATGCTAATAAAACTTTGTCTTCAAACATCTGGGACTGGGTAAAAAAAAAGATAAACCTGTAGCAGCTGCTGTTTGAAATCTGAAAAGTATTATGAAATTAACATCAAAAACATCCACCCACTTCTCTTTCCCATAACTGCTGAAGCCATCATATACTCCCCCAATGTAATTTGCTAACAGCCCATCCGTTTGACCTGAGACATTCTTAGTTATATTGTCTTTATTTTTCTATTAAAATATTTACAGTTATCAGAACTAATTTTTTAACGAGTCCTGCTTCTCGGCCTTCCATAGCTCCATGCTTAGAAATTTAGCAGCCAGGCATTTTCTTTTCCATTTTAGCTCCGTGTTAAAAAGAAAAAAAGAAAAGAAAAGAAGAAGCAATTGTCTGCTAAACATGTACATCTTTGTGGCTGCTGTGAAAAATGCAACAGTATAACTTGATAATGGAGATCATGACACACAACCCTTTCCACTAAATGTTTAATATGTAGCATGGTTAGTACAACTTTAGTGATACAAATTCCAGAACCACAAAATCATCTGTTGCAATTTAGGTTGTTCAAGAAGCCAAAGATTACACACTACATTTAAGGTTGCTTGTTAATGGTTTCAGGAAATGCAGAGTGTTATGGAATCTCTAGTCTAGAAAGAGCCAAAATATTTGATTATCATTAAGCAGTGAATTATATTTTATTTTTCAGGAAAATAAATATAATTCTATCCTTCATGAGTTAAAATCTGTATCAAGCTTCATATTATGAAGATGTTAAATTTTGGATTCTTAAAAATTATAGCAGGCTCAGGGGCCATGAGGAACAAAGGCACATACATACTGTATTTTTTGGAGTATAAGACACACCTTTTTCTCTCAAAAAAGAGGCTGAAAATCTGGGTGCATCTTATACACTGAATACAGCATTTTTGGCCTCCCGAAACCCCGCCCCCTTTGCAAAAATGGCTGTGCATAGCCTTTAGGAGGCTTCCAGAGTGCTTCTCGGAGCTGGGGGAGGGCAAAAATGAGTGAAAAATGGGCCTTTAGGAGGCTTATAGAGAAGCCTCTTCTTGCCACAGTTGCTAAGTGAATCACTGCATTTGTTGTTAGTAACATAGTTATTAAGTGAATCTGACTTCCGTATTGATTTTGCTTGTCAGAAGATTGTCAAAGGCTGATCACATGATCCTGGGACATTGCAACCGTCAAAAATATGAGTCAGTTGCCAAGCATTTGAATTTTGATCATGTGACCATGGGGATGATGCAATGGTTAGAAATGAGAAAAATGGGCATAAAACACTTTTTGAGCGCTACTGCCACTTCAAATGATCACTAAATGAACTGTCATAAGTCGAGGACTATCTGTAACTGTCATTCCCACTTTGTTCTTAGAGAGCCTCTGAACTCTTTGAAGAAAAGTGTTGAGAGTTTAAAGAGGAGAAAGAAAAAAACTGGCCATATTTTCTTCTTCCACTTCCTTATTAGCTGTGCTCTAGAAGCAAAGTTCTGCTCACAGAACTCAACATCAAGCATGCAATATTTATTCTAACCAATAGGATCGCATCCTATAGTCATATTTTTTTAAAAAAAATATTGCATATTAATCTCCTATAAGCATTACCCTTTCCTTCACCTAAAAAAAGAGAGCAAACGTTAGTTTCTAAGCTTCCCTACTCTTCAAAAAAAGACGACTAATTTTAGACTTGGCATCTCCATCCATGAGCAGCCTACATGTGGTTAATGTTAGAAGCCAGGTCCTGCCACCAGCCAGAATTACCAGAAACAGTAGGCAGAAAAATAAAATTAAATTAAAAACATTCCAGTAGAACAGAGAAAGAACCACTGTTTCTGTTCTTTTTCTGGAGTATTTAATTTGCCATTATTACTACACTTGCCAGGTTTTTTTTTCCACGTAGGGGGCTATGAAGTGGTAAGGGGGGAAATTTAGTAGGCCAGAAAGGCATGGTGTATCTAAGTCATCCCAACTGCCTTTCCATTAATTGCTCTATTATCTAGACAGATGTTCTTTTTAAACAATAACCTATCTTCCCTTTTCCCCTCATTTCTGCTGCTCAGACCTTTGCAAGCATCATTATTAATTCATATACCCCATTAAGCCATTATAATCAAAATGTATCTTTTGTAAACTGCAAAGGCCTTCAAGCTCTCTATCAAAAGATGCTCCAAAATTATTTTAGAACAATTTGGGGTTTCGAAACTTTCCTTTGTAGGATTCACTTGGCAATGGCGACCCCTGGAAAGGGAACTCACCCTGCTTTGCCTGTTTCCTTAGAGCCCACTGCATTCAACTGAACTTGCTAAATAAGTTTAGGAATTCAATTTTAACTGGCCAGTCCAGCTAGGTGCATTTGCTACAGGAAGAGAAAAATGCTCTTTGCCATTTTGACTATTACCTTCAGGGATAATTGTAGGGAGAGCAACAGCACTGGTGATAAGTGTGAGGGCCATTATAAAGCTACTTTTTCAGCACTATTGCAACTCTGAACAGTTGCCAAACAGGGTTGTTGTTAAACAAAAACTACCTGTATTATATTTCTATTCCATCTTTCCTTTGCAATTTCAAGTGGCATAAATAGGGATGAGGAAATATCCCTTATTTTATCCCCTACTCCCCCAGTAATATATCTGTGAGGTAGAATAGGCTGAGATATAACAACTAATCCAAATTCACAATTTTCACCATGGCTGAGTGGGATTTGAACTTAAATCTCTCTCGGTCCACCTCCAACTCTTTAAGAGTTTCATCTTTGATTCTCACATGGTTTTAAAAATTGGAATTGGGCCATTGGACCAAACTGTTCCTGCTTCCTGTATCTCTGTGGATTAATTAAATACTTCCTAATCATATTATGTTATTTCTGAATAATAATAAAAATATTATTTTAACTTTTGCAAGGGTTCAACTAACTTCCTCCTGCATTGAAAAAACACCTGGAGGGATCATAAGGCTGAAGAAGTGAGCTTTTTCCAAAAAAAAAAAAAAAAGCATTCCTGGCACTCTTTGAATATAATATACCCATATCCCTGGTAGTCAGCATATCTGGGGAATATTGGAAGGTGATTTACAAGTGTAAATAAGGACATCTACAGAAGGAAGCTTTCTCTTTATCACCTACAAGGGTGTTTCAGATGTATGGATGATTGGGCACCTGGCCACATGGAGAGTAAGCAGCTGGAGGAGCTACATTTTTTTCAAGAAGTGAAGAAGGATTACCTGAAGCCATATAACAAGCCTTGTAAACTGAGGAGGCTCAACAAAAGAATCTGTTTGCTGTTCTATAGCAAAGCTGTTTAGAAGGCTTCATTCTTATTAGGATATATTTGTTTCCTATATAATATCAAGTTACGGCTGGATTAAAGAAAGATGTGATATATTCATCGTGCCAGAGCTCACTTACGAAGCTCAAAACCTGATTATGCTGTCAGTCATCAGAATCAATATTCAAATTATTTATTTTGCTATTCATTTCATGAAACTGCCCTTATAGGGAGAAAAGCTGTGCACATTTGTCATGTGAAAATATTGCAGGTCTGGCTGTTTTGCAATGATTACATATGTCTGGAAGCCTTGCTACAGTGCCCCTTTTCTGACCTCTGGATGAACCATATGACCAAAAAGACAAGCAAGCCTATGCAAGCAATTTTTGATTCTTATACATCTAAGCATTCAGAGACAACCATTTCATCACCTGACACTTGGGACATCAGAAAAACAATGAAGAGACAAGCATTTTAGGTCTGGATTGTATTGTATTTCAATAAGATTTCAAGTTTTGATTTTTAAAACCGAGCAGTATAATGTCTTTGGTATGTTTCAACCCAAGTTAACTAGATTAAACAAAAACCCACCTTGCATCTGATTATTTCTGTTTTGTTCAGCTAATGTATTCCATTTGTTCATGTGATTAATGTCATAGGTTAGGAACGTGTAAGTGTAACATCCTGTCTGCTGCAGCCAAACTTAATATTATCCTGTATTTGCATATGCAGATGTAAACATTCTGATGGTTAATGGGAGAAAGGAAGAGAGAGAGAGGGATGCTTTCACCCTTAGTTACCGTCAACTAGTAATATCACAAGAGGAGAAACATAACTTTCATCTAAGAAGGTTGGGAACTTTACTGGCTAGTGATTGCTCTTGTGCTATTTTCATTATTTTCCATCACTGAGGGACAAAGGCACATAGAAGTGATGCCATCATATCAGCACTTCAGACATTGGGTCTTTTTTCCCCTCCCTTAGGGGCTTGTAAGAATTACAGTACTACAAGACTTCATAGTAACTTTCTTGGCAACAATGCAAAAGAGTTTGTCACTGTCTGTTTCCAGGATTGTTTCCCCCTGATTCTCAGTATGATTTACAGTCCTGGTACTTCCTGGTTGCTTTCCATCCAAGTATAACCAAATCCAATTCTGTTTAGCTTTTTAAAGATCAGCCAAGGTCAGTTGCATGCTGTAAACTAGCTAGGCAAGAGGGTTTTTTAAAAAGTAAAGATGCTCAATGCATCTATTTTACTACTTAAAGGGAGGAGGACTAGAAAGGTCATCATACTGAGAATGGACAATTTTGTTGATGATCCTGGAAGCGTTCTAGAGACTGTAAACAAAGAGCTGGTATCCCATACTATAGATTGTTATAGAACCTCTGATCTACAGAATAAATTGTATGTATGTATGTGTATGTATGTATGTGATTTGGCCACACAGGAAAGAAAAACTGGACAACTTCCTCACACATCTCAACAGCCTACACCCCAAAATACAATTCACCATGGAAATAGAAACAAACAAACAACTTCCCTTTCTGGACATCCTAATCTACAAAAAAATTGATGGCTCCCTAGGACACACCATCTACCGGAAAAAAAACACACACCAACCGCTACTTAAATGCACAATCCCATCACCACCCTGCACAGATCAACTCTGTAGCCAAGATCCTCATCTCCAGAACCAAACGACTAGCCGACAAAGACCACCTGAAAAATGAATTACACACTCTCACAAACATATTAATCTCCAATGGATTCCAAAGAAAAACAATTACCAACCTAATCCAAAGGGAGACTCCCCCCAAAAACCAAGACACAGGACAATGGCATCGCCCTACTCCCTTACATCAAAGGCACCACAGATAAAATCAGCAACATTCTCCACAAACACAATATCAAGACAGCCTTCAACACTGACCAAAAAATAGCCAACATCTTAAGAAACCCCAAAGACAAAATCGAGCTAGAAACCAAGGAGTCTACGAAATACCATGCAAAATCTGCCCTGCAACATACATAGGACAAACGAACAGGAGAATAAATACACGCATCACAGAACACAAGAACACAGTAAGAAAACAAAATGTTCTCCCTTTTCCAGCACCTTAAAGCTACAGGACATGAAATTAATTTTGAAGGAACCAGGTTAATCTCCAAAACAGAACACTTCTGCAAGAGAATAATTATGGAAACTATCAAAATAGAGAAACACCCCCACAACATGAATAAACATGATGATACCTCCCGCCTACCAGACATCTGGAAACCATCCCTAGTCAACAAACAAGCCCCACCCACCACCCAGGCCGTTACAACATGAAACAACAATAGACACACAGCCAGCACCAATCAGGACCAATCTATCACTCATGATACAACCACACAACCAATCATTCCACTTACTGAAACAAAGCTAGCACTCCACCACCAGCCCCAAGATTTATAGAAAGACGGCAGCTCCAATCACTCTTTAAGCCCAAATCCCAGCCTGAAGATGGCAAGTGAGACCTCGCTGAAACGTTGCCAAGACAATCTCAATCTTACATGGGAAAAGATCCAAATACAACAAGATCAGCATACCTACACAAGTGAAAATGTACATATATATATATATATATATATATATATATATATATATATATATATATATATATATATATATATATATATGTGTGTGTGTGTGTGTGTGTGTGTGTGTGTGTGTGTGTGTGTGTGTGTGTGTGTGTGTGTGTGTGTGTGTGTGTGTGTGTGTGTGTGTGTGTTGTGTCACAACCCCTGGTATGTCCAAATATGGGAGGGAACACACTGCTTGCCCTTTCTGTCCTTCGGCTCACTCCAGGAGACCATACATACATACCTATTTCCCTGGCTTACTGATAAAGGAGGAGAGCCTGTGGCTCTCCTCCTTTACACACACACACACACACACACACACACACACACACACACACACACTGACTATATGATCCCTGACTGTAATCCTAAGGATTACAATCAAGTTACATGCATAAACACATGCATGTTATGCACTTTATTCTTTCATAAAGTGTCTGTCTTCCTCCTTTGTTTTTGTTAATTAAAACTTGTTTACATGGTTGAAAGTTAGTCACCTCATCAAATGGTGCCTGTCTCTCAAAATGAATCTCAGGCCACAGTTAGTGAATATTTGAAATATTTCTGCCCACAATTCAGTTTATATCTAGATTTCTCCGAAATAAATGCTCCCAAGGAAATATTTAAAGAGGAATTGATTGGGGGTAGAGAAGCTCTGATGTTTCTTTCAAGTGTGGACTTTTCTACTAGTTTGCTATATTTATTCTTGGTACTTCATGGATGATTTTTTTTCTTGGAAATACATTCCTTTCTTTGTTACTGTAGAATCATCACCAGAGGGTCAAGAAATGACAAATCACCTTTACCAGCTAAATGTAAATTCTACTTGTCAGACTCTGTGCACCAAGTTGGCACATTCTGTTGGGAGGCAATTCTGTCAACTTGCCATAGTGTATAGAATACAAATAGTCATACATGAGAAGTCAGTTTTCACTCATTGAGTGACACTGCAGGAAAAAAATAAACTGGGCTACTTACTGATGAAATGTAAAATATCCCTGAAACAACCCTTTATCACTGTCTTTTTTAGGATCAAAACGTCCCAGGCATGACCATTTAAGTTACTGTATTTTTCAGACTATACGATGCACCGGAGTATAAGATGCGCCATGATTTTGAAGAGGTAATTTTTTTAAAAAAAGTTTTGCACTCTGCAGGCCTCACAAACCCTCTGTATGCCTCATTTTTTTTGTTAAAAATGGGGCATGCAGAGAGTTTGAGAGGCCTGCAAAGTGCTCCTGAGGATTGGGGGAGGGGGTCAAAAACAAACAAAAAACGGGCTGTTTTTCATGAAAATGGGCCTGGTTTTTTTTGTAAAAAAAAACAGGGCATGCCTAGGCTTTGGGAGGCTTGTAGAATGCTCCTGGGGGCTGGGCAAAAAATGAGCAAAAAACAGCCCATTTTTCACTCACTTTTGCCCTTCCTAGCACCCAGGAGCACTTTGCAGGCCTCCCAAACCCTCTGCATGTCCATTTTTGCAAAGGGGGTGGGATTTCGGGAGGCCAAAATTGCTGTATTCAGTGTATAAGACACACCCAGATTTTCACCCTCTTTTTTTGTGTGTGTGTGTGGGGGGAAAGGTGCATCTTATACTCTGAAAAATATGGTATGTTACATATGTGCTTACCCCTTTTTGGCTGACAAAATAACTAGGGTGAGATTGAGTAGGTCAGGTTAGTGATCAGCACCTTTTCTTTCTTCATTGAAAGGTAAGTTCTTTAAGTGTTAAAAGTGTGTGGGAACCTAGAGAACTGTTTCCTGATCATTCGCAACCAGTTTATAATATTCCAACCCTGAGAAATATGTTGGAATACTCATGGTATAATCTCAGCTCTGGGGTTTCCAGATGATGTTGATTTTCTACATTTATTTCCACCTGATTTCAGACTTTAGACACATAATGGACAACTGCTGTTGCTAATGTCCCATAGTAATTAACATGGGGAGGTAATGATATATTTGAAGCCTTTGAAAGAGCCCTTGAGAAAGGTTCTATGAAAGTGAATGCACAGTAATTTCCATTTTTGTTACCTTTCATACTTTCTAACTATCTAGGATTCCAGACACTTATAGAACACATCGTGTTAACAATCCTGGGCAAAAAGGTGATATTTAAAAACTGAACGAGTACTTAAGAAACCTATGACTTTGCTACTTATATGAGATTGGCAAGAGAAATAAACTAATCCCACTGTTGTTACATAAAAGAAGGGTTTATTCCTTACCATAGATCTGTATTTGCAGCTGAGAGGCGGCATGAGTCTTATTTGCTAAAGAAAACATAGATTTTGTCAACTTTGCCGTTTTATTCTTTCTTGATATTTTCTGTGGCTATGATGCTGAGTTTGGAAAGAGATCACAGAAAGAAGTTAGAGACTGAGGTCAACAGGCCTGGGAACCTGTTTGTGACTAATACATTAATGAGCTTCTTTGGGAAATATCCAAACCATTTTCATGTCTACACCTGAATATGATCAGACTTCAACGGGAAGCTGAGTGTCTTCAAAGATAACTTTTCATTTGAAAAAAAAAAGCCTGCAACACATTAAACTTTTATGCTCAAAAAGTAATGGCACTGAGTGACACCTATTATATGTGCAGCCAGTGTAATGTGGGTTACAGACAGGAAGTAATTGCTCATCAAAAGAACTTATTATTATTGAAATGCTTTTCTAAAACACTTAAGGCTATTGGTATCATGCTTGAAGTATTTTATGTAGACAGTTTTTCCTGATCTCATTCTCCAAAGTCCATCAAACCAGAGCCAAGGCCTTTTTTAATTCCCTAATATCTGGGTTAATCTTGCATTTACAAATGTAAAGCTTTAAACAATATCCTAGGGTTCATGGATTAATAAATTGAAGACTAGAAGGGTATTGAAAACTTATTACTTTTCTTTTGGGGTTAATGTTGCTTCAATAAGAAAATATTGGTGCATACTTACAGCATATTAACATTCTGCATACATTAGCATCTCCATATCTGTTGAATGTCAGCTTGGCCAATAGGAACCAGTTTTCCTTGATATTTATACTTTCAGAATAGTTCTTACATAAGTATTGGCAATGAGTATGATAGAAAATAGAAGTAGGAGGCCTTCACGTATTGGAATGGAGACATTTGGCTGAGGCAAACTACATATATGGATAAGCATAGAGAACATCAAGAATGGACAACAGCTTCCAAAAGCTGGGAATAACATACAGCCTTACCAATAATCTTAGCTGTGATATATATCACACCCATTGCCATCTATGTTTCATTACATGTAATTCTCAACCATAGTGGAATCCAAAATTTCTGTTGCTAAGCAAGGCGGTGGTTAAGTGAGTTTTGCCCCATTTTATGACCTGTTTTGCCACAAATTATTAAGCAAATAACTAGAATTTTTAAGTGAATCATGCAGCTGTTAAATGAATCTGACTTCCCCCATTGACTTGATTTTTTGGAAGCTGGCTGGGAAGGCTACAAATGGTGGTCACACAATCTCAGCATAGTGCAACTGTCATAAATTCAATTGCCAAGCACCTGAATTTGGATCAGTTGACCCTGGGAATGCTGCAATGGTTTCAATTGGGAAAACCTGGCCTAAGTCACTTTTTTTTCCAGTGCTGCTGTAGCTTCAAATGATCATTATACAAATAGGTGTAAGTTGAGGACTACTTGTATAATGTTGGGTATATCTTATGAAGAAATTCCTCACATCAAAGGCGAATCTAGACCAGCATTCTGTCTGTGTAGTGATCATTTAGAAGCCATCAAACAGGAATCAACCGTTACCAATAGCTCTGAAATACAACAATACTGTATAGGTGAATGGTGAATCCAGGAAGTGTTAAAGAAGCATTATTGCCAGTGGTGGGTTGCAGGCGGTACGCCCCAGTATGGGCGCACTGGAGCCTGCCCGGAGCACCAGGTACCATTCTGGTATGGTGCTCCGGAAGGCCCACCCACCCACCTGAGCTCCTTATCTGTCCTTTAAAGCCTTTGGCACTTCTGCGCATGTGCATGGCACATACAGCACCTGTGCGATGCTCCTACAAGCAGCTGGAGCGTCACTGCCAGATACAACACATGCGGCGTGCCCATGTGGGTGACGCCAGCCCCGTTCCAACCGGTTGGAACGGGATCCGGAACCCACCACTGATTACTGCTATATGTGTACATGACATATATTGAGTGGCAAAACTTTGGTAAATTCATACTTTTTTTAAAAAAAAAAGATGATGCTTTATTTAAAACCAACCCATAAATGTGACAGAATGAAAAATTTGCTTGTAGAAAAGAAAGCCTAATGAGCTAGATTGACACTGATTCAGTGGTGAAATTCATTTTTTTTACTACCAGTTCTGTGGACGTGGCTTGGTGGGAGTGGTGTGGCTTGGTGGGAGTGGCAGGGGAAGGATACTGCAAAATCTCCATTCCCACCCCATTCTGGAGCCAGCCATAGGTGGCATTTGCTGGTTCTCCAAACTACTCAAAATTTCTGCTACCGGTTCTACAGAACCTGTCAGAAGCTGCTGGATTTCACCCCTGCACTGATTCCTAATATAACCTTCAAGGAGCAGCCTCCAGATCTTTCAGTCCTATTCTTTTTAGTCTCAACCCACTATTTCAGGCCTACAACTTTTCTTTCTAGGTCCTAATCTTCCCTGGTTCTACTCTATTCCATGACTTTCAAGCAGTGGTGAAATTCATTTTTTTTACTACTGGTTCTAGGTGTGTGGCTTGGTGGGCATGGCAGGGGAAGGAAACTGCAAAATCTCCATTCCCTCCCTCTCTTCTGGGGGAAGGATATTGCAAAATCCCCAATCCCATCCTACTCTGGGGCCAGACAGAGGTGATATTTTCTGGTTCTCCGAACTACTCAAAATTTCCAGAACCTCCTGAATTTCACCCCTGCTTTCATTTTTTGGGGAAAAGGATACTATTGATTATTGAAGGTGAGCAGTAGTAAAAATAAATTGTTCTGTTCCAAGAGCCAGATAGTTTTTCTAAAAGTGTCCCTCAAATCCATCCTAGACATGCTGAACGACATCACAGTATCATTTGCCTCAAGGGGGAAAAATTAATACAGCTAACTTCTCTGTAATGCAATATAATAGAATACAATAGCAGAGTTGGAAGGGACCTTGGGGGTCTTCTAATCCAACCCCCTGCCTAGGCAGGAAACCCTATACCGTTTCAGACAAATGGCTATCCAACATCTTCTTAAAGACTTCCAGTGTTGGGGCTTTCACAACTTCTGGAGGCAACTTGTTCCACTGATTAATTGTTCTAACTGTCAGGAAGTTTCTCCTCAGTTCTAAGTTGCTTCTCTCCTTGATTAGTTTCCACCCATTGCTTCTTGTTCTACCCTCAGATGCCCTGGAAAATAGTTTGACTCCCTCTTCTTTGTGGCAACCCCTGAGATATTGGAACACTGCTATAATGTCTCCCCTAGTCCTTCTTTTCATCAAACTAGACATACCCAGTTCCTGCAACCGTTCTTCCTATGTTTTAGTCTCCAGTCCCCTAATCATCTTTGTTGCTCTTCTCTGCACTCTTTCTAGAGTCTCCACATCTTTTCTACATCGTGGCAACCAAAACTGAATGCAGTATTCCAAGTGTGGCCTTACCAAGGCATTATAAAGTGGTATTAACACTTCACGTGATCTTGATTCTATCCCTCTGTTGATGATGCCTAGAACTGTGTTGGCTTTTTTTGGCAGCTGCTGCACACTGCTGGCTCATATTTAAATGGTTGTTCACTAGGACTCCAAGATCCCTTTCACAGTTACTACTGTTGAGCAAGCTACCACCTATTCTGTACCTGTGCATTTTGTTTTTGTTGCCTAAATGTAGAACCTTACTCTTTTCACCATTGAATTTTATTTTATTAGATAGTGCCCAATGTTCAAGTTTGTCAAGATCCTTCTGTATCTTAAGCCTATCTTCTGGAGTGTTGGCTATTCCTGCCAGCTTGGTGTCAGCTGCAAATTTGATGACTTCCCCATTTATTCCCTCATCCAAATCATTGATGAAGATGTTGAAGAGTACTGGGCCCAAAACAGAGCCTTGGGGTACTCCACAGCATACTTCCCACCATGTAGATGCAGTTCCATTGAGGACTACATGTTGAATGCGGTTGGTGATGCTGTCCAACCCACATTCTTCTACTTTATCTAGTAGTAGGTTATGGTCTTCCTTATCAAATGCCTTACTGAAGTCCAAGTAAACTATATCGATGGCATTCCTCTGGTCCACTAATTTTGTCACATTATCAAAGAATGCAATAAGATTAGTCTGGCATGATCTGTTTTTGACAAACCCATGTTGGCTTTTGGCTATTACTTTGTTTGCTTCTAGGTGTTCGCTAATTCATTGCTTGATTATCTTTTCTAGAATCTTTCCTGGTATTGAGGTCAGGTTGATAGGTCTGATAGCACAAGGAAAAAAGTCTTGCACAGAAAGACTAGTGGTGTCTTTTAACTAAGTTATTGAACAGTGATTTGCAATCTAAAAACAAAAGGGAAGGGCTGGAAGCTGCTACTAATACTGAGCAGGGCCCTTTCTGGCAGACTGATGATGGTGGGAAGGCATGATCTTGAGGACATAATGATTTTGTTGGGGAGAATAACTCATGGACTATGGGTACATTGAAGGGACAAGCAGGGAGGCAATAATGGTAGAAAATGAGAATAAGCCTGAAATGGAGTCTGCTTTTCATCGGGTATCAATCTATGATAACATTCTCAACATAAGGCGAGTCCAAAGGCCTTTTCTCAGGGATTGATTTAGGTGCCACGATGATTTTTCCAATATTGTGGGAGTGGAGAGAGATACTATTTGAATTTCAAATTGTGTGGATGGGTGAGGATTACAGAGCCATAGTCCAAAAGCTGCAAGAGACACCAGATTGTGAACAGCTGGTCCAGGGTTGTCTTTTCTACTGAAGTGAAGATTCAAATTATGCATAAGGAAGAGCAGGCAAGAGATTGCTCCACCAGATCTTTTGTAGAACTGGATTTTGTCTGCTGGATTTTTGAGTTTCTGTTTGAAATAGATGAAGTCCATCAGAATTAGACAAAATTCTTAGATATGGCTAATGAGAACCAAACCTATTTTGTAGTTTGATTATAAACCTACTTCACTTTCTTTTTTCTCTTTTTCCTAAAGTGCAATAGTTCTTTGCCTCCTTCTTGAACAAGCACCAAAAATTCCAACAATGGCAAGGGAGACAACAAGAAAGCAAATGAGCCTTAAATTAAGTCTTGGCTGGTGAATCTTTTCAAGGCCTTCTATCTCAGCTGAGCAGCACTGTCCCTGCACTGTTTAATTCAAGGTAACTTGCCACTGTTCCAGCCTCCTGAGTGATGGATAGCTTCTCTACATTTCACTTTCCGAAGCCTGCCCTTCGGATTTGGGAAGGGATGAAGCAAGGGCGCAGAACAGAGATGAGGTGGAGGTGGGGAATGAAACTGTGAAGAGAGATGAATTATCCTGGGATCGTTCCACAGAATCTTAATAATGTGCTAAGTTATTGTGCAGTGAAGGAATGCAATTAGCACAGTGGCCAAAATCCTCCTCCAGCAGGGTCATTACTGCATTAGTAAATGGAAGCTATTAAAATGTACACCGTTCCTAAACATACCAGAGAAGCTGCCAGCCCAACAGGACCTAGGATTGATGAGAAAATGACCGTTGTTCTTTTGCTCACTCCACCTTTCATGATGGCTTTTCTGATGAGGCCTTTGACTGCATCTCTCTCTTAGGCTAATTTGTCTTTTTTTCCTTCTATCACCAAGCTCATGTTCTACACATTCTCTGGAGGGATCTTTCCTGAAAATCAAGTTACAAGTCCACTGAGAGGAATCAACAGTGAACTCAAAGGCAGTTTCCAGCTGTGAAAAACAGCACAGGGAACAGTAGGTTTTGCTGGTGGAGACTGTGAGATGTTGATGAATGTTTGGAGATCTGTGCATAAATAATGCGTGTCCTGCTCCTGTTCCAGATGTCCTGATTTAATCTGTGCATGAGAAACAAGGGATCATTCTGATTACTAGTCATTTGATGAAAACATTCCTATGAGGAATTGGACAAAGCTTCAAACTCCCTGAGTTTTTTATTTTCCATACAGAAGAAACAAAATACCCCATATAGCTGGAAGGAGAGACAGAGACAGAGAGACAGAGAGACGGAGAGAGAGAGAGAGAGAGAGGGAGGGAGGGAGGGAGGGAGGGAGAGAGAGAGAGAGAGAGAGAGAGAGAGAGAGAGAGAGAGAGAGAGAGAGAGAGAGAGAGAGAGAGAGAGAGAATTAAAGGATGTATCATAAATATCAGGCATTTTAAAACTACAGTTTCACTCTTCAACTTTATTGACAAGATCGTTTAAAAATGTGGAAATACAGAATTTCATTAGGATCCTGACATATGAGAATCCTGGATATATCTTTAACAAGATATAAAGTACTTTAAAAAGATGTTGCAGAACAGTGGTCTGTCCCCAAATTGCAGTGAACTAAACAAGGACACTTTGATCCTAGGGGAGAGGGAGCGGTTGACAAATCCAATCAATCAATCAATCAATCAATCAATCAATAAATAAATCTAGATTTTAAATTGAGGGACGTGGTGGCTCAGTGGCTAAAATGCTGAGCTTATCGATCAGAAAGGTCAACAGTTCGAATCCCTAGTGGCGCGTAACTGAGTGAGCTTCCATTACCTGTCCCAGCTTCTGCCAACCTAGCAGTTCAAAAGCATGTAAAAATACAAATAGAAAAATAGGGACCAGCTTTGGTGGGAAGGTTACAGCATTCTGTGTGCCTTCAGCATTTAATCTGCTAAACAAATAATTCCCTCACCACTGTCAAACTATTCACTAAGGCTGCATTACTATTACTATTAGTCTTCTTATCGTTCCTATCACCCATCTCCTTCCACCTATGATTGCAGGACTGTATCTTTGTTGCTTGTATCCTTACAATTTATATTGATATTATTTCCTGATTGCTTATTTGTACCCTATGACTATCATTAAGTGTTGTACTTTATGATTCTTGATGAATGTATCTTGTCTTTTTATGTACACTGGGAGCATATGCACCAAAGACACATTCCTTGTGTGTCCAATCACACTTGGCCAATAAAGAATTCTATTCTATTCTATTCTATTCTATTCTATTCATGCCAGCCACATGACCATGGAGACGTCTTCGGACAGCGCTGACTCTTTGGCTTTGTAGAGATGAGCACCATATCAGGAATGACTAGCACATGTAGCACATTTACCTTAGATTTTAAATGAAATAAAATGTTTCATTTTCCTTATTTATACGCTAGTACATCTGAATCACTCTATTTGTAGGATCTGACATCTACTTAGCATTAAAAGCTATTAATCCCAATGAGGATTACTCCCAAATGAATAGACTCACAACACTTGTATGAATTGATATTAAGAAATAAACCCTAGTGACTTCAGTGAGATTTATTTTTAGGTAGAATTTGAATTTTTACTTTTAGATATGTGCAAGAGATGAATAGCCCCTTTTAAACTGATTTGTAAATCAAAGCAGCAGCTTGCTTCAGGGTAGCCTGACAAATCTGATAGCTGTTATAATATTCTCAGATCTGGTAGATTTTCTGATGATTCTGGAATTTCAGAACATAGAATGATGTGAAGAGCTTTCTGATATGAACATGACCAGCAGGCCAATGAGTTTAATCACCTCATTAAACTCTCCACCTATCAAAGGTCTTTTGGGGGTGGAAGGCTAAAGCTGCTTTGGCTTCATTCACCTCTCAGCAATAAAAAAATTCTTTAATGAGACCAGCCACAAGTGTTGACTTTGCTTTCTTGCACCAATATATTACATTTCTCTGCTGGACTTGAGATCTCAAGTGGGAATGCACTGTAGCTGTCAACACTCATGCTGACCTATCCAATACTTACTTCTGGATCACATCCCATTTTTAAATACTGCATGCAGGTTTCACTCTCATGTCAATGAGTGAATGGGTGCCAGTCTTTCATGTCTACTGGGTATGAGGGAGGGAATCCACATAGTGTTGATCACACTGCAATCAAATCTATGCCTGTTTTTTAATATGTGTCACATACATGATGCACATAGGAAAACTGGAAGAACTTCATTTATGGACAACATCTTGACTTTTTGACCATAGCCTAGAGACATCCCTATCTAGAGGTACTGGACTGGACTGACTGTTTTCTGCTTTTAGTAATGCTAAGA